>NC_135766.1:21737226-21779726 GCF_052425735.1 Oculina patagonica
ATTTTGATGACGTCATGGCTTCGCCTTTAAATGGGTTCTTTTTTTTTAAAATCTCATTTTAGCCAAAATTATCCATCCAAATATTCGTTTCCAAAGACTTTTGTCGACCTAGACTGCAATTTCCCTCAAACAATTTCTTAGCCGGCATTTTAAACCATCACTTTTAAATTTTGATCATATCTAAAGCTTTATAAATAGCGTGAAATTATTGCGTTTTGTGATATTCGACGGCTTCGTACGTTTTGACGTTTTAGAATTTCGATGACATCATGACTTAGCCTTTATTAAAATTGGTTCTTTTTATTTCACACCAATAAATGTAAAAACTCATTTTAGCCAAAATTACCCATCCAAATATTCCTTTTCAAAGCCTTTTTGTCGCTATAGACTATAGCTCCCTTCAAGTATTTTTTTAGTTAGCATATTTAAGACAGATTTCGCTGAAAACTCGAGCAATGAGTGCAAAAATTAATTACCAAAAATCTACTCATAGCACGGTAACATTTTGTATACTGTTTGAAACAGCTCTGTCACTAGTTGACCCCGCTATTAAATTCTAAAGCATTCTCGAGAGAGTTAATGTCAAACGTCGTAAAAAGGCTAAAAACGCGTGTTATTTTGTTTTGAGCCGACGTGAAACGGCCATTTTAACTAAAATATGGAGAACTTCAAATTCGTTTTTCTCTCGCGGGGTAAGCTCGAGAGCCAACATTTCCATACGTTTTTCTTAACTGTATTAAAACTGTGACCACGCTATGGGTTCTTTTTGGTAACTTTATTTTTGCCTTTATTGCTCGAAAGTTCAGTGGAAACCGTCTTAAATCACTGTATGACCCAAGTCTCTCTGATATTCGTTTTGTTTGTGTTTGGTGAGCGCCTGTTATAAAACAATTTTCAAAGCAATTTTCTTTTAATCATCTGATTATGTCTCGCTTAATATTTAAATTTCCTCCTTCTGTTTTGGCTAGCGACTATCTGTAAGACGTTTGGCGTCACTCGGGTGGTTATCGCAGTAGCCACGCAGGGCTGCTACAGTGATTTTATCGTTAAACAACGTAAAACGAAATCTGAGGTTGCCGGTGTTCAGTCTTATGTGTGGTGTAAATTAATTAAAGAGGAAATTTCTTGGCCTGCAACAACGAAAACAACAGTCGTAGGGGCTAAGGAATAGTGGTATTAGTCCAGGATATTTCACTGGCAAAGTAAAACTGACTCTATACCACTTTCTATATCTTTGCTAATATATACACATTTATACAACTTGGAAAAGTTTCAGAATGACAGCAAACGTCTCACTAACACAGATATGCTACCACTTGAATGATGCTAGAGTTTTATGATCGCAAAAAATATATATATAAACAAAACTTGTGCGAAAGAGTTAAGGACGAAACGTGAAAAAAGTTATCATATCAAAGGGCTTGATTTACAATGGACGTTTAGTCTAAAAGTTCAAGCTTCAACAGGTGCTAGGGAAAACCGTATAAATTAATTGCTCCTTTTTTCCAAGTAGGGATTAATTGCGCGTTATGGCGAGACCAAGTTGCAATTACGTTTTTGAAAAGATTGTTCTTTTAACATAAGTGGTTATTTTTTTTTGCGCTAAACCGAAACAAAAGTAATTACAAATCGAGTCACGAAAGAGTAGTGGAAAAAACACACATTCATCAGCTGCAATACTACGAATATTACTAGTTTCTTGTAGATACAAATTCAAACAAATTTTCGATATAAAAGAGAATATTTCGATGGCAAATATATATATATATAGCGAGACAAAAAGAAGAACACTTTTGGGAAGCCCACATAGAACATATATGAACAGGTGAATTAGAGAAATTAAAATGAACAATCCATTGATCACAGCAAAAACACCAATGTAACTTACCTTGGTTTACTAAACAATCATGACACACAAATAATTATAGTTTAAGTCAATCTCATTGTCATGGGTACAAAACTTTCTTGTTAATGCGACGACTCCGACTGATTTATGTAAACGCTCTTTAGCCAATCAAAGATCTAAAAAAACTGAAAGCCTGATTTAAAAATAGTTTTCTTTGAAAATTTCTTCTCATTACGCAGAGTAAACGAAACAAGTTAAATTGATCTATATGTTTTTTAATACGCAGTTAAAGGGTGCCAGCAAACAACTCAAAGTCTGAACAGAAGTTCATTTATAATGGTAATGATAATAATGATAATCAATTTATATAGCGCATTTTTCATATGTAATGTTCAAATGCGCTGTACACATACTGTAATTTACTACACACAAAGGCCAGACCACAACACCGGGAACTTCGTGCCCTACTCTTTGCGAATAGTTTGTGGGTTCTTTAACGTCCCCTGTTAAAAGACTGAAGATACAGGAGACGGGACCTACGGTTTATCGTCCTTTTCGAGAAGACTAGAATGTCTAACCATTTGCAGATGCAATTACAAAGGCAGCACATTCTCCTCAGTTATTTTAAGACCCTGAGTGTTGGTCCGGTCTGGGGTTCGAACCCACGAGGGCCCACGACCTCCCGCACAGCAGTCCGGCGCTCTACCAACTGAGCTAATCAGGCGGTGGTGTGAATGTTAACGCGGGCTTCGTCTGACCAAGAGAAGATGACTAGTTACGTTAAAATTGGTGCGAAAGTGTCCATGATAATCTAGAATAAGAACATTTTGAAGTTGCACCATAAATCTGTGATACACAGCAAAAAGAGTTCACTAATATCATTAATATATCAATCTTATCATTCCTTTAAACAGTTTCTCGCAGTTTTCAACTCGGTCTAACAGACAACTGTATCATTGATCTGTAAGTAGGCTTTCTCGCATGGGGATAAAATAGGGGAGGGGAGGGTGAGGAAGTTGAATGGAAAACTACGAAAAATTGCAATTGGATTAGTTAATAAAGTAGCGGTAGTCTAAGTGGTAACAAAACATTTTTTTAATGAAAAAAAAGAGGTACACAGAAGATTACGTCAGTGCCACACAGGGATCCCCGGATTAAATCCTGGAAGAAGAGCGGGTTATAGATCCCAAGACTTCTACTTGACACTCTCGGAAAAGTAACATTATTGGCACTTAAAGCATAACCTTTCTGTTACAGTAGGATAAAGTTGTTGTTGTTGTTGTTTTTGTAAAAGTCAAAAGGTGGCATAATTTCTTAGCCCTTCGAAACACAACCAATCAAAAACAGAGGTTCGAAAGAGGCACTGGCTTAATGCCTATAGCAGTAAAAAAAAACGTACTGGAATTGCAAATGTCATGCAAAGCTCCTTCAAGAAAACGAACTTAAAAATAAATCTTACTTTAAAAGAAACTTCTCTTTCTAAAGACAATTTTAAAACCATAAAAGCCTTAGAGACATAAGAAACAGAAGACAAAGTTCCAAGCACAGCTCCACTTTCCCTCCGCTGCTGGATCTTGGGTTTTTCTTTTGTTGAAATTCGATCTCCACGAGTCTGCTTATGCGACGACGATCCGCTGACCTATAAATGAGAAAACAACTACCCGTAATAAGTGTTTTTAGCATAACAACACAAAGAAAATTCTTTTTGACGGCATCGAGTCAATGATACCAACCTGGTGCCAATCTTCACGCTCTGTGATAAAAGGGTTTCGTCGCTGACGTCACGCCACGTGTGGCCATTGTCCGCGGTGTACTGGACCCTAAGCCCTGGAATGATCGCGCTGGCCTTGAGCCTGCCATCTTCAACTCTAAAGCAGAAGTACATTACACAGTTAAGATTCTAAAAGTATTTCGCGTGAGCGAAATTTAATGCAAGGGTTAACGTTCGTTTACTTAGAGGAAAGAGCTTATTAGGCCACGACTTATTTTTAGCACAAACTGTTACAGCTTATTTTGTGATTTTTGTAAATTTCTAAGCAAAAACTAAAAAGCTTGCAGACTTTTAAAAAACAGTAAAAACACTCAAGCCTACTAAATTTTGGATAGGTTGCAGAAAGTTATGGGTTTTAATTTAGTTTGAAAACTCCTTTTATGAGAACTCGGAAGTTTTTACAAAAAGCTTGAACCACTGACCGATAAATTTCTCTCTCGTCGATTTTGTTCGACTTACATTGCCCCTGGGGGTGGTAGATGGTACTTGATGTTTTGCTTATCTAAACGTGCAAGCTCTTTGTATCCCAGTGTGTTCGAGAATCGTTCCCAGTCCTCTGCTTGTGCCCTTTCTCTGACAGCTTTGTCGGTCTCACTCTCCCACTCGGCCTTGTGCCATGCCCTCTCGGCCAAAGCAAGTAGACGAGGGTGAATAAGTGAGTGCAGCTGTTCAGGTGTCCTCACAGTCTCACTCCACAATGCTCCTGACATGCCTGAAACAATAGTTACTGTGTGAGAATGGTAACCTTTAGGGATTGCATGAAGGCTAAAGAAGGGAGGGAATTGGGGGGAGAAGGTGGAAAAAGGGGAAAGGGGTAAAGGAGGAGGAGGAGGAGGAGGAGGAGGAGGAGGAGGAGGAAAAAGAATTTGAAACAAGATTTAAAAACCAGGGTGAGACGATGAACGTGATAGACGATGTTCTAATTAGGCGCAGCCATTTCCAAGATCAAAGTACGAACAACAGCTAGGAAAGAACCACAGTCCTGACAAAATAGACTGCAAAACAGTCGTATCTTTTGAGAACGCGCTAGGTCTTCGAACGATCGAGAGCAAGAGGTCTGGAGCCATTGTCAAAACTTCACGCCTTGATAAGCGCTTTTTTCAACGACTTTCGAGAAAAAACAACTGTTTTGCAGTCTATGAAAAAATGATACAATAGAATATTCCTAAAAGTTAATTAACTAAAACTCGTATTTTGCACCGTATAAAAGTTCCTTTTTTAAATGCCCTTCTTGCCTGGCAAATTACTGTTGAGAGGATTGTTTATGTTTAAAAATAGAGAATTAAGTAACCTGCAATATTTTCTGGTTTTTCCAAGGCCACACATTCGTTCTTATACAAATTCTCACACAAGTTCTTGATAGGTTCTCCGTTCCTCTTTGTATCAGCGTTGGCATAAAGATTGTCCGGCATGAAGCCAAATGTTTTCTTTGTATTGGTAAATCTTGTAGCCCAGTAATAGCCTCGCTCCTCAGGGTCAGGCTCGTACGGGTGATCAAAAAATAAGTGAGTCGCTTGGGTCATCACAACCTGTTATCACCACGAAAATAAGAAAGTTATTGCCTAGTTCGTGACTAAAAGATAATACCTAGGGAGAAAATGATTTAATTGGCGTGCGCAGTTCATACCGCATGAAAAATTGATCATTAAGTGTGGAAACTACATGATATTTGTGTACTATAACAACCTGGTACTTAATATATCTTAATAATAAATTATGTCTTTTAAAAAATAAGTTGGTTGTTGCCTTAGTCAGTGTTTCGTAAGTGATAGCTTAAGAATAGCAGTTTGCTTTTACAAAAGTATGCAAAAACAGAAAAATGCATGGCAGTCAATTAACTCTTCAAATGGCCATCCTATCTTGATAAATGGAAAAACTCAAACCAAACAAAAAATGAATTATTCAAAATTATTCGCAATAAAACATTTTAAAAAATGCATTTTCAATTCACAATGTGGTCTAATTTTCCAAACACACAGCGGAACCGAATGAGTTTTCCAGTTTTTGTTGGTTATTTGTGGAATTAACTTGGCATGTATTTTCAACGTGCGTTCTGGAGGCACTTTAAGCTTACCTTATAGCCAGCATTTGCTAGTTTATACGGTCTGTTCGCCTTTCCCAACTCCCAAACGTTATCCCAAGTGTTGGTATATATATGTCTATTGAACAACTTATCACGTTGATAAGGTTGCTCATTACTTCCCATGAGGCCATCCTCCCAAGCAGCAAGATCCAAACCATGTCGATGCGTAATATTCGACACACGTCTAACAAAATATCCCATAAGCTCTTTGACAATATGTTTACCATTGAAATCAAATCCCAGTTTCGCTGCTAGTTGTTTGACACGCCGGTGACCCGGTCCAGGCCCCCACTGGAACTTCATCTCCACCGAAGTGAAAGGTCGTAAGAGGCTGGATGCCACTATGGAGAAGCTGGACGCTGCTGACGACCTTTTCTATGAAGTTGTAAGTGGACTCCAAACAAGGATTGATGGAGTTGTCTTTAAAGTATTGAGCACTTAGATACTTTGATTTGTCGTTTGCATCCGAGAGGAGATACATTTCGGCCTCTTTTAAATTGCCGGTGGATGAAAAATTTTCGAACTTTGCGTCCATGGCTTTAATGGCAGCATGGGCGTGCCCTGGCATGTCAAACTCTGGAATAACCCGGATGTGTCGTTCTTGAGCATACCGCAGTATCTCGCAGTAATCGCTCGCAGAGTAGAAGCCGGATCCTGAATTCCCGGTAAATGGGCCAGAACCGAGTTGCGACGCGATGCAAACTCTTTCACGAGGATCATGACATCGCCTACCGCCAATCTGTAACATAAGTATAACTGTCTTAATTCAGTTAGAATGGGTAGGACCAACACTAACAAATTGTGGTAAGCTTGTTCGTCAATAACGTGTAAGGAAAAATTACGTATTGATCACTCTTGAAAATAAGAAAACATTTGAACATAACTCGATCAAAACTGCAAGATCGGAAAAATCCACATATCAGGGTTAGGTCATTACGTTTATGGAGGAGAAATTTGACATTTCGGTGCTGATTTTGGTAAAAAAAAACTTTAGATGTGCAGAATTAATTGTTGATTTTTGAATATGTTTTTACGAAAAGGGCGAAGTAAAAAGCTGGGGAGCTCCGCTTTTAGACTTGGCTAAATCTATTTAATAATTTTTTGGCACATTTGTTGTGGGTCGTCCAATTAGTGTTTTAAACTTCCCAGCAAATCAAAGAGCAAACAATTGCAATTATTTACCAGCCTGCCTCAATCACTAACATGGTTTTCAAATGGCCATCTAGATGCCAATAGGAAAAGCAAATTAAGTTTAACACTGACAATGAAACACGCCATACACAGGTTCCCAATCGATTAGAGTTTTGACATATTTTGGCATCTCTAGCTTATATTGTTTTGTTTTCCTTTTTTTTACCATTTTATGTAATGTAATGCTTTGAAAATCACCCCCCCCCCCCCCCCGGGCTAGGCGAGTCGACCGTAAGGCGGAGCAATCAAAGTAGCTGTCAAATTGCAATTGGCTCTGATTGGCTGAGAAGCTTGGAAACCACCAAAAAGAAATCCAACATTTGTCAAAAAGCTGACAGGACGCCTGTTACTTTACAACCTTAGTTAACTCTGGCAAACCAGGTATTTCCAATCTCCACCCTTCGTCATCTGTCAAATGAAAATGTAATTTGTTTAGCTTGTACATCGCCATGATCTCAAGCAGTTTAAAAATCTCCTCCTTGTCGACAAAGTTGCGGGCGACATCCAAACTCAGCCCTCGGTATTCAAATCTTGGTTCATCGTGAATGACAATACTGGGGACTCGTTCTTCGTGCGTGATACTAAGTAATGTCTGGACTCCCCAGAAGATACCAGTTGTTGTCACTCCTGTTATTTCAATGATCATCTTGTCGGTGTTGACGTCCAGTTCGTACGCCTCGCTGTTGGTGGTGTATTCACCTCGGATCTTTACACTGCCAATTGTCAGCAGGATGATGCGGAATATACGTTTGCTGGCGCCGGTTGTTACCTCGTTTATTCCTAGTTTCTCTGTCGGGAAATAAATAACGTATAAACTGTCTAATTAGGGAAATATCTGAATTGTGTAGCCCCAGTAAAAAGAAGGCGGTCAAAAAGTTCTCACTCACTCACTCGAAAAGTTCTCACTCACTCAGTGTTATTATTTCGGTCTGTTTTTAAAAGACTGGTCGAGAGCAGCTGGCTTAAGGATTTCTGATATGAGACCTGTTGTCGGTATTAATTTTTAGATCTTTAAAACTTAAAGGGGCTTGGCCGCCGTATTTTAAGTCCTGTGTTTTTTTCGTTAGTTTTCAGCTTTTTTCTGGATCTCAAATTGACATAGCAACGGTCAGGTATTGGCAAAATCACGGCCACATAACAAACAAGGATGATGTTTTAGCATTATAAATGACATTTTCATACGAACTTAGATAAACTTAAGCGGACCGACGTTTTTCAAACTTTCCGTCTTTGTGTGTGGGTGTGTGCCTTTTTAGTTCTTCTACAACTTTAAGGTGGTGTTATTTTTGTATTTCAGTAAATTTATCGACCAGTTGGTCTGAGCTAAAATTGCCTACAATTGTGTGACCTAGTAGCTCTTTAACTCAGCACTTACTGGCTAAATATTGCGCCTCAGTATCCAGTTCCTTTGGTGCCACAACGATCCAGTCACCAGTCCCAAAGAAAGCTTTTCTTTTTGTCTTATCTTGTTCTACTTCCACTGGAGTAGGAATCACAATATTTGGCGCCATTTTGAGATCTTTCACTACCCCAAGTTCTAGACGCTCTTTTGGTGTGTAAGGATTGTATAAATCGCTTGAAAAACGTTTCCATTTTTCGGAAGTGTCAAACGCTCCAACAAAGCTAAGTCTTTCTCCTGCAGTACTTGTTATGGTTCGAGCCTGCAATCCTTCAGCGGCTATATACCAATTTGGCATGACGTCAGTTTTAGAGGCGCACCAAAACGAGGCATTAAAAGCGAGAACGAGCTTGTCTTTGTGTTTCATCGTTTTGAAGTCTTTGTTAGGTGCCAACTTGAATAAGCATCCGTTGATGTGGGTAAGAGTGATGCCTTGTCCCCCAGGGAGAACGAATCCCTGGGAATTATGAGCCGTTTTCTCTTGCTCTATCATACGAATCGAGCAAAGGTACAGCGCCCAGTCCCCCACTGTAATGTCGGCCGCTCCCTCGTTTGTTAAGGTGATCTGGGCACGATATGTTTTACTTCTGTCCCTTAAAGATGTTTGGAGATTGTCAATGACATCATAGCGAACTTTCAAGTTCGAGACCATGTTGTTGATGTCGCTTTGCTCAATTCCGCGTGTTAGGCCTGGGGCCAAGAGATACCAGAATACAACTGCAAAATCAATTAGTAATTATTTATATTTTAGTGGTATATTTTTATTTGATAAAAATTTTGTTGGAAAGTGAATCGAAAATTGCCAGGGAACACAGACTCTAAAATATCTTAGTCTGTTTTTGTACAGTTAGCCGTGTGCGAGTTTCAGAATCAAATTGTTTCTGATTAGTAATTGTAATATAAAGGATTTCCAGATCGAATTTTCGACATAAGACGCTGGGAACGTTTATTTCAAACTCTCGATTTTGAACTCTGCATTCATCCTTCGCTACATCCCAATCAGAAAATTTAAGCGTTGTATCTCGTGCATGTATTGTATCAACAAAGCATACAAACCTGAAAGTATCAGTCGATGAAAAAACACCGCAAGCAAGGACACCATTGTCGCTAGTCTTACACCGTACTAACTAGTAAGCAGCTGTGTATTTCAGTTTCCAAGTTCCTTTATGTTGGCAAAGAAATCAAGAGAGGCGAAGCAAGAATTTAAATCGTCGAAGGCAAGCTCATGATTCTCGCTTGCTGAATACACATCGATACACCATATACCAAATCAAATTATAAGTGAAGCCTTCGCTCGAAGTGAGAAAGATTTGGTCGCTTTGAACACTGGAAGGCATTGAAAGCCGACACAGAGCGTTAAACGCATCTGCATTAAGCGGTAATTATCTTTTAACGAATTCAAACCACGGACCTTTGCCTGTGTAAATGTTGACAGAAGGTATTTACCATGGGCAAACAAAAGTGATTGGATTCATAACTTTCGTCTAGCCTGAGCAGCGATTTGCTCGAGCAAATGTTGTGATTCGTCTCTCGCTTCAATACTTTTAAAGGTTTTTTCTGACCAAATTATAAAATAATGTTCAAACTTTTTACCACAAATTTTTGGCAAATTGATTATCTGTAATACAAAGTATCCAAAACCTAATACAAATGTACAATGGTTTATTCAACGTAGTTACTGAAATATGTCAAATTTCATTGGCATTTCGCAATGATTGCTTACCCCTGACAAATGTGTCAGCCCGAGAAGAACATTTCAACGAAGTATGAGTACAAGTTGTTGAACATATCAGTTTTGATTGGTGTGATTTGAATACTGGCCGCGGAACGTAAATACGACGGATATTCAGAGCATAACCATAACATATGCCATCAGTTCTTTTTATACAGACAAGAGATGTTTAAACTTGAAAAGTCACATCTCCCACACGTAGCATTTCTGATAGTCACTCTAAACTTACCTTATTTGATATTTCCAACATTTAAAGGCCCCCACCTCCCTGCCACGACCAAAAAAGTCAAACGAAAATTAAATTGGCTAACTGTACACATGTCTTTTGCGTCAAAATGTGGTTGATGACATCATATGAGGGTTGATGTAAGCGGTTAATGCCCTCAATTGTAATTTGCTTGCCTACTGAAAATTTTGCAAAGGACGGCCCAACACACAAAATCGACAACCACATTAATATAACAAAACTTTTTAATGATGTGTAACAGAAGCATATCACCTATGCTTCTTTGTGTAATTATAGGTAATTAAACCAAAACAACATGAAAACGGTAGTGTAGCAGATCCAGTAAGCTTGTAATTCTATACTGATCTTCTAGTGTAGCAGTTCTTATAATTATTTTTGGGGCTTGGGACATTGTTCCTGTTGTTTGTTCTATAGTTCTCTCGAATGGTAGCAAGCCATTCACGTGAGACGGATCAATTTAGGTTTCTGGAAACGCTCACCTACCCCCCCCAAACCTAACATTTTGCCCAAAGGATAAGTAAGGGTTAATGTTAGGTGGGGAGGGGGTGGCGTTTCAGAAACCTAAATTGATCCCGTGAGACATTGTAAGAGCAGCTGCTACCCAACCCACGAAAACGCGGCAAATTAGAATACGCTGTCTCTTGTCCGTACAAATGTTTATAAATTGAAAAACTATATATGTTTCTTAATGACGCCAAACATCTTAAAGAGGCTTCTATTTTAAAATGCTTGTTTTTTAAGCGGAAACTACGGCCTGTAGTTATTATGAAGGGTCTTTTGAAAATAGTTCCTAGATAAAGTAGTTCTTGCTGTTCTGCTTGTTCGCTTGCCGTCAGCAGACCTACAAAAACAAAAACAAAAACAAAAAACAGTACATTATTTGGAACCTTTTTGTACAGACATAATAAACCATGACTCACGGAGTACTGCACAGTAGTACAAGCTTTCTTTGGGAACAGTCAAAGCGATTTATAACCTCCTTGTAATAACAGCAGATAAAACCTGTTAAAAGTTTGCTCACCTGGCTCTGAGGAGTAATTTACCACTGACGACAGTTGCCTTGTTTGGATCAAACCAACTTCGTCCGCCATCAATACTGCATTCAACGGTAAGACCAGGGAAGGCTACATTGGTAACGAGAACTCCATTTATCATCCTGAAGAGAGAGATATTACATTTCAGTAAGCTGGAAGCAGTATTTTTGTCACGGATATATTAAGTCAAGGATGGCTAAATTTGGAAACCGGGAAGGCTCCGCCCCGAGGTCTAATCCTTTCCCTTAATATACCATTTTTGACAGAAAAAGTTACCCCTAAATATACCTTAACTCCGTAGAAAATAGTACCATTCCACATACCAACGGCAGAAATATTGCTTCACTTTCCTAAACTTACCACTTGAGTAACCCCTTTAACTATTTTGAAATGCCCTTTTAAATATCTAAATGACAGTTTTCGCTACCCTTTTATATACTTCCAGAAAGAAAAAGGTACCCCTTACGGGCGGAGCCTTAACCTTAACGTATCGTCCACTATAGGAAATATCTCTCTCAATAATACAACACAATAACGTCGGACAATGATCGAAACAGGACTGTTCGACCAGGCGTTTTACGAGATAACCAATAAGACACCGTGCCTCCCAGCCTCTCTTATACCGTATTGGAATGAGATAGTTGACCAATACCTTGCACCCGGTACAGGAATGTGATAAGCTATACCCAGCTTGTCCAAGCGAGCTAGCTCCTTGTAGCCCAGAGTGTTAGCAAACTTTGTCCAGCTTGCTTCCTTCATTCTGTTTCTGTTTAATTTATTTCTGCTATTTTCCCATGCGTCTTGATGCCAGGATCTCTCGGCCACGGCAAGTAGCCTTGGGAATATCATGGACTGGAACTGAGCGGGAGTTCTTATTGTTTCTGACCAGATAGCGCCGGCCAAACCTGTCAATTAAAAAAAAATGTGGGCTAAATTAGACCCTGAAGTCTGTTGTATACTAGCCGATTTTATGTCGGCCGTAAAAGTATCTTATTTTCTCGGTTAGTGTGCGGTGAATTCAGACATTAGTCTACGATAAGAACGGGCCTTGTAGGGAAATATCTGGCAGTACCAGATCTCAAAATGTCTTGTCGGGCCTTTTCAACAAGGCGGCTGTCGAACAGGAGCACCACAAAAAATCGGCTAGTGTGCGGCAAGCTGATGGCCCGTCAGATGTTGACCCCATTAAGCTTCATTTGACTAGGGCTTTTCACAAGTTGCTCGGCAACGTTTTGGCAACTTATTAGATTTTGAGCAACTTTTTCCCCTTCGAGCATTTTTTTCCTCTTGAGCAACGTTTGGCATTTTGAGCAATTTCTTGACCGAAGATCTCCAAAGATTGTCCAAATGTTGTTTAAAGGAGCAGTGCTGTTTAAAGGCCTTACGAACATTTGTGAAGATTAACGAAGTTTGCCGAAGATGTTCGAGGAACATCCGAAGATGTTTCAACTTTCGGCTCAGTCGCATTGAAAACATTACAAAACCCGTCAGCAAACATGACGTCATCGATATATTCACGACTTTCCTCAGTGAAAGAAATTCTTGCTAATTAACAAATATTTGCGTTAAAATGTTCATTAGATACTTCTTTTGCTATGAAATGACCTGAAACTGCTTAGAAATCTTTACTTCAAAGAGAAATTAGTATATATTTGGATAAATATTCGTGATAAAAAGCAGCGTTTTAGATTTTTTGGGCAACTTTCGAGCAACTTTTATTTATCAAAAGCACCTTTTTGGGATTTTTGCAGCAAGTTTTGAGCACCTTTTTGAGAAATTATGAGCAGCTTTTCGGGAAATTCCAAACAACTTGTGGAAAGCCTTTCATTTGACTCCGATACAAAATCTCCAGTTCTGCGACGAAAAATCGGCTAGTGAGTGGCGAGCATAAAGCATGAATATATATTTTTGCTATATTTTACTACTCACCCACTATATTGTCAAGTTTCTGAGGTGGAACACAGCCTCCGACTTCACTACAGTAATCGGCAATCGGTCTGCCATCGCCGTCTTTCTCAATACTGTCGTACAAGTGTTCAGGCATAAAGCCAAACGCCTTTCGAGTGTCCGTGTACCGGGTGGCCCAGTAAATTCCTCTCTCTTCTGGATCCGGCTCGTGTGGGTGATCAAAATACAGATAAGATGCTTGAGTCATTATAACCTGTAATAACGGAAAAGATTGATTTCATGGAACGTCTTTGAGTGTCCTTTCATAGTAAAGTCATCAACATTCTTAAACCTGAATTATCGATCAAGAACGGACCAAGGAAGGACCAAGACCCTGAACAGCCTGGAGCAACTTTAATGAGACCCTTTGCCAGTTAGTCTCCCTCGCAGCCGTTCTTAGTGTCGTCACGCAAATTCCTCCCCACTAACGGCTGCTCACATCGAACAACATTCCTTTCCACCATCAGCCAATCACCTTCGGTTCATATATCTCAGGAACCGTACCCGCCAGTCTAACCAATCGCATGCGTTATTTTGGAGTTCTCAGCTATAGTGACCCTTGCCTGAAGAAGTTTGATGTTGTTTAATGCATACATATCGAGTAAAAATGGTAACTCCGAATGATAGTGAATGTGATCTGCTAAGCGACAGAGCGCAAGCCATCAAAGGCAAAAAGGCACGATCACCAAGAGTAAACTGAGAAGGGAACGGAATTCAAGAAAAAACGCTTGTTAGAGCGGAAAGAGAGGAGTGCGACAGCTGCCGTGGAAGCCCAAATTTTACAATTCCGATCAAACAGAAGGAGACTCGACTCAAGGTAGTACAAAATTCCCTTCCTACATTTAAATTTTTTTTTATCGCATTTCGTCCATAAAAAAAATTTTTTTCAGATTTATCGAATGTTCGAAAACGTAATTCTCGAAGACGTCAGAACGAAGAAAAAAAACGAAAACAATTTTTTTGCTCCCGAACGCAACTCGCGTGCAAATTAGGGAAAGTAGTTATCCCAAATATCTACACAGCAGAGAATATTGAGACGTATGTCTCGATCTTCTGCGTTTAACCGGTAGACGCAGAAGAAAATACGAAAGGACGGGAAGTAGCGCGGTAACGGTGGTATAAAATAAGCTAAAAGATAAAAGTTTGCGCCTTACTTGCACGGCAGCGGGAAGCCGATATTCCCGATAAGGGTTATCGGCACCATATAGAGAGTGACGCCGCGGAAAAAAAAATAATTAAACGGACGTGCGACACGCGCATACAGGTCTCGTTTAGTTTCTGCTAACGAATTAGTACAAACATAAGGGCCGTCCGGATTAAATGCTCGGTGATCGTGACGAATGCCGTATAAAATGATCCGTATGCCCAGAATGTCTCCGCACAACCGAAGCGGGAAAATGTGAACGATCTCCCGGGAGCACAAGAAAAAAGGGAAAGGATGTTTCGAAGTGAGCAGCCAGGGGAGGATGCGTGACGACACTAAGAACGGTGCGAGGGAGATATTTGCCAGTACGTGTCGTTAAAAGGTGAGTAAGATTTGTATCAGTAACACACACGAATGTTTTTTGGTTGATTGATTGATTGGTCGCGGTTGGTTGGTTGGTTGTTAGTTGGATGGTTAGTTGGTTGGGTTGGTTGGTTGATTGATTGATTGACTGATTGATTGATTGATTGATTGATTGATTGATTTATTGATTGATTGATTGATTGATTGGCTATGTTTACAGTACAACTGTGAGCAAATCATTAGCCAAATGCAATATATTTATTAATCGCATACCACGCTTAGTAACACCCTTGGTGACACCAATTAACGGCTAAGCAACAAATACCTTGTACCCATCATTTGCCAGTCTGTAACCAAGATTCATAGTATTTCCCCAGGCGTAACCATAAACCTCGTCACCACCCAGTTTGCTCCGCATGACAGGCGTGTGCGAGTGGTCCATCAATCCATCTTCCCACAGCGCCAGGTGGACACCGTACTTCCCAACAATTCTAGCGATGCGCTGAATAAAAAACGCCTTCCAGTCAGGATAATCAGATTTTATTTTCTCTGACAGTTCTTGGCAGGCGGGAGACAGACTCCATGCGCCTAATGGAACTTCATCTCCCCCAAGATGGATGGCTTTGAGCGGTTGAATCCCTTTGTGCAGGGCTTTCACTTCATGTACCAACTTATCCACGAATTGGTAGGATGTCTCAATACACGGATTGACAGAATTATTAAAAAAGAATTGTCCTGATTGGTAAATGGATTCATCCTTTAAATCGTTTAAGTAAAATTGTAGTCCATCTTCAATTTGATCCATGTCGCGGTGCCTTTTATATCGAGCTTCCATGGCTTTGATGGCAGCATGTGAATGGCCAGGGAGGTCGAACTCCGGGATAATTTGAATGTGTCGTGCTTTGGCGTGCTTCAAGATTTCTTGGTAATCTTTGACGGTATAGTGACCACTTCCAGACGTGTTGTTAAACGGCCCTGAACCTAGCTGAGGCGCAAGGCAATGTGCTTCTTGTAGATCATGACATCTCTGTGATGCAACCTGGAAGAAGAGATTTTTTTAAAAAAAACCTTAACGATTGCAATACCTTTAATATCTTCTGTTCCACTCATTCATTTCTGTTTCTGCTGTAAATTAAAGCTTCATGGTTCTCTTTATCTCTGCTTGCCGAGTAATCTGTCTACCTATCTGCTGAATTTCTATCGACTATTTGCCCATCTGCTTATTTGCCTTTTGGTCTAACTCGCTTGCCTTTCTCCTTACCTATCTCTCTACCTAAAATGAATAATCAAATATTTAACAATTACCCTGCGAAATCGCGCGGAATATCGCCTTATACTTAGCCGACGAGGCCGTAGGCCGAGTTGGCTAAAACCAGACGATATTCCGCAAGATTGAGCAGGATAATTGTTTTATTATTCAACAAATTGTCAACGAAACACATTTTGGACATAGAAAAACTGTAATTATGCAGCGCTTTACAAGATCTCGGACGAATCTTCGCAACCTACGAATATCGCAGGATATCTGTTATGTACGGATGACAGATATCGTTAACATTTTGACCATATATGGGCAGCGCGCGCATCTGTCGAATAATAAATACTAGTTATGCAACGCTTTCGAGTGGTATACTATGGAATATCCCACGAGTCACTTGTATTTTCTCGGTATACACACGAGCCTTTAGGCGAGTGTGTATACCAAGAAAATACAAGTGACAAGTGGGATATTCCATAGTATACCACGAGAAAGTGTTGTGTAACTATTTTATACCATGCCATAGAAAATACGCGTACTAAATTTCGTCGAGAATACAATCGCAGCGCACGATGGGAAGGTTGGGTTGAATACCGTCGAATATACAACGGCTTTCCTGTATTCTGATTGGCTGTATTTTCTATGGCATGGTATAAATAACTATATTTTGAGAGCTCTTTAGCTCTAGCTGGTTTTCATGCGATTCTTCTATCCAGTTTGAATTGGAATTCGGAAATGTTGGTTTTTGTGGAGGGAGGAAAACCGGAAAACCCGGAGAACAACCCTCGGAAAAAGGACGAGAACCAACAACAATCTCCACCCACATATGACGCCGGGTCCAGGAACCGAACCCGGGCCACATTGGTGGTAGACGAGCGCTTTCACCACTGCGGCATCCCTGCTCTCCCCTGCTCCCCCTACCTACTTACCTACCTACCTATCTACCTGCCTACCTACCTACCTGCCTATCTACCTACCTACTTACCTATCTGACGGTCTGCCTATCTACCATATCTGCTAATCTGCGTATCTGTCTATGTCTAGCACCTGCCTATATCTGACTATTGACCTAGGCAGATTGACAGATGGGCGATACGCTAATCGGCACAGGAATATGCTCCTGCAGACCTACTTTTGTAAGTTCTGGTAATCCAGGAATCTCCAACCTCCAGCCTTCATCATCCGTCAAATGAAGATGGAGCTTGTTCATCTTAAACATTGCCATCCCATCAATGATCTTCATCACTTCCTTCTTAGGAAGAAAGTTTCTAGCAACATCTATGCTCAGTCCTCGATACTCGTATCTCGGAGCGTCCTTCACGGTGACCCAGGGTACCTTGCCATTGTTCACGATACTCAAAAGGGTTTGGACTCCCCAGAACACCCCCTTGGGAGTTTTTCCAACAATCTTTATGACTTCCTTCTCAGGATCAACCTCCATGCTGTAAGCTTCATCGTTGTCACTGTTCTTGTGTTTTATATCAACAGTACCGATCTTGAGCTCAATAAACTTGCGTGGTGGTGTTTTAGTTTTAATAAATTTCATCTTGAGCTTTTCTACAGAAGAATTAATCGAAAGGAATCAAATTATTATTTGTAGTTATTTGGGGGTACTCCTTCGACATTCTTATGATATTCGCCATAGTAATATTTAGGCTTATGGCATGACTGAATTGTAATTCAAATTTATGGTTCTGGAGTTTGTTCACCAATATCAAAGCAAATACATACAAAAACAATTATTTGGAAAATTTTCACACCAGACACCTTTTTTTTTTGTGTTTAAAGAGTTAATCATGAAGAATTTTACACCATTAATGAATATTGATTAAAATTGAAATGCAGAATACAGACTTTCAATATAGCTCCTTTCTAGTAAAATATAAATTAAGTAGCCATTAATTTTAAAACGTAGTTTTTCAAACTTTAAATATGATTCAAGCCACACCATTTATTTGGCCAACAGTCGTCGAGAGGCCAGGGACCCGGGCTTTTTTAGGCCAAACTAAGGCCCAAAGGACCAAGAAAAATTGTTTTCAAGAGCGCCCCCTTCCCCTTTCCAGGGTTTGATGATCGGGTCCCCACTTACATGAAGGTGTGGACTAAGAACCATACCTGCTAGATATCGAGCTTCTCTATCCAAACCTCTCTGAGCGACAATATTCCACTTTCCACTATTTAAATCCACTGTCTGTGACGCGCTTAGATATTTTAAAACCAATGGAGTCGGTATAATAAGATTTCCTGGCCTTTTGAGATCAGCAATGTTATTAATCTTGAAGCGTTTCTCAGGAGTGTACGGATTGTACATATCTTGTGGAGAGCGTTTCCATTTTGAAGCTGAATCAAATGATCCAACAAATTTTAAACTTTCTCCTTTAGTGCTTTCGATGATTCTCGGTTCCAAGCCACGAGCGGTCACATACCAGTTTGGCATGACGTCAGTCTTGGCAACAATCGCACCTTTCGCGTAGAGATCAACTTGAACGTCGCGACCCGGAAGTAGGTTTGGAAAGGCTTTAGTGGGCGTCAGTTTGTGAAGATAGCCGTCTATGTGAGCGACAGTCATTTTTTTCAGGTTTGATGCGAAAGGATTGGCATCGTGACTCATTGCTCTGATAATGCTAAAATAGATTTTCCATTTACCAGAACTGATGGCAAAGCGACCTTTGTTGGTGAAGGTCAAACGAACATAACACCCTCCCGCCATGTTAGATAATACGTCAAAACGTAGATCCAGACTGGACGCCATGTTGTCAAGGAATGCTTGATCGATTGGCTGACAGAGAACTGGAAGAAATAAAAATACAATTAAAAAATAAACCTCTCATTGTAAAAATGTTTTAAAAACATTGGTGATTATAAAGTTATTAGCGAATTTCTAACTGCACCTCTAAAGTTGGTCTATCGTGGAAGTAAAAGTTGAGAAAATACTCAGCCCCGGAACTCTTGTTGTTGTTAATAATTAGCCACTAGGTATTCAATTGACCTGAAATCTCCAGGTAGACCCAGCCCAGTTTTAAAGGACCTAAGAGCCCATTGCTTTTCTATGGGCTTATTTTTATCATCTTTGGTGATAAGGAGGAAGTTCCTTTATATAAATCAAGGAAATGCGGTAAGTCGCTTCACTGTTAACTAAACAAAACAGAGAGTTGATGACCTGTCCCATACAGCAGGTCCTGTCGGGATCAGGTCGCCGTATTTACTAACTGTTAATTACGAAACACTGTTCTATTTAACTGACGATAAGTAGCAAACTCATGTTTTAATTTAACGATAAAGTTGACACAGGAAAAGACATCGATGCTTAGACTATAAAACTCCCCCATTGTTTGAAGTATAATTACCTCGTTTCTTCAATTTAAGAAACAAAAAACTCAAAACTTTACTTACCTGTTGCAAGAAGACACTCAAAAGCTATTAAAGATAATATACTTTGCCATTTTACTGGTCCCATTGCCGGTGCTTCAATGTGGGCTTTTCTATGTTGACACCAGCGAATCCAAACGATTGTTTTCTAAATCTATTCCCCTTGTTTCAAAACGGTTTCGTCCATTACAGAGAAGACAAGAAAATCGTGAACACTGGTCTGTGTCACGACCAATCAGGCTTAACATCACAGTGTCATAAAAACCCACAAAACTGATTTCTGTTATGGTTTGCGATTTAGTTATCTCGCATGTGATTGGTTTGCAAAGTAAACATTCCAGCCTATATTTTCGGTTCACAGCTTTCTTGTTTTCACTGTATTTGTTTGATATTAACAAAGCGTGTCATTGGTCGAAACCAGGTTGCTATTGATCTACGAGTAAGCTAAAGCTAACTTAATTAATCACAAAAACCAAAACAGAAAATTGTCTTTTGCCTATTTCCTCGTTAATGCTATGTTAGTGGTGTTGTGCGTAAAAAGCGCTTGCTGACATTTTTTACTTTATGTTATATAATTTTATTGTTGATCTATTTTTATTGGGCTAACCTAGTTTTATGTAACCTTAATTTTTTTCCTTTGATTAGTTGTTTCACTTATTTTATTTTTTAGTGTCTTAGAAAAATTATAACATTATATTAGTTTTAGCTATTTTTTTAATAGAAAAATGTAAGCGCATTGAGTTTTTTAAATGCGCCCAAAAAACTTATTATTATTATTATTATTATTATTATTATTATTATTATTATTATTATTATTATTATTATTACTGGGTCAGTAGTTGGTATCTAAGGGACAAATCGGTGCACGACGAGCCTGTACGTTTGGCTACGAGTTCAGAATATGGCGCGTGCGCAGTTACCACCAAATCTGCCAAGCCAAATTTCAATTCAAATACCTGTCTCATGAAATCATCTGCTTTCAAGCCAAAAATACTGTATATACTGAAAACTAGAAAGTGGGAAATACTAGAGCTCAGTAGTTATTATATCGTTGTAGTCTGCATCATTTTTTTTTTTTGACGTTTTCTTTACAAAACCTATAGTTAGATACGAAATTGACATCGAATATTATCTTCTTGATCTCGATGTCAGTAGCCAGTGTTTAGTTGTCCATTGCTTTGCTTAGCATGGATAGCGTGTTTTTGTTTAATTAATAACTTCTCTGGTGTGAAATATCGCAACAACTTCTTTTTGGCTCCACTAGTACAGGAAGAGGAGGGGACGGGGGAACTTAAGTTAACGTCAACTTGATGTCAGTGGTTATAACACAAACGGTCCGTTTATTACATCTCTTTATTTCATTCACACAGATACATTATCTCGAAGTATCTGTTTTGTTTACTCAGTATTTCTATTCCTTAGGCTTGAATCTCCACCAGCCTGCTAAGACGTCGTCTATCCGCTGACCTGAAAACCACCAAAGGGTAGGCTCAAAATGGATGAAGTTTGAAATACCTCGTCCTAGGCCTCTTGCTTCTTTTGGTCGCCAGAGATAACAAAGATCGTACAGTGGCTGTTTTTTAGCCCGGCGACAGAAAAACCAAAGGAAAGTTTTAAAATTCTAACTTAGTTCCGAGGATCAAAAGAATAAAACTAAAAGATGGTTTAAAAATACCTCAGCCTCAATGTTATTTGATTTCTTTTGTTTCCCTAAGCCACAAGGTTAACATAGGATTTTACAATTTCATAATTTTCTCATTGTGGAGATGTGTCCCCAGTTTTAATTTGCGATTTAATGAGAATTTGTTTTTTGGCCAAAAAACCGCGCATTTGTTTATAGACCAGTTAACCACTTGTTATAAGTAAAAACTGTTTATATACAAGACAGTTCTGATTACAGTGCAACTAATTATCCTATACCAAGGCCTCCCAAGCAAATTCTTTGCAAATTGACCAATAGTGTCCGAGTGCTAAAACAAGAAAAAAGGCCACAAATTTATTGCTTTTGTAGTGTGCAGCTTGCTTAGATTGATAATTTGTCGCAAATCTATTTTTAACGTCCGAGGTTTTCATTTATCAATTGTTAAAAGAGAGGGGTGGGTGTTTTTTTTTTTTTTTTTTTTTTTTTTCGCACAAAATTTTGTCAGGGGTGGTTGACTTGGTTTGAGTAGTCACACTGTAACAATGCAAAAACAGTTCCGAAAAACTAAAACTCTTTTTTCGCACCCTTAACGGTGTTTTAAGCTATTAATAACAGTTTCTTATTTGTTCTTTATGCTTCTCACGGAAATACGCGTCATCCAAGACATTTTAAAAAACTCACCTTGTTCCCAGTACTACACGACCAGAAACTGACATGCCATCTTTGACGTCACTCCAAGTCAGACCACCATCAGTACTGCATTGGATTGACAGACCAGGAATGGCGGAATTGACTTCAAGCTTTTGGTTCACGATCCTAAGCGAAAAAGATTCGACCATAATCAGACCTATTTTCTTAAACTTAGTTTGTGGCCATTCAAGTACTTTCATTAAAATAGCAGTCAACTCTCTCTAATTCAGACTGTTAATACTGTAGAGAGGTGGTCCATCTTATACAGCTGATGAAAACTCACTGTGTGTGTGACCATTCAAATGAAAGCTATTGAGCAGTACTTTTATGTGGTCCTGTTTCTTATGCTGTACAAGGCCATTTCTGAATTTTTAGTCTGTGGATGAAACCCTAGTGGGTGACTATCAAAATAAGATCTACTGAGTAGCTGAAAGGAAATATGTATCTTGGGCCGCGCCAAGTGGTCAATAGGACAGTGAAGACAATGGACTAGCGGAGCCCGCAAGGAAATAAGGACACTAACGAAGAGTAGTTCTTTCATGTGGTACTGTTTGTTATGCTGTACAAGGTAGCTGTTCTAACTTTAAATTCTGTCGATGAAACCAGTCCAAAGAAAGCTTCTGAACAGTACTCTGATTTGAAATTTTCACTACGCTGTGCGAGACAGTTTTGAATTTTGTACGTCTTAATTAGGATTAAAATTATGTGAAACATTCAAATGAAACTTATCAAGAAGTGCAGGGTTTCTGCAGACTCAACAAAAATGTAAGCAATGGTTATTGTTATTTTTAGAAGCTGGTAGTGCAGATGTAATAAAATCTGATAGTCATTGTTTAAAGGGAAAGTGTGCAGTAAATCTGAAATAGTATAGACAACGGTATTACCTGGCTCCAGGAACAGGTATATGATAATCAATGTTCATTTTATCCAAGCGTACCAGCTCCTTGTGTCCAAGGGTATTAGCAAAAGCTTCCCATTCCATGTTCTTCACTCGATCGCGTTTCGCTTTATCAACTTCATTCTCAAAGCAAGCCTTGTGCCAGGCTCTCTCGGCCAGTGCTAGCAGTCGTGGATAGACCATGGACTGGAGCTGACTTGGGGTTCGTACAGTTTCGGACCAAAGCGCACCTGCCATTCCTAAGTATAAAGAGAAAAGATTATGGGGTCAAAGTGAGCCACTCCAAAAATGCGTTTCCCGGTTTCTGTAGCATATAGGATTATTGCTACCGTAGCTGGCTGGAATATTTGTCCATCGCTGCGTGGTTAATCCAGTATTAGCTAGTACTTTGGTCCAGTCACCCAGACAATACGCCATTTATACACCTGGGTGGAGCAAGGAACCCTGTGAGAGATATGTGTCTCGCCCCAAAAAACAACGAGCCATTATTCATAATTATTTCAGTGGATTAAAGCCTAACGTTCAAAATGTCAGCTCTGCAAATCCACTATAGCAACTAATTATGAATAGTTAGAGTGATTTGATTTGATTTCAGTTGGACACATAAATTCCGTTATCGGCACTTTGTCATGGTTCCAGCTACAAACAAACTCTACATTTTCAACCGCCCATTAGCGGGCACCTCTCTTAAAGGCGCCATGGCACACACTTTTAGGACCTTTTAGGCAATTTTGGCTCTGACGAACTCGCCATAGAATTAACTGAAATATCAAAATAATGGCTTAAAACTGTAGACGAACACAAAAGAAGCACTGAAAGGCCAAAGGGGGCATGGATGGGCAAAATTCGAGAAGATTAAAACGAATTGCGTTCGGGCAAACTTGTAAAACGTCGGACCGACTTTTTTCAAATTTATCACCAATTTATATGAAAGTGCCATTTACGATGCTCGAAAATCATCCTTGTTTGTTATGTGGCCGTTATTTTACTACTAAAAGACTTTTGCTTTGCAAATTTAAAGTTTAGAGCTCTTAATTCAGAGGCGGCGGAGCGTTTTGGAACGTGGGGGGCTAAGACTGTCCCAAAAATAGTCGGCATGTTTTCATATTTGGAGCAACTTTTTTCCGTTCCATCAACCTCTTGTTTTTTGAGCATTTTCTAGACCGAAGATTTCCGAAGATTCTCGGATAGTTGTTCGAAGGCCATACGAACGTTTCCGATCATTTTCGAAAATTTCCGAAGATAAACAAGGTTTTCCGAAGACTTCCAAGGAAGTTTCGAAGATGTTTGAACTCACTCACGAGACGGAATATCTTGACAAACAAATTTTACGCTGCGCTCGCGATATTTTCGGCACCAAAACATGGGGGGCTGCGCCCCCCAAATTTTCGTTTGGGGGGGGCAACAGTCCTCCCTGCCCCCCCCTGTCCCGCCGCCTTTGTTATTCATGAAAATAAATAAAATCTAAAATGCCTTGACCTAACCTTTTTAAATAAATGGTTCTACTGTACCTGCAATATTTTGGGGCTTGTTAAGAGGAACACATTTCCCTTTGTACATTTCCTCGCACAGGTTGTTAATGGGATCTCCCATCCTCCTGAAATCAGCATTAGCATACACGTCATCCGGGATAAAGCCAAAAGTCTTCCGGGTGTCGATGAATCTGGGAGCCCAGTAGTAACCTCTCTCCTCCGGGTCAGGCTCGTACGGGTGGTCAAAGTACAGATGGGTTGCTTGAGTCAAGACAACCTTGAGGAAAAAGAAAAAAATGGTAGTTTACGTCAGTGCAGTAGGCGGATACCGTAGAATTCCGGTTATAAGCCCTGGGCTTATACAACTTCGTAAGGGGTTTTGGGTGGGCTTATAAGCGGAGGGGCTTATATCATTCCGGGGGGCTTATAAGCGGAATGAAAAAAGCGTTCCGAAACGAGCCACAGGAGTGTTGATGGAAATACTTTTTTAAGTTAAAAACGCATAATAAAGCAACATTTAGCCCTATTCAGTACTGTCATCTGGTAGAGGGGGGCTTATATCCGGGGGGGCTTATAATCGGATGTATTTTTTGTTTCCAGGATGATGGGCCTATAACCGGGGGGGCTTATAAGCGGGGGGGGGCTTATAACCGGAATTTTATGGTATTCTATTAGACCATTTTCTAGATCAAATGTTGACCTAAGAAACATAACTGCACATTTTAGCCGGTGTTAAAGCAAGTAAGATCAGTGAAAGAGCTTGTTAAGTATAGATATTGGATTATTTTACTTCAAAGCTTCAAAGCTGCATGCTTGTTGCGAGTTGTTTCACAGACAGACAAACCGTATTCCTCTCACACTTAATAAATGCAGAGGATTTGGTTGTTTTTAGTAATTTTTTTTGTGTCATCCTGTCAGAGGAAATAGCCAGTCTTCTAGTCAAATCAACAGTTAACCTAGAAACCCAAGACCTAAAAACTCGATGTGAGAACTGACCAGCACATCTTGCAATCATCCTTTTTAGCTTGTAAAACAAGTAACACAAATTTCTACCAAGGAACCCCAGACGTAAGACCTAAAACCTTAGTATAACTACTAAACAAAATCTACCTTGTAATCAGCATTTGCCAGCTTGTAAGCCCGATCACCCTGTCCCCATTCCCAAACGTTATCCCAGGCATACGCATACACATTTTTATTCTTCAGGTAGCTCCGATCATAAGGCGTGTCCTTGACACCGAGCACGCCGTCCTCCCAAGCTCCAAGATCAAGGCAGTATTTGGAAGACACATCAGCGACGCGGCGAACGAAGTACTCTTTCAAGTCCTTGACGATAGTGGGACTTGTAAAGTTCATTCCCAGCTTATGCGCTAGCTGTTTGCAAGCTGGGGACTTGGTCCAAGCACCGTGGGCCACTTCGTCTCCACCAAAGTGGAATATCTTGAAGATAGAAATATTCAAGCGTAAAGAAGGCGGTCGCTAAAATTAAATCTAATCGGCAGTAGTATTGTTATAATTTGTTTTAAACAGCAGAGCTTGAAACATTCTATTCTCCTTATTTAAAGCTATGAATTATCGTTTCTATGTCAGAATCTCGGCTTTTAGCCAGGACAGAAAATGCCAAGACGATCAAAATGCCAAATCGATTTTGTTCAAATGCAACTTAGAACCAACATTGTCATCATGTGACAGTGTGTGACATGAAAGTGTACAATTTGATTTTTTTTGTAGAGTCGTAACGCCGAGTTTAAAAAAAAAAAAGAAAAAATCGCCACTAATAGAAGACGTTGCGGGTTTTAGAGGATGCAACGTACCTTCAAGGGTTGGATATCATGATGCATGTGTCTAATACTGGCCACAACATGTTCCAGGAACTCGTAAGTGGATTCCAAGCACGGATTGATAGCATTATCCATAAAGAACTGCACAGACAGATACTCCGATGTATCGTGTGGATCTGACAACAGGTACTGATCGGCCTCAAACGACTGCCCCGTGGCTGCATGCTTCTTCTGTCTTGCTTGCATCGCTTTGATGGCGGCATGACCGTGACCAGGCATGTCAAATTCTGGAATGACCTCCACGTGCCTCTCTTCAGCGTATCGTAATATCTCCCGATAGTCATCGACCGTGTAGAAGCCGCTACCTGAGTTGCCAGTTCCAGGTCCCGAGCCGAGCTGAGATCCAAGGCAGGTCTCTTCCTTCAAGTCATGGCAACGTTTTGATCCAACCTTGAGAAAATGAAAAACAAAGAAATTTAAACGAGTAATTCACAAAGTAAGCTACGTTTTTGTTTTTTGTTTTCATGAAAAAAAAAACACAATAAATTTGTTGTAAATAATAAAGATGGTAAATTTTAAGCTCGGTAATAAATAATGAAGATGAAGTATTCAACATGACACGAGCGTGGGACAAAGAAAAATTCTGAGTCCCCGACGGGAATCGAACCCATGGCCTCCCAGATACCGGTTGGGCGCTCTAACCAACTGAGCTACGAGAGACTCGTTGTGAGCTGGGCCATTTTACTAGGTTAAAGTCAAGCTATAACTTGGTATTTTGTGCCAAGGTGACTTCTTTAGCTTGACTCGAACTCTGTTGCTTTGAACCATCCCAATCCAACGCAACAAGAAGCATCGTTGCATTGTATCATGCGACGAGTACCGTGATTAAATGATTTAATTTCTTATTTGTAAAATTCATTTAATAGTTTTTGCTATGCGGTACGATAAAGTGGTGTTCTTGTTGTGGACATTGTTACGGATACTTCATTAATGTGCCGTTTTAATTTTTCTGTGGCGGGTAACTTTACCTAAGGAATGAATTCCTATAAAAAAAGGGTACATTTTATCAAATGACCATTATAACTTGTATAATGGATAGACATTCACTGAATATTGCTATCTTCTTTTTGAACATCCGGGGTATGTCAAACAAACCTCCGTAAGTTCCGGTAATCCGGGAATCTCAAGCCTCCATCCTTCGTCATCAGTGAGATGAAAGTGAAACTTGTTTAGCTTGTACATTGCCATAGCGTCAATCATCTTCAGAACCTCGCTCTTGGGCATAAAGTTGCGTCCAACATCCAGCTCCATGCCACGATACTCGTACCGCGGTGCATCATTGATAGTCACGTGAGGCACCATGTCATCGGGTTCCGACAGGCTGAGTAGGGACTGGACTCCATAAAATACTCCCATTGCTGTGTTACCGGTGATTGTGACGCTGTGCGTACCGGCATCAACCTGAACACTATATGCTTCCTTGTTCTCCGTTTTAACGCCGCCGATTTTCACTTCACCAAGATTCAGGTTTATCTTCCGAAATGCGCTCAAATAATCCAGCTGAAGCCCAAGTTTGCCTGCAAATGAATAAAAATAACGAAATGATTTTTGCGGACATTTTTGCGGGTGCGTTTTGTTTTTCTTTCTGGCGAGACCTTTTCGTGACTGTTCATGGATTTTCAATCCTTATTTATAAGACTCTTTCATATGACTCAATTGCAGTGCCATTAATTGTCAAGTGCTTAAATTTTTGATATGAAAACAACTTGGAAATATTGCTTAATAACGCCCATTAAGCCAAAGCTTGGTGCTTGAAAAAGTTTTCTTCTAGACGTACACCCATGCAAAAAGATGCACATCAAGATGTTACTCAATTGAGGAAAAGCTTAGTATGCAATTGTTTCCTTCCAATTCAGTTTATGTTATTGATATGACAATTTTAACTTAACTGCTGACTATCTTTATCTTTCAAATGGAAGTTGTATTATGCTCAGTAAGGTAGCACAACGAAGGGAACTGTTTAAAAATTATTACATTTTTCTTAAGCCATATAAAATGACCAAATACTCAGAAATTAATGGTGAAATATGCTTAACATAATATTGCTCGGAGTTGAAACATTTATGGTATATTTACAACTAGAATTAGTTGCAATACCTGCTAAGAAAGAAGCTTCATTCTTCAACTCTGCACCAGCGACAATTGACCAATCGCCAGTCCCCAGATTGATCTTTCTCGTCTCATCAAGACCGATGATCTCCGAGGGACTTGGCACGATCAACTGACCAGGTTTCTTCAGATCTACGATGTTGTTAATAGAGAATCGCTTCTGTGGAGTGTAAGGGTCGTATCTATCTGAGGTAATGCGCTTCCATTTGTTCGGCGTATCAAACGGCCCGATAAAGGACAAGTCTTCGCCCGCAGTGCTGGTAATCGTGCGAGCCTGCAATCCTTCAGCGGCGATGTACCAGTTCGGCATTACATCCGTTCTTGCTACGTCCCAGTTTTCCGCGTCAAAATCTACCAAGATGGACTGGAAACCAGCCAAGCCTGGGAAGCTTGCAGTTGGTTCAAACTTGTGTTGACATCCATTTATGTGCGTCACCTTGATACCATGACTACCGGGAATGACGTAACCGCTCGGATTGTGTTTTGTGTGAGCTGGCTCGATAACCCGGATGTGGCAGAGATAGATGGCCCAGGGTCCATTAGAAATCGCCTTTGAGCCCGTGTTCTCTAAGGTCATGCGGACGCGGTATGATTTCCAGGTGTCTTGAAAGTTATCGAGAACGTCATACCGAATCCCAAGATGGGTGGCGATATAATCCAATGTCGATTGGTCCAAGTTTTGACCGAAGGCTACAAACATCGAAAAATCGAAAATCAGTTCTTAGTGATATATATAACCTTTTTGCCTAGCTTAGGCTTAACTGATTTATCAGGGCCGTAACTAGAGAGGAAGGAGGGCGCTGAGTTACAAAAATAAAAAATTTAAAAAAAAGCGCCCGCCGGACTTCAAAGGGGGGGGCGACTCGTTTCCTTACAAGGGGGTTTTTTTCAAACTGTTCACAAACCTGATTTAGGTGGGATATCCCTTTTTATATCCCAGCGTTCCAAACTGAAACCTATTTAATCAAAACTGTTTGCAAAATACTTCCGCACTTTTCCTCGAACTTGTTTGGATTCTGTTTGGGTTAAAAAACACCGGCTAGCGTTAAGCTGTATATCTTAAACTGAACAGACAATTTTTTCCGTTTTGTTTCCGTTCTCCCTTGACCAATTCAACTTTTAGTTTACTCATTTCGACATCATTAAAAATTGTAAGGAGAAGATTTAGGTTTCAAAGTCTAGCTGCATTATTTTCATGTGAATTCAATACCACAAAAAAATTACATCACAAGCAAACTGGGTGCACTCAAAAAAGCTTGAACATTTCACAACTAAGAACTAAAACAAATGTACGAGGCGTTATATCTACAACTTAAAATAATTAGAAGAACAAACCTTGGACAACAAGTGCCAGTAAAACCACAACAGCAAAACAGATTTGCCGTCCTTGCATTTTATCCAGCGATAGAGGCAAAGGACAATTCAGTATGTGGACGATGTCCTTTCCGTGCAAGCAATGTGCACAGATTTACATCTGGAACTACTACTAAAGCCTTCCTAAGCTGAACACACAGCCAATGACATTGTCTATGCCACATCTGAAATGTGTCTTTTTTTCTGTGACGGATGTCTTTTTGTTAACACAGTAGTAATTGATGTTGCCGTTGACATCTCTTTCATAACCTTTTTAGCCAATCAAAGAGCAAGAAGCCACACGTGTAAGTGATTGACGTTGAGTTCTCCGCCTCCAAGACGTGTCTGGTTTCTGATTGGACAAGCAGTAAGGAAACCAACAAAAAGATGACAAAAAGCGATCAGTCAAAACCTTCCGCGAGCCTTAGCCTGCGTGTAGCCGTCTCCTTTTTTCTTCTGCCGCGTGAAAGGAAAGGAAAGAAAGAAAGAAATTAAAAGGAAAGGGGTTTTCAGCCTCAGAAGGAAATACGAAACGGCTGCACGCAAACTAATCTATTTTTACTCATTTTTTTGCCAAACTATGTAGAGAAACTGCATATAGCAAGGGCACCCAACGATAAAATTTTACTTTTGGCGTCGGAACACCATGTTACATTATAAGTGTCCTTTTTGTGCGGTTTAAGGGCTTAGTTTAAACGCTTAAAAATGTATCTCTTCGGATACGGTAGCTGAACTATTAAACTTCAGAAAACTTTAGGGAACGAAATATTGTTACCCAAATTTATTACGAGCCGCTGTTGTCGCTGTTGCCTTCTCGAAAATCGTAGCTGCGGCCTTTTTTCTAGTTTGCAAACGCTGACGAATTTCGGAAATGCGTCTGCGTTCGCAGGCTACCTTTTTTCGTACCCATAACGACATTTTTCTCTTTCCGCAAACAACAAGCATTACGTTCTCCATGGCACGGAAGTTTGAGCCAAAGAGAACCCAGTTTTTCATCCCGCATTAATCCGAAAATCGTGGGCCATTTTAGGTCTTTCGAACAGATATTCAACGAAACGGTCTGTAGGGTCCCCTTGACATAGTACAATACTATAGCCAACTGTTACTTTCAACAGTTGGTGTCGCACGCAGCTGCTTTTTCTTGTTCAAAGAAAAAAGCTAAAGCTTGGCAGTGTCTACTATTCTAAATGATTATGTCAAGTTTGAAACAAGAACGTCTAGTCTTGTGTATTCTCAGGCATGTGGAAAGGAAAGGAATGTGTCAGAGGCAAGACGGTATATTGATACAGACTCACAGGTGGGAAAGACCTTTCGAAATTTACATAGTTTACGTGTATCATTTTGAAGTTAAACTTTTACACACTTTTTTTACATCAACGTCCATGTTAAAAGGGTTCAAAATGTTTTCAAACTCGGAGCGCAAATAAAATTTAAAAAGCGTGAAATATTTCGTCTGATATCATCCAGACTTCATCAGTCACTGAGGTGGTGTTTTTTAAGATGAATGTTAAGAAGACATTTCACTGCCTCGGGGAGTTAAAATTCTGTCATAAATTGGAGCTAATTCAAAACCATTGTCTCTATTTAACAAAGGTTTTCTGAGTTTTATCTCAATGGCCTCTTTCACCCGGCGTTTAAAGGTGTTGATTTCGGTGGCTAACACTTTTGTCTTGCTTGTGTCTACCGAGTGGCCCTCCAGTCGACAATGTTCATGAATGGCTGACGAGTTCCTCGACTGATGTTCTTTCATTCTGGTTTCCAGTAAACGGGACGTTTCGCCAACGTACTCCTTGTTGCAACAAGGAGTACGTTGGCGAAACGTCCCGTTTACTGGAAACCAGAATGAAAGAACATCAGTCGAGGAACTCGTCAGCCATTCATGAACATTGTCGACTGGAGGGCCACTCGGTAGACACAAGCAAGACAAAAGTGTTAGCCACCGAAATCAACACCTTTAAACGCCGGGTGAAAGAGGCCATTGAGATAAAACTCAGAAAACCTTTGTTAAATAGAGACAATGGTTTTGAATTAGCTCCAATTTATGACAGAATTTTAACTCCCCCGAGGCAGTGAAATGTCTTCTTAACATTCATCTTAAAAAACACCACCTCAGTGACTGATGAAGTCTGGATGATATCAGACGAAATATTTCACGCTTTTAAATTTTATTTGCGCTCCGAGTTTGAAAACATTTTGAACCCTTTTAACTATGTATCCGGAGCAGGAAACCAATATTTACAATTGTAACGTCCATGTTGATAACATGAATTTCTTTTTGTGGGACTTAGTTTTAAATCTAAGTTAGTTAATGGTTTTTAATACTTTTTTGTATTAGTATTATCTAGATTTTGACATTTTTAATATGCTATTAAATTAGTTTTGATTTTGATTTTTACAGTTGGTGTGATATCTTAAAGATTTTTTACTGACCTTATAAAGTGTAGATTAAGATGTCATGTAGAGGCTAAGCGTTCTTGATTTTAGATGAATTCACCTTCAAAATGGTGTAGAAACGTTTTTGACCTATTTTTTTCAATTTTTTAAAGTGTATATGACACGAAATCTTTTTATTGGCTTTTTTCTTTCGTTGATATGCTTAGATAAAGGATTGATAGTTAAAATTTGTCCAAAAAATTTTTTCCGTCATTTTTTGCCTCCGAAGTCGGTCGCACTCTCAGCCATCTTGAAAATTCATCAAACAAGTAGTCGTAAAAAATAAAGGTGACGTGACGTACCTTTTGGCCGCGCGCCGCTATGACAAAAGGTACGTCACTTGTCTGATGTACTACTTGTTTGATGAATTTTCAAGATGGCTGAGAGTGCGACATTTCGGAGGCAAAAAATGACGGAAATTTTTTTTGGACAAATTTTAACTATCAATCCTTTATCTAAGCATATCAACGAAAGAAAAAAAGCCAATAAAAGATTTCGTGTCACATACACTTTAAGGTGGTATTTTAAATTTAAAGATTAAATACTACCTTCAACGTGACTGTCTCTGTGGAAATGAAAATGTTCGTACCAGGTTATATTTGAAAAAGGTTTTTCATTGTGCCATTTTGGCCTTTCTGCTGAAAAGCTTTTCAACAATTAAGAGCGTTCAACCATGTATTGCGAGGAAAAAATGTAGGAAGAATATAAAGAAAATAGAAGCAAAGCCAACGCAAAAAGAAAAAAATTATTTCCCTTAGTTTTCATTTAAGAAAACCGTAACCATTACCCATTGTTTTGTTATGAGGGTCGTGGCGGTCATGACTGTAATTATACTGTAATTTTATTTGGCTACAAATTAAAGTCTTACTACGTTGGAACCAAGTTTTGTCTGCTGTTCTAGTCGTAATAGATCCGGCTTTCACCACTATTTTCCTCCAGGTTTGAAGTGTTGTCCCAAGATTGAGTGTGGTTAAAACATGTTATCGCAGTAGCATTAGGGAAGTGAATTTAACCTACCGCATCTACTAAAGTGCTAAATACATTCTAATACTAATCGAAATGAAAGAACAAATTTAGAGAGAAAGGGAGTTTCAGTTATCAAGCACCTTATGATCATGAATTTGAAAAAAAAACTAAACTCTTTGGGCCATCTTTGCACAACTGCGAATATTCCCCGGTTGGGGCGGAGGGGGGGGGGGAGAGGGCAGGGGGGGGGGGTTAGGGAAAGTACCCTGCTTGCCATCAGCCTTAGCTTCAAGCTACAAAATCCTTCATCAAGCATGCTTCTCCTTTTTGTTTTTGTCTATGATTTCGAGCAAAAAAGCAAGAGTATCATTTGTCAAGAATATTGGCAAGAATTATTCTCTCTGAGTTAAGCTAAAATATAATTTTTGACCATATCACACAAACGAAGGGTTTTCGTCCTCTTTCGTCCCCAGAGCCCGCGATCCTTTTGTTCAGCCCCGCGAGTCGACGCTGACCAAAAGGATCGCGGCCTCTCGATCAGTCCACAGTATACCGGCTTTGTTTTGTATACGGATCACCCGGTATTTTTGGAACCCTTCGCGCCATATAAACGTATCACATCAGTTTGTCCCTTGTGAAAGTGTTTGGTTCATGACAGTCTGCGGGATGAAAACGTGAACATTGTTGGTGCACAAGCCGGCAAGCACAAGCCGGCAAGCACGGGCCTACATTATGCGTGGCATGTGTAGATATGTCTGTTTTCTGCGTTTTAGAACTCTGCTATTTTTAATCCTGGCGATAAACGTTGCCGTTTTTATCATTTTGAACAACATTACGCTGCACGACAAAGATGAGTTAGGTAAGTATGTAAGACGAATTTATTGTTTAGTCTAGCGACGGAAAGCTAAGTTTCAATTATTTTTGCGTCTCTGTCACTGAGCCGTTAGGGATACTAACAAGTTTACCAAGTAATCAAACACGACAACTATGATGTCGCTAAAAATGATATTGCAGATAATAGTTCTGCTTTTTGACTTGTCTGACAAAGACATCTGCATATGTAGATATATTTGGCTGTCCTCTGCAAAGAAACCACTCAAACATGGCTAGTTAATATAGGCCACGTTTAATTTTATGGAAAATTATCCGGTATATTTCCGCTTGGGCTTGAATTTTCTCTTGATTTACCTACATGTTCAGCTAGCGGACAGCTCTAATAAAGATGGAACAGTATAATCGCGAGATGCTTTCAACATAGTAAAATATAAAATTATAGATTTCGTGCTTGACGGTTTGTCCGTCATGGTTGCTTAAACTCACTGCTTGCGCAGCGATCGACGCACTGACCGATAACAACAACATTAACAAACTCCGTTTTGGTCGAAAAAAAGGAATGTTTTACCAAAAACATCGTTCAATCTTACATTCCGGACTGAATTCCGACTCGATAACTATACGTGATGATTTATTTATAAAATTTTGCCATCAACTGTCAAGTTGAACTAGAGCCAACGGAGGGTTAAACACGACAGCGCATAAATTTGAAATTCTACGAGTGAAACGAAATTAATATGCAAAAACAGGCAATGTTTGTACGAGGTTCAATCTTTCAGTTACCATCGTTTTTTCCTTCAAAAATGTTCCAATATAAATTTTTTAAATCCTCAAATATGGTCTCAAAAGCGTTACACGCCAAAGCCTTTTTCCAAAGTTACAGACGTTGTAGAATATTAACGCGAAAGGAAAAAGTTCTATTATTATTTTTAGCTTGCATATTTTCAAAGTTGGCGTCGTTGCCAAGAGATATAATACCAACAAGGCAAGACCACAATTTTAAATTTAAAAAATTCTTTTAGTTGCCATGTAGTCGCCTGTAGACCCTATCGATTTCGTAGAGCAATTGATTTTATTAGGGGTATCAAATGGTCTTTGCGAGCATTTGCGAGCATGCGAGCACAGCGTTTTTCTTTGCGAGCACGAGCATTGACAAAAAATAGCCTTGCGAGCAACGAGCACTTTTCAAAAAGTAACCCCCACTAAAACCGAGCATGCGAGCACTTGTAAAAATTTGCGAGCACGAGCAAACGAGCACCCACTAAAATTTTGCGAGCATTCCGAGCAAAAGCTTAATTTTGCGAGCACTGCGATATTTTAAGGGACCATTCATGACCCCTTTTATTGTTTAACTTACACAGATCAGTTTGTTATTTTCTTAAAGGGACCGTGTCACGGGTTTAGCCAAACTTAGACATATGAAATGACTATCAAATTCGTTAAAATATAAAAATAACCTCTTAAACAGTGAAGGAAAATTAAATAACACACCAAATGCAAAAGAAGGTACGGAGGCCAAAAGTGTCGAAGATTGGAATGGATTGCGTTATGGGTTTTTGAAATACGGTCCGGCGGAACAGTTTTCAAAGTTAATCTTGTGTGCTTGTAACTTTAAATTATAACGCCCGGGAGACACAATTGGCTGCAGCAAAGCTACAGTTTTTCATTTAGAATCATAGAATTAATTTCTTTGCAAACATTTAGTTCATAGAGATTTTTGGCAAAATTTGATAACATAAAATTAACTTAGCCGTGACACAGTCCCTTTAAGAGTGAATACAGGTGGGCCAATACAATGTATGTTAAAAAATTTAAATGTCTAGGTCACGTCTGTCTTTTGAGTGACATACATGTATTTGTTAATGGCTTGAAAAGATATTTCCATTTCTTGTATACTGCAGGAAAACCACATGCCTGAGGCCGAAAATAAGTAGAGCTAGTTTTCACCTGTATAAGTGTTTTTTTCAGGCAAAATACTTGAGTGCGCTTGGAAGAACTTTTAAAAAAGAACTTCGGTGTAAACGTACCGTGCGTCATGTTCACACTAACTTTTTAATTTTCCCAAACTAATTTACTTACCGACTCTTGCGCCTCAGAGTTTGGAAGAACTTTAAAGGGTTACGGTGTAAAAGTGCCGTCGATCATGTTCATACTAAGTTTTGAATTCTCCCTCTCGCGTCTGCATCAGAGTAGGTACTTTAAACTTCTTTGGTGTGAACGCACCGTCGATCAGGTTTACACTAACTTTCGAGATCTTCCAAACTCACTGTGTATGTCTGCACCTGCCTAGACTGGGCTATGCCTACGCTATGCAAATTAACATGTGTCTTTCCTAGTTTGGTAAATGATGCAATATTTACACTGGAATTATTCTTTATTGCAGATGGCGTTTCTCCTGAATTCAGTATTCAAGATTTAAAGGGGAAAAAGGTTAATTTTGCATATCGTTTATCGGCAACAGGTAGAGAAAATCGTGGACGGAAAGATCTCAAAGAATTTTCAAATCAAGATGAACTTCAACCACTTCTGGACACTCCGTTAGAGAAAAGCACTTCTATAAACAATCATGTCAATTCTGACAATTTAGAATTAAGAATCCCTGAAGAGGAAGATAAATCAATTATTTCAAGAACATCTCAAAATGATCAAAATCAACCGTTAGTGTTAAAAACTTCAGCAATGTCGAGCTTTCATCAACAAGATAGAGGTGGTGAAAGGTCCACAATGAAAAACTCAAACAATTTTCCTTCAACAAAAAGTACCATTCGCCAAGCTAGTTCCACAAATAAGATTCCTATAACAGAAACCTTTTCTAATGAGCATAGAATAAGTATTCATGACATACAAAAGGTTAAACCATCAAAAGTATCCTTTAACAAAAATTCTTTAATGGAGAAAATCGACAACAAGGAAATCTTGGTAACACAAAGAACTCTGCTGAAATCTTCAAGCAAAGCAGCGGCTCCAGAACAAGTGATTTCACAAGATGAAAAAATCTTTTCAAGAGGAAATAAGCAATCCAGTATAGTAGATAACAATACGGCACAAGTCGACAAAATCTTGCCTACAACAACACAGTTTTTGACTCAAGAGGTTATTAACAGTATTGCAGAAAACATGGAAGTCCGTTTTGAAGTTTTGGATGATATCAAAACAGCAGAAATAACGTTACGGAATAAGGGTTTGGCACCAATTGAGAGAGACAAGTGGTCGGTACACTTTTGTATCACGACCGGTATGGAGCTCGGCCATCTTGCGCACAGACCAGACGGGTACGCATTACCAGGTGAAAAATCAATAAAACTTACGCACTTCAACGGATGCGCTTATAAGCTAGAGCCCACGATAGACTTCAAGGCCATCCTTCCTGGAAACTCGCTTAAATTTATGGTCCATATTGGTCCAACATTAGCCCGATGTGACCTGGCGCCGAGATGGTACGTCACTGCAGAAGGCCTTGAACCGAGGGTCATTTCCAACACTGCTGATGAGAGCCTGGGCTTTGTGTTCCTTTCAAAGACGAAGAAAACCTGGGATAGATTTAAGAATAATGATGTGGCAGATCTTGGGAAGGCACCTCTGCTGGCGATTCCAACTCCTTTGGAAATTGTCGGGTTGAACGAGTCTAAAAAATTGTCCATTGATAGCGAATGGGTCGTGTTTGGAGAATCCGGATTGGAAGAGGAAACAAGTTTCCTCGCAGGTAAGCCTGTTTTATGCAATTTATGACTAACTCAAATTTGTTAGCAATAAGGCAAAAGAATGATCAGCAAATGTCAAATGGTCTGTTTTCCTTCCACCCTTCGCTTCCGCTCCTTATGTCCTTTCCTCATATTCTAATCTATGGGTTATACGATAAAACGCTGGGCTTGTTATCAGCTTGAAAGAAGTTACGGGTTTTGGGCATTGTACGTTTAATGATCCGATGTTTTTAGCGTAAACTGGTAGTTAGAGTGAAACATATTTCTCTTGACGGCTGCGGGAAATGTTAAACTGGCATACAAGTTCAGTTGCATTAGAGCAATTTATTAGCTGATGATTTGACCGTGTTTTTAAATAAAGATTATCCAAATTTAAATGAGGATTATCCAGCCGTGCATATGGGCGTATGCAAGTACATGGAACGGCATTGTTGCCTTCTGTTGAATTGTATCTTGCATATAATACAAGAAAGGATGACAAAGAAGTTGCAATCTAATTAACTTAAGCAAAAGCCATTCGATCATTTTTTCAATTATCTTGTCTACTTATGCAGTGAGAGTATTAACTTAAAATGTAGCTGATCTGTAAACCCCGTACTCTCCTGTAGGTAAGCTGCAATTGCAAAAATCGCTATCTCAAGCAAAGGTCAGAAAAGCCATCAAGCTCACACTAGGTAAGGTACAACTGGGAATGCCAGAAGAGAAACAACAGCAGTTGTCTAATGAGTCATCCAGTGAGTCTTACCAGCTTAAGGTGAATCCCTCTGAAAAGTTGATCACAATCACAGGGACAGGAAAAGCTGGGGTGTTCTATGGCGTCCAGACTCTCCTCTCTCTCATGGATGACCAACGCTCGGTTCCACAGGTGTCAATCAAAGACTCTCCTCGTTTCTCGTATCGCGGGTTGATGGTGGATGTTGTTCGCAACTTTTACCCCAAGCATGAAATTTTGAAAGTTTTGGACGTCATGGCGATGTACAAAATGAATAAGTTTCATTTTCATCTCTCGGATAACGAAGGATGGAGGCTGGAAATACCAGGAATTGAAGAGCTAACGTCGGTAAGCACGAGTTCGTTGAGTATTCTTTATCTCTGTTTATTCCTCATCAGGATCTATTTTTACTTTGTCTTTACCCTTTCGTAACAAACTCAAGTAATTAAACAGCTCATGAGAATTAAGGATGGGAGGCTTAGTGGCCTAATTGTTAGCGCGCTGGACCCCAGATCAAGCGGTCCGGGTTCGAGCGCTGGCCGGGGCGCTGCGTTGTGTTCTTGGGCAAGACACTTTACTCTCGTAGTGCCTCTCTTTACCCAGGTGCATAAATGGGTACCGGCAAATATAATGCTGGTGTGTAACCCTGCGATGGACTAACATCCCATTCAGGGGGGAGTAGAAATACTTCTAGTCGCTTCAGGCTACGGAAGCCGGGATAAGCTCCGGCTTAATGGGCCACCAGGCTCGTATCTATGAGGATAAAGGAGGGAACAAAAGTGAGGTTCTGCATGAAGGTCCTGATTTAATTCCTACTAATTTCATCAATTTCTATTGGTGAGAAGTTAGCGTGACAGGGCTTGCAAATGGCCTGTTGTTGAAATAATCTGGACAGGAGAAATCTGATACCAGATGATGCCCGGTTGCCGCGGGAAGAAAATGTTGGACGAGAGCGTGCAAGTTTATTTTTCCCTAGCAAACAAATTAAAAAATAACTTAAGATAAGGTTCTCTTATTACTTTAAGGTTGGGTCCAGAAGATGTCATGACATAAAAGAAAAGAGATGCATCATGTCTCAACTCGGTTCAGGCCCCTATACCAACACCTCGGGCACTGGGTACTACTCCACCGAAGACTACAGAGAAATACTTCGTCACGCAACAGCGCGTCACATTCAAGTGATTCCAGAGTTTGACTTTCCTGGGCACAGTCACGCAGCTATTAAAAGCATGATAGCTCGCCATGATAGACTGATGCAACAAGGAAAAGAGAGAGACGCTAAACAATTTCTTTTAAATGACTTTAAGGATGAGTCGCGGTATCTTTCTATACAAATGTTTACTGACGAAACTTCCAGTTGTTGTTTGAATTCAACCTACAATTTAATGGAATTCATCTTGAAAACGTTGGTGAGCCTGCACCGCGATATTCAACCGCTGACCGTTTATCACTTCGGCGGAGACGAAATTCCGGGGGGAGCGTGGCAAAAATCACCAGCGTGTGAACATTTGGCCAAGACATTGAACTTTCCTTATAACAACATAAATACGCACAACAAACTGAAACAATACTTCTTGCAACGTTTAACGAATATCACTGCAAAAATGAACCTAGCTATCGGTGGCTGGGGAGATTTTTTGTTCGAGCATAAAACACGGTCACTCTTTTCAAGGGAGTTCTTTCCAAATAAGGAAGTGTACTCATTTGCATGGAGCATAACTGGTGCGGCGAAAAATAATCACGAGGTATCTTTGATGGCTAACAATGGATATAAGGTTCGTAGCTATTTTATTCTATAAAGAGAAAATAACGTATTTTTTGGTAAAAACCATGTACTGTTTTGCTCATTTTACAAAAAGAAAGCTTAAAAGGAACTTATAAAAAAATTTATGACAACTTTCCAAAGATTTTCTAAGTCTTTCCGAAGATCGATCGAAGGCCATGCCAGCGTTTTTACGAACGTCGTTCGGAAATTTCCATGATTGCCTGGGAAGATACGGAAGGTTAAGACAAATTTCAGCTCAAGGCAAACGCGTCACCGATACCTCATTAGTGAAAGATACGATATCAAGGTCTGCTTTAACGTTCGTAGCAGTAAACTAGTTAATTGAAATTCACTTATTGAGGAAAGTATTTCAGCATTGTCTACAAGAACAGTCTTTTATTTTCTCGTGTAGACAAGGAAAATTGGCCAATTTTTATGTGACAAATTCATTTGCTGAGAAGCTGGCGTGTTAGCTTTTATGTGACTTACGAAAAATTGCTCGTGTAGACGACTCGTCACATAACATGCGGCAAATATTGCGACAGCGTTGGTGGTCCCCAATTCTAACCCCATTCCCAATCTGGGCACTGGGCAAGCCTTGTTTCTTCGTATCTCTGCTGTCCAAAGTCATTACTGGCGCATTAATGTTCCCTACCCGCGAACAAGAAAATGACACTCTCCACCAGTCACTACTGGCGCACTAAACTTTGAACCGTTGACGAATTATTGTTGCCCCATTTACACGATCAAATATATTTGTGACATAAAAATTATCACATAAAAATTGCTTGTGTAGACGACTTTTTAAAGGTGCTACGTCACGGGCAACACATTTTGAAAAAAACTGGCATCTCGAAACCATCCTTGGTTATTTTCGCATATTTACTACTCTTCTGTTGTTTTTCTACACTACAAAACTATTATTTTGAGGGTTTTCTTCAATTTGGATGTAATCAGAAAAAATGACTTTAAATATCGTAAAATTGCTCTTTTAACATGATCTCATCTTGCAATGAATGTGGGACAGTGTTCAGTTTGCAGACAGTTGAACTCCACAACTTGTGATGACTGCAAAAGTGCAAATTTACATTTCCCACCCGAAAGGTGTGAAATCTTTGAAATACCATCTCTTTAACAGTTGAACTTCTTGTTCAATTCTAGGTTGTGCTATCAAGCCCAGACTTCATCTATCTTGACCATCCCTACGAACCCGACTCAGAGGAGCGCGGAAAGTACTGGGCTACACGTTATACGGACACGCGCAAAATATTCGGCTTCATGCCTGAAGACCTCTACGAAGATATTGACAAGATCCCAAACTGCTCTGGCTTGAAAAAGTGCGTGGACGGACGGCAAAATGTCCTAGGTAAAGACTTTCAGTCTGTTTGGGACTTTCAGTCTCAAAAATCTAAATATGAACACATCGCACACATTCGTGACGTTTGCCGGGTGTCTGCATTGTTTTTCATAAATATCTTACCTTATTATAGGAAATTAACGATACATTTATTTAAGTTTTTTAAATTTTTTTTTTTTTTTTTTTTTTTTTTTTATTAAATTTTTTTTTTTTTTTTTTTTTTTTTTTTTTTTTTTTTGGCTTTTTTTTTTTTTTTTTTTTTTTTTTTTAATTAAAAAATCAAAATAATCCCCATTTTTTTTTTTTTTTTTTTTTATACTTTCTCACTTTCATTCATTAGGTGTCGAGGCAGCGGTATGGGGTGAGACAATAAGAACCGCTGACCACTTGCAAAGCATGATCTTCCCTCGTCTTCTTGCACTGGCAGAACGCGCTTGGCACAAAGCACCTTGGGAAGACATCCGGGACAGGGGTGCGCGAGAACGCGAGAAGGCTGGTGATTGGGTGAACTTCGCTAACACGATGGGTTACAAGGAACTAGCTCGGCTTGGCAAGATGGGCGTGGCCTATCACGTGACACCACCTGGAGCAAGGTAAAAGTAAGCTTCAGCTTGAAAAAGATGCCATTCGCATTACTGGGGTTGAACTGAGCATGATACAAGTTTGCGATAGACGCTTAAGGTTTAGAGCTGCCTTAAATTTATGAAAAATCAGTTGTTTTTCGATTACACGGAAATTTATTAGAAGTAAAGACTTTCACTCAAAATTTCAAACGTGTCAAAATGCCAAACGTAAGGGTATGTTACCACGGCAATGAATTACAATTAAGTGAACCTGCAGTTGTTGTTGCCTTCGTTGCCAGGCAACATAAACTAGCTTTACTACGTGTGCTGGAGTGAAAATTAGTGGAACTCGAAAGGGAGAGTGCTTTCTTTTGTTTGGATAACAAGTGTCCTAGATACAACCTTAACCAAACCTTATTGAATGAACAATTTTTTGGGTAGGTTTGTAGGCAAGAAACTGGAAACCAGAGCTGCGCTGCCTGGCCTAAAAGTTGAATACTCAACAGACGGTGGAATAACGTGGAATGACGTCATGCCTGACATGGAGGTTGACGGGAAGATAAAGATGAGAGCGAGGTAAGTTTGTAAACACGTAATTCTTATCTAGACACCTCGAACAGTTTTAGTGTACTACAGATCAAAAACAGTTTAATAGAAAAAAGAATATTTTCAAAATCATAGAGCCCTGAAGGGAGTTTTACCCTCGTCTCCATTCCGCCCCCTTCTTCTTTGTCCCAGCTTGTTCCAGTCCCCTCTCCCCGGAAGTACAACTTAAAGTCG
>NC_135766.1:21784726-22101893 GCF_052425735.1 Oculina patagonica
GTTGAAACAAAATACTCGCTGCTGTCTGCTCGTCTGTCGATTACTTGACAGTTTCAAATGGATTACTATTAACCAGGCGCACTCTATAGTTTGGTTTGAAGGGAAACACCACTTAGCGCTAGCCTGGTTAATTAACTTTCGCCGTTAGAACGTTTATTTGGGTGTGACGATTTCCCGAATTCCTGACAGACAAGCAAAAAACTCCCGCATCCTGTGCCCAAATTTTGGCGAATCCCGCTTCCCGGGGAGCAGTCAAATCCCGCATCCCGTTAAGATATTTTGTGTTTTCCCGTATCCCGCACCGCATTTTGGTCAAATCTCGGATCCCGAAAATACCCTTCCAGACCCTGTTTGGTGTACATTCATTCATTCGGTATACATCAATAATAATATTAATAAGGTGATACTTTATAGCAGTAACTTATGTATGTAGGCAGCCAGATTTGTCAGTTCAGACTCCATGCAGAGTCATGACCAGTCTTGCCACCAAAAAACTTGTTTTTCACAAATAGAAATCAATCACTGGATCATTTCTTTAAAAAATTTATTACAGTAACCTCTTTTGTGCATAAAATTTTCTGTGCAGAATTGAGCGCTTACGACAGTGTGTAGCTGATCTTAACATTTTCAAAATCATCTCTGTAGCTTTGACTGGTGATAAATATGCAACGTAAATTGTAATGCTTTACATTTTTGGTATGCAATGAAAACCAACACACAGCCACTTATCTGAATCTGTGCTGATCAGTCCCGAAACCCCCATGAAAATTACAATGTCATTTGGGTGTGGCTCGTGATACACAACATTTTAATGAATTATACATCATAAATAACCAGCTTGCATGTATATATATTTATATGCACAGGAGAGGATGAGTGCCATATCAGAAGAACATTACAAAGCATTTAAAGTCCATCTTGACAGATGTCTAAAAAATACCACAAGACGAGTCTGTAACAAATCAGACATGGATAAAACTAAATTAGTTGAGTGTTGTAAAACTAAAATCAAAGTAAACACTCTGGCCAACCAGATAATCCAAAGAACCTCTTTCGTTGGTCAACATTCACAGCCAACAGTAATACTGTTACCCTCTGACGTCATAGATTTTGCAATGTTGCCTGCTCAGAGACTTTTGGTGGGAAACAGTTTTATTGTTAGTTGCCATGTGACCTCGAAGTAGTCTATTGGGAAAAAAATTCTAGCTACATAACAATATGTTTTGTTAACACTTATCCACCGGATAGTGATTTCTTAGGGGGGGGGGGTACTCGGGATTTTAAGTGACGGGGATGCTCGAATGGGGGTAAAAATCAAGACCCAAAAAAATCCCTGAGCCTCCAACATAACCCAAAAAAATCCCTAGATCAAAAATTGACCCCTCAAAAATCAACAGCAAAACACGTTTGTTTGTACTTTATAAGATAAGATAAGATAAGATAAGATAAGAACTTTAATAGTAATCTCCCCATAGGGCTTTTCAGAAACTATTTACAATAAAAAATAAATCTACTTAACACTAATATTTACAAATAAAATTGAAAACTAAATAAAATAATGATTAAAAGTTTAAAAGAAGATGATCCCTAAGCTTTGATTTAAACGAGTACAGAGAGTTAGCGTTTTTGATTTCAATATCAAGGCTGTTCCATAGGTTTACGGCCTGTATGTAAATGTTCTTTGGCCTGCTGCGGTCCTGAACAGTGGAATTGCAAGCTCTGGTGTTGGCGGGTTTTTCGTCCATGAACATCAGACCTTTTACAAAACTTGTTGCTTAAATAATCCGCAGAACTATGCAGCCAAGGCACTACCACGAATCTTCAGATTGTTTTTAATACCCAAAAGCATCCCTACTTAAATGAAAAACTACTTGCCAAATTTTCCTACCCAAAAGTATCCCGGAATCGAAAAATTGAAACCCAAAAAAACCTTATCCCCGTCACTTGAAATCCTGAGTTACCCCCCCCCCCCCGCCCCTGGGAGTGATTTATCCACTGGATAGGATTATCCACCATGGTCAACCTGGCCAGCCAGAGTGACAAAAAGATAACAATTTACCTACACGTAATGTATGTCACATAATAGTTTGTTAAGAATTTTAAGCAACTTGTTTGTTCAACATGCAACTTACTGGTTAACAGTGACTCTGCCTATGCATGTAAATTGTACCCATAGGCAAGTGAGCTGACGAGTTCCTGCATGCTGGTTTAAAGTACAGCATACACACATGTTGTGGTTTAATTTTATCTTTGGTTTAAAATGTTTCAAACCAGTTTGATTTTTATTTCCCTTTGGGAGTCCAGTGTGAAAAGCAGGCTCGGCTGGAAATCGAGCCTAACACACCTGTAGCCTACAGAAATCAAATTAAACTAAAGAACTCCTGGTCAGTTATATAAATAAGCACTCCGCGAGGCTGTGTAATATCTGACAGTGCTCACCTGGAAATATAAGGACGAGTTCACAATTCATTGCTGATTCATTTACCAGAACTGTCTCTAGGACATGTGCATCTGTCTGCCTCAGGGACATCTTTCATCACTGCTTGAACATGTTGGCCACAGCCTTTAATTGCATGTAAACAAGGAGGAAAATAATGAGAAGTGAACATAATTGAATTTTCTTAGAATTTTGATTTCTCCTACATTGTAGCAAATTTATCTTAATCTAGGTTTTAGTGATAATTGAAATAATTTTCAGTTTTCCTAATTTTTATCATATTTTGTATTCGTAGTTAGATATATTTTATATTGAATAGTAGGTCCACATCGGCCTTTTGGCTGCCAATTAATCACCAACCTACTCATCAAATAAAGCATGATGACGATAATGACGTAATGTTTTTGTTATGTACCGAAAATGCAACAAGCTGATGTTGAGAGTTTCTGTGCCGCTTCGAGTTTTGGGAATTGTTCTCTCCACCATCTTCGTGTGCACGTGATGGATGTTTTGTGTATTAAAATCATTCATTTATTTTATGCATCTTGAGTTGGCGTCCGAAGGAAACATCACAAAAATGTACAAAACTTAATACTCCACACTAAAGGAAATCCATTATCGACATATAAAATTTGGTCTGCATTTTAAAACAATGAAATTCAATGGCTTTAAAATGAAGTAGTCTGAATGTTAATGTTGCATACTCAATACATGTAACTTGCCTGACTGAAAAATAAAAATCAAATCAAATCAAATCAAATAAATGGGAATTTACAGTGGCATCTTCCACATTGTGGAAATTTGAATGTGGTCCCCTGAATTGCTTAAGAGTGCAAACAAACAGACTACTGGGTATCCTACAAACACAAACAATTAATTAAATCTTTATTTTTATCTCATACACTGTATAATGGACTGACCTGCATGTAGTAATGCTAATCAAGGGTAGCTAGTCTTACATCAATTTACATACTACAATTTTTTAATACTAAAATTAATAATCAAGGTGTTACTAAAGCTACATAAAATATTGTCAAAGTCGGTGTAAAAAATAAAGAAAAGATTAGGCTACTTTTCATAAATTTAACTTTGAATTTAGACCAATATTTCCCTTATCAGTTATCACTGGTGTTTTAATATATACCAGTAGTTGCTTTCTCTTTCAATTACTGTAAAATGCTTAATTTACAAGCCCTCCTTAGGCATCCTGGTTATAGGCCCATTAATTTTGCATCTTTCTGCTAATGAAAAGATATTTCGGTTATAAGCCCCCCGATAATAATGATTTTTTTTATCTTAACCTACCAATAGCCTCACAGAACGTTGAGGGTACCCAATAGGGTTCTTCAATCTTGCCATCCTGAACAAAATATTCCCTCAATCCTGTAATCCCGACAGTTATATGGCTTATGCTGATCCTGACCATATTTTTTTAATTTTCTTACCACAAAGAAAAAAGGCCTTTTCATTGGGACTGCAAAAAAGCTTTATGCAGCATTTTCCGACGTTCTTGAACACAACAACTTGATTTTCTTTCTTTCTTTCCCGATTCCCACCACGTAAAATCGCCAAATCCCGTGTCCCATTCATAATTGCCAACCCGAATACCGTAAAATTCCGGTTATAAGCCCCCCCGCTTATAAGCCTCCCCCCCGGTTATAGGCCCATCTACCTGGGAACAAAAAAATACATCTGATTATAAGCCCCCCCCCCCCCCAGATATAAGCCCCCCTCTGCCGGATGACAGTACTGAACAAGGCTAAATGTTGCTTTTTTATGCATTTTTTAACTTAAAACCGTATTTCGATCAACACTCTCGTGGCTCTTTTCGAAACGTTTTTTCATTCCACTTATAAGCCCTCCCGGATATAAGCCCCTCCATTTATAAGCCCACCCAAAACCCCTTACGAAGTTGTATAAGCCCAAGGCTTATAACCGGAATTCTACGGTATCTCTTCCTTTTTCTTCTTAAATCCGGGATCCCGACCTTTAAATAAACCAAATCCTGGATCCTGAAAAAACTACTGAGGACCCTCAACATTGTACTTCAAATAAAAAAGGCAATGAGTATGTTTACAAGTAGGGTGCAGATCAGTCACAATGCTATGAATTCTCACAGTATATCCCTCATCAGGGTCTTAAAAAGTGTTTCTTTTCAGCTCATTTCCAAACAGTTTTGAGCCTCTCTATGAGTACCAAATCTGCAAATCTTCCATTTTTTTTAAATTGCAGTTTTCAATGATATGAAATTCACGGTTTACACTGTTTGCATGCTGCCGTCAATCATCTTAGTGGACCTCTCGGGAAACAGAAGCGGTGAGGGTAAAAGACGGAATGAGTTTGCGGAATGGCATGTGGCATGACTTGCGGAATGGCATAATTATGCGGAATGTAATTTACGCGGAATGATTCATTGACATAAATTATACTAAAAAGCGCGCCAAATTTTAAAAGAGAAGCCGCCTTGTTAAATACTGCTGGCTCAAACAATCAAGGACTGAGCAGTATGGACGAGGAAACTTCCATAGAACATCGTTGTAAAGATTATTTCACCGTTCAAATCACCGATTTACGCCGAACAGAAGCAGAGAAATTATTTTCGCTATTTGCCGTGACGCTTCCGAGGACTTGAATTATCGACTAGCTGTGTGTGAGTAGTTCTGTTAACATGAATGAAAACTCTCGTCTATTTGCCTCAAAATACAGAACGATATTCGTTCTAAAGCTACGTACTTCAAGGCAAGACACACAACTGTCAAGTTCAACCCATTTGAAGACAAGTTTTTAAACAGACAACGCATTTAAATATAAAATGAAAGCGAGTGACGTGTTGTTAGTCGCCCGCGAAATAATGTGTGACCGTGTCACTGCCTTGTTCCGTTTCTTTTTAAATCAAAACTTGCTAGGGGTGGGAAAAAGCTAGTGGTTTCATTGAAGACAGCTACTTTTGGTATATTTCTAGCTTTTTATTACAGCAATGAAAAGATCGTGACACGGCTTCTCCGCTGGTGTGACACTATTTACACCGCAGTGGATTTTATCGATGTGCGTCTCGTGATCTTTGCGGTAAAAAAAAATGTATGTTTAGCGAATGATTTTCTTTTCCTAAGAGTAAGCCAAGTATTCACAACAAGTAGGCAGTGATAATTACTCGCCGGATTCCTTATCTGCCTTATCGGTAAACCTGCAATGCGAGCTAGATTTGAAATACGATAGCTTGTTTTACCGTGCAGTGACTATAGTCACTATATGAAAGTTTCGCTCTACTCGATCGGCGGTCGGTTGCCGCTTTTTTAAGTTAATGTTCAAGTCTTCCACTGAGTTTATATAGTCTTCGTAATGGGAGGCGAAAAGCTAGTCTCCTTCGCAGCCCGGCACTCGAGCCTAACCGGGAGCGTTGCGTCATTTCAGCCCGAGCGGCTGCGAAAGAGACTAACGAAAAGCAGGGCTAGTAGACTTCTAATGAAACAAATATGCCGTAGTGTTCATAATCTCTCTGCTTTGTACCCTCTACTTACTGAGGCTGAGATGATATCCGCCAAAACTGGACTTTCTGTCTCGATGTTTTGTTTAACTTATACAGTATTAATAACCGCTACATGAATATTAATACAAAGATGTAATGTATCCGAGGCATTTTTCGGTTTGTAGTATAAAGATCTACGGTCGGATGCTTTTCCGTCGCTGTTTTTATATTTTGACTAAAAGCGATAAACCGTCCACAGAATGGGAAATCCTTAGCATTGGGGAAACACTGGCCGCCGAAATATTTTTCGTAGAATCCGTGAAGAACGCTATCTTCAATCGATTGTCATCATTAAGCCCGCAGTATTTAATAAAGCGTCTGCTCTTTAAAAGGTGGCGCGCTCTTCAGTAAAATTTATGTCAATGAGTCATCCCGCGTAAATTACATTCCGCATAATTATGCCATTCCGCAAGTCATGCCACATGCCATTCCGCAAACTCATTCCGTCTTTTACCCTCACCGAAACAGAAGTTCACTTCAACTGGGTACGTCAAAAGGTCATGTCTGTTAGTTGTGATTGGTAGATTTCAATCCATTTTGTTTGTTTCTGTGTTTCATGGTTTGTTGGCTGTCGCCATTATTATGAATGACGGTAGCAAGAAATGCGATCGTTAGTTGGATTTTGAATTTCAGAGTTCGCATATCACTGAAAACCGCAATAATTAGCAGATCTTCGTATTAGAATTTTGACAAAATGCAAGTGAAATTATTTTCTAATTTCACGAGTATACCATTTGATTACATTTTAATATCATAGGTGACAAATTACGTTTGCAATCTTAGATGTTTTTGACTGGTACATTGCATCGCAAACTCTGAGCTTTGAAAGTTGAAACCATACATTTTGCTTAAGTTCGCAAGGTTTTTTAGTCTTTGAATAAAACCTTTCAGAGATTCCTTTTTGCCGTTGACAAAAAGTTTCAAAGATGAATCAACTGTCAATTATTTCTCACACTATGACCATAGTTCGTCTTGAATGAACTGAAAACGGCGCCCGTGTAAAACGCTCAAAAATCCGCTCGATGCCATTTATGTAATTGGCTTAAGTCTTGAAGTCGTTTTGACGCTTTGAAATAAAAAATATCATCAAAAGTTTTAGTACATGGCCAAGGCTAGCTGGCTAAGATGAAATTTAAGGGAAAATGTACAAAGTTTAAGCCTTAAAACATATTTTATTCCGGACGCCATCTTGCCGCTAACTACGTTGCCATGGCAATTTTATAATTTCACATGTGAAATTATAAATTAACGTTGAAATTTCGCGCCAAAATTAAGGAGTAATTTGTCACCTATGATATTATGGATTAAAACTGCGTAACAATGTAGTCAGTGTAATTCACAGCCGAAAAAACATCTCACTTCAGCGACAAATTGTATAAATAACTGTTTTTAAATAGATGTAGTTGTTTCAAAATACACGAAAAACATGGGTGTCGGTAAAACGCCGACTCGGGGTCGGGGTCGGGGTCGGGGTCGGGGTCATTTTTTTTAATTTTTTTTTTATAAAAATTCATAAAGTTTATATTAGCGTGTGGGGAAATTCGAGTCGGACTAAGCAATTCCTTCACAAAATAGCCGGGAATTTTGTTCCTTATAAGTTCAAAAGTATAAAAGAAGAAATTTGTGGTCTAAAACAGGCGACAGGTGAAATTCTCTATTGAACAGCTTGACGGATAGAATGTGCTGCCGACTTCTTTCTGAGCGCTATCTTCTCGCCAACATAGCATGAACTTTTCAGGTTTAAATCAAATTGTGCATGCGTTTGTGTAGCAAGAGAAAATTAATTCAGGTTTATATCGTTAAAATAAAGCCGCCTTTCATATCCAAAAATTATTTGCAAGGAAGCAGAATTGTTTTGTTTAGACAGCGAAGCTCGCATTAACATGACTCGCAATCTTTAAGTTTCTAAATTTTGTTATTGTTTTAAATATAAGTGGAGGTATTTAGCCATTTCTCCAATTTGCGTGACCGAAATGCGGAAAGACATTTTAATTAAAATTGATCTTAATGTACACATCGTTTTAAACGCAAATGGTGAGTTGTAGCCTGCCCGCCTTTCATCGCCCCCGCTTACTACACACACCATACAATCTTCAAATTCGATCCAGTTCACAAATGAAGCAATTCACGTCTGTACAAAATTTTAAAAAGCTGGCTGTATATGTGCGACTGTTGAGGAACTTTCGTGACTGAAACATGTTACAACAAACTGCCCAACATGCGAGTTTCTCTGTCAAAACAAACCGCTCTACTTCTTTGAAAATACTTCTTTTGATATGAAAGGCAGCTTTAATTTTTATTACTCAAAAACATGTACAATTTAATTTACACTTGAAACAGTTCATGGCCACCAAATTCTACTTCAAAAATCTGCCGCGTATGTTTAAAAGTAAACAGATTTAGAATATTTGCGAGACAACGTCTACGCGAGTTTCTCTTCTCTGTTTATACCTAATTTGTTTCAGTGGAACTGAAAACCGAAGAGCCTCTCAGTACAAAATCTATTTTTTTTTAAGTTCTTATGAATCACAAGGTGGTTCTGTTGATCAACAAAATGCAAAATGAGCAAAGAACGGCTAAAATTTAGGTTATGCTGACGAGGAAGTATTACCCCCCGCTTTCAGTGTTTGGTGCATAGCGGTTTGTTGTAACAAACAACACGGATCGAAATCAGCCAATCACAGCCCACCAGCATGACCTTTTGACCTTGTGGGTGAAACCAACAAGGGTATCCATCGGTTTTGATAGGGTCATTTCAAACAGCACGTCGAAAGATGCTGTCGAAAGATGATGTGGAAGATGGACGTAGAAAGATAGCTATGCACGTAACATTGAAAGCGGGTATTATTCGATTACAGAGAAGTAGACAGAGTAGGCTAAACTGTATGTAAAAGTTAAATTTCACCACTCGCCTGTTAGACCTTAACTGAAATCCTTCTTTTATACTTTTGAACTTATAAGGATCAAGATTTGTGGCAAATTTGTGAAGGAAATACTTTTTTCGACTCGAAATGCCTCACACGCTAATATGTATATTTAATTTTTTTTTTCTGAGTCAGTGAGTTGTTTAAAAAAAATTAACAAATTTGACCCCGACCCCGACTCCGACCCCGACCCCGACCCCGACCCCGACCCCGAGTCGGCGTTTTACCGACACCCGAAAAACATACAGTTGTTGAAACAATAACAAGGAAAATTAACGATTGTTCTGTGTGTTCAGTGTTTGATTTTATTCATGACTAGGTTCATTAATTTTACACCTGCTTTCAGTGTTATGTGCACAGTCGCTATATATCTTTGGAAATCCATCTTACATACAAAACAAACATAACAGATTGAAATCCACCGATCACAACCAACTATCATGACCTCCTGAAATTTTGCATGAGACTCATTTGCATGAAACAAACACCGGTATGCATTGTCATTGATTGGCTGATTTCAAACAGCACGTACGGTAAGGCGATGTCGAAAGATAGCCGCTATGCACGTAACATTGAAAGCGGGTGTAATTCGGTGCGACAATCATGATGCAATTCCCTTGATATATTTGCGTTCGACAGTAGGAGAAGGTGGAGAACGCATCCTAATCTTGTGGTGACCTGTGGTCCCGCAGTTGTCCTGTGAACGCGCAAGCGAAAGTCGTTCCAAGTGTCGTTCTATGTATGTATGTCGGTATGTGGCAGGATGGCCTCGATCTCATGTAAGAAGACAGTAGAAAGCAATTAATTGCGTCACATCAACGTCAACAATGACATTAAGCCGCAAAGACAGCGCGCGCAAAAACAATTCAATTAAGCCGATACCGCTAGGTTGTAAACAATTTTTGCGTTCTACGTTAGCAGTACGCATCTTAATCTTGTGGTGACCCGTGGTCCCGCAGTTGTCCTGTGAACGCGCAAGCGAAAGTCGTTCTATGTGTCGTTCTGTGAGTGATATTTACCTTTGTAAAGGAACTGTGACAGACCCTCTTTTGAAGAATCTTTTTGTGTTAAAAAACAGTTTCACCAAGTAATCTTTAATATTTTTTTTTAATTCGTTGTTTTACACTGTTCAAATAACTGTTGTATTTTTTAAAGCTTGTTTCAGAAAAACATTTTGTAGTTACTATTACAGAAATAAATGTTCAATTTCTTAATATTCATTTCATGCGTTATTTCACTTACCTTCCATCTACTCCCGGACCACCTTTTTTGTTCTTACCTTATCTTGGGTACCTATCTTGGGTCGAACGCATTCCCCTAATCTCTTATTATTACTAGTAATAGTTTAAGAGGAATCCGGTGATGTTCGAAATTCAGAGAATTAGAGCATAACAAGATAAGATCTCCTCCAGAAATTTGGCTAATAAATTTATCAATGAGCAAAGGTCCTGTGCGACCTTAAGCTTGTTAAAGCAGGTTAAAGCTTAATAGGCTTTACCCTCGCCCTCGACTAAGCCGTGTCACGTCACCCTCACCCAAAAGATAAACTTCTTTAAAATTACTTAGTTACCTTTCCAAGTTGTCTTTTGACACTTGTCACACTTAACCTTGGAACACATCGTGATCAGATCAACCGCAAATGCCAGGTGATTTGTGACGTCATATTCGGGGACTGGGGAGAAAAAAATTTTAATGCCGTATCCCACAAACGCGCGCGGCCCGTGAGTTTGAGTTCGAAGCTTTCATGGCGGCCGTTCGCTTATAGGTCAAATGAACAGAAATTTTAAAATGCCTTTTTATCCAACCAAACATCCATTATCCATTATCCATTATTGAGTGGAAATCATTTTTTTTTTGCTTTCCGAGCCTTAAAGCGCGAATTACAGCAAAAAAAACGAAGATTTCTGAAGGCTTTACGAAAACGTTTTTGAATGACTGCGCACTGAAATGGAAAGAATGGACCGAGTTTATGACGTCATAATTTGTGTTTTTGAAGACGACCGCAGGTCGATTCCGCAGGCCGCACTGGTTATCAAAGTTCGAAACAATCTCGAGCCCAGAGTGACCCCCGGCTCCGCGATCCGTCAGCGGTTGGTCAGCGGTAGGGTCGCCGGGACTCACTCTGGGAAACTGAATAATAATTCAGTGTCTTACTGGTCCTCACAGAACAATAGAAATCAACACGGAAGTCTGAAAATCTTCCCCGGAAGTAAACCAAACCGGAAACCCTGGAAAAACATTTTTTGTTTTCCATGGTCAAATGTTCAGGTGTATCACCTTAATTTTGTAAAACACCTAAGAACTCGTCATATGGCGCTACATAAATGAAGTATTTTCTAATTCTACCATTCTTTTTGAACTCAAAAGATACCTTGAATAAAAAAGGACTTCCTTTAAACGTCAATTCTGAGCGGAGTTTTAAAACAACAACGACGGCGTCACCAAGGACAAGGTCGATTGAAAACTCAATTTATAGTTGACTTACAAATCTTGCTAGAACTACTGTTTTCTTTCAAATCTCCGTTACGGTTGAAAAACTGAATATCGCAGACAGTGCTCGATTCAAAATAATAACTAATAACGCAGAATTTGAACATTACGCGTTGTTGTTTTGCTGAAAAAAAGGAATTGTACAATTGTGTGCACGTGAATTGCGTGAATGTGTGCACGAGCTGAGTCGCCGAAATGCTAATTACACCTTTTGAATAGCGTTGACCGGTGTGGCCTTTAACGTCTTTATTAATATTACCGCCATTTGACAAGGAAAAAAATTATTTGCTCGAAAAAATGCAATCTATCATGAAAAGATGCGCTGTCAGCGAGAAGCCTTTGAAATATACGAAAGTCGCCAAACAAAAATTTTTGTCAACAGAACAATAGCTTGTCCGTGCGTTGTGCATTATGTAAATTTCTTCACTGTCGTCCGCAAAACAACAACGAACACATGCACACAGTCAGGCGGAATCTTGGAAGGCAAACAAGATCTTTGATTTAAAACCAATATAGAGCAGTATGCTCAAGAAAGAGACTAACGGAAATCAAAACACCAGACGCTCTTTTGTTGACTCTCTCTTTTGTTAACTGCAGAACGATAAACACCAGTTCTGTCGATACTGTGTTAGAAATAGTTCAACTTTCTCGATTTACTTCCGTTCTGGGAAATTTACTTACACCTGAGAGCATGCGCAATAAAAACCGGAAGACCAAGGTTCTACCTGAAATCGACCTGAAATTGATCTGATCAATTCCAGTTTCCCAGAGTCCGTCCCGTACCGCTGACCGACTGGACGGACTCTGGGCTCGAGATTGAGTTCGAAACAATAGAATGATCTCGCAAACCTCGATTCTTACATGCTAATGAGAATCGTTAAATGCTAATGAGAAAGAACAATAGAGGCTCCTAATTTTTTGCATACTCCCTTTTTTCGACACGGACGACAATCGCCCCTAGTGACAAACCTGCCGAAGCTAAGAACTGGCGCCATCTTGGATTTGGTTTATCTTAGAACGCTGCAGAACACTAAATAAACACACATGAAATCTCAAATTGAAAATGAATATTTTTCTTATAATGATCAAATACAATAAAAATAGTTCCTAACGGCTAAAATTAAGTTTAAAAAAACAATCTGGTGTGTCTGAAAAATGTGTAGTACATGTCTCTGATTTGTGGTACACTTTGGTTCAATATTCATTGGCTACTAACGCCAGATACGTACAGGAAATCGTATGAACGCGAGTGCATTACGTGATTTATGGGCACGAGTGATGTTTTAAAAGTTCTCAAAATTGCCCGAGCCGTAGGCGAGTGCAATTTGAGAACTTTTAAAACATCACGAGTGACCATAAATCACGTAATGCACGAGCAAGTTCATACGATTTTTTATTTATTATGTACTCAACAAAAATCACTGCGTCGCGCTATTTGCACGCCATGCGTACCACATGAAACGCTTCAATGGTTTCCCAAATGCTCACATGTTTTATTTGAACCAATCAAAAAATATCATGTTGTGACAAGGCAAATCAAGCGTGAAGTTTTGAAAAGTTTCTGAGAAAATATACGCTTACAAGCTGAACTCAAAAAGCTAAATTTCAGTTGTTAAAAGCGACAAGAATACTGGTTCACTTATCTCTTTTCAAATGTTCCTGAATGTTTTTAATCTCAATCGGACTCACTAAATAGCATTCGGATTCACAGACTTAGGTGAAGTGCACTGTCCTTGAATCACATTAAATGTGACTTGGCAGTTGTGAAAATTGTTCACGGTGTAAGCATGGCTGCTTGTGTTCACCTGTTCACCTCTTGAAGTTGTAGCGGGAAAAGACGGCATTGCGGGTACACCTGCGAAACTGCTCGAAGCTGCTGAATGTGGAGGCATGCTGATAATGTTGGAGAGTTGTTGCTGTTCCTTCTCGCTACCTTCATCGTAGTCGTTAAGAGATTTCTCGCTTACGTGTCCAGTCACCTGGATTATCGACTGCCTCTCGACGCTTGCTGCCCTCAGTTTCTTCACAACCGTCTTCCTTGCGCTGTGGTTAGTCAATCTCTTCTTGCTTTTCTCCAGAGGTGTGTTCTTTACAACGCTCTTCATCATGTTGTCGATACTGTTTACGCCGAGGCGCTGCTTCTTGTACCAAACATTTGTTTTGAGGTTTTCAATTATGGCAAGGTAAAAAGGACCTTTTTCTCGCAGCTCTTGAGGACGTCTACTGAGGTATTGCTTCAGCAACTCAACGGGACATCTCTGACCGCCAGTAGCGAACATTTTTGGCAGAACACTACGATGTTTTGTGTTAAGTCCTCCCTGCCTCGTTTTTGAAGGATTCTCTTTAAATGTGACGTACTCTGTGCCGCTGTCGTCCACACAAAAACTAAAGTCCTCGACTTCCATTGAGTGGTGTTCCTGTCTTCCCCTCAGGCCAAAATGTTGAGTCAAGACCCACCACATCGTCTGGGAAAGAACACTTGGGCTGCAGTCACCGAGACTTTGTTCACTCCATAGCATTTCTTCTTCCTCGGTTGTCAGTGCGTTCGCGGCGTTGGGTCTTTTGCCTTTTCCTTGCTGTCGGAGACACTTCACTTTTCCTTCAAGTACCAATTTGGACTGGTGGAACTCTCGGTCTCTAATTATCGAGTACTTGTAGCCGTGTTCTTTTAAATAGCGGTCAAGGGCTGCCAGCATGGATTTTAAACTCTCAGGTTCGTATTCAAACCCGTCTTTTGTGCGTATTTCTGTGTAGAAGGTTTGCAACATCTCATCGAGTTGTTCGTGCTCGTATTCTTCCATTTTTGGGTTTACTTTTCTCTCTGTTGCCCATGTTTGCCAAACATTCAACCAGGTCTGTGTAGCTTTCAACGTGTTTTTGTTTCTCGCATTTTCCTTAAGTTGCTCGACGATATTTTGGTTTGACAAAGCAAACCGGCTGTCCGTCATTTTTTAATTTGGTTTTCAAATTTGGCGCTTCCCCGGTGTTTCCATAGCAACTTCTGTATTGCACTCTATAACCCCAATTTGCACTCTATAACCTATTTATGCATTCGTCATTGACCAATCAAAAACGCGGTATTTTGTTGAGTATATAATAAGCTACATTACTGAATGTACTTTTATTATCTATTTCTAGCTCTGAGAGCCTAACACTAATTCACGGCCACAGTATTAGAAAAAAAATCCGCTTCGTTATTGTGCTGTCTTCAAAGAAATCAATATCAGTAGCCGTGGTTTTACTTCTCTCCGCAAATTTAGGTTATATCTTCCTTTACATGTCCAAAGATAATGCCTTTTGTGGGTGTGTTTGTCGTTGCCCTGTATTGCATGTACCGCATTGCACATCCTTACTGAGCAGAATTTTACACGTAACTAGCGCGCGCACATAAACAAAATGGCGGCTTTTTTTATGCGGCTTAGTCCGCAAAAGAAGTAAATTGCCGCTTTCTCGTAAACGAGTATGGTGACCTATCAATTTTTTCTCTTATTTTGGATGTAGCGATCAAATTCTTTCTGTAAAATGAAAACATATCAATTCCTATGTTTGAATATTAAATTATCGCTAAAAACGTGTACGTTGCCAATACTCCGGCAGAGGAATTATAAAGGAATTATATGGAATATACAAGGTCTTCCTGCTCCTAAACGAATATGGTGACCCCCCACTTTTATTTCAAAACTTAAGTTCCCTTGTAGTAATAAACCAGCAGGCGAAGTTTGGTTAAAAAACTATGTTCCGTTCTATTTCAGGGTAATGACCTTAAGTTGCCTACCACTAATTCAGAATAGTGAAGACCAAAAATACGCGAAATCCCCGAGACGTAGCTCCTTTAGTTAACTTCTAAGTTCTAAGTTCTAAGGGCCTGAAAAGACAGTAGAGACCGCGACTAGCTCACTCCCACACCAAAAACAAGAGGGCAGCGACTACAGTGGCGAGAATGACAAACTGTGACGTCACTTCCTGTGAGCTGCTTGGAGAGGGTGGCTTGGACGGAGCTTCCACCTTCACAGGCCTGCTATGACGAAGGCCATCCGCTGAACTGCAAATTTGACAGAAAAAGGGCAGGCGAACATTAGTCTTTGAACGCTGTCAAACGTGCGGTTTTTATCTAACCCTGACTCGGGACATCAGGTGATCATTTCGGGGGATGTACAGATCCCCCAAGCTATCGCCCAAAAATAAAGTTACTCACTTCCATTCTTAGGGTACTTTCTATTTGTCAGAACTGGCTGGCCGGTCCAGTGGTTTTGAATGTAAAATGGGCCTTTTGCACGAGATTTCCCACAAATCCACAATAACAATTTATATCTATGTATTGACTGATTTGACAGGACAAATCTGACTAATAACGGAATTCTGTTCTCGAATAAAACGGTGTGGCCGCCAGTGGCCGGCCAGTTCTGACTAATGGAAAGCGCCCTTAGAAAGCGATGATGTAGTACAATGGTCTTCACTAGATCTCCACTCTCCACTCCTGGAGCCTACTTATCAACAAATCCCTGGGGTATTACCGGTCCGCCCTCCCCCTTCCCCTCCCTTGCCTCTCCAGTAAAGCGTTCACCATGAAAAACAGTCGAAATAACAAAAACACTGACTTTTTCTGACCTGCTTCGAAGATTAATTTTTCCTTCTAAATCCGAAACGTCTTCCACATTTTTCCACGTTTTGAGATCAGTAGAATACTGAAATCCGAGTCCTGGGAACACATTCGTGATCTTTAGTTTGCCCTCATCAACACTGCGGGGAAAATAACACATGGTTAAAACAGTTCAGATGGTTAAGCATTAATACGAAAATGTAGAACAAGTAAACCACAGTTCAATTTGATGCATCAGGCTGCAAAGCCCTTGTTTGATAAACGGTGTAAAGCCTTTGTAGTCAAACAAACGTGACACAAAGGTGTTCTCAAAATATGGCTTTGATACATTCAAAGCCTGAAGTCACCTGCTTTGGGATGAGGTAGTGAGGTGGATCTGGCAAAGTTGCCGGCACCTTTGATGTACAACAAGGAGCAGAGCTTCCAGCTAGCCAGTCTTTGATACAGCTTTTGACGAGATTAAATGGGAATCTATCCGTTTTTTTGTCCCGTGCTTCCACCATAAATTTTATATTGTTGATCAGCCACTAAAGTAGCTAACTGTTTCGTATTTTCTGACCAAAACTCAATAAAGGAGCAAAATCGACAATCTTGCGCCCTTAATAACAGGCTGGGTAGCTGTGGCTGGGTAGCTGTATCAAATTCACTTAATCTTTTTTCTATACGTTTTCTTGCAAGGGTAATTTGTTCTTTAACCAATTCATTTCACCTAAAAAGATGTGAGTTTTGTTTCTCCTGCCTTTTTAAATTTCTTAGAAGAAGAATTTAGGAATTTATCAGTTGAAGGAATTAACAAATAAGAGTCTTACAGCGCTCCAGGCGGTGTCAGGTGATATGCCACGCCCATCTCGTCAAGTCGTCCCAGTTCCCTGTACCCCAGCGTATTTGCAAACTTCACCCAATCGTCTGTCCTCTTAGCGTCTCTGTCTGTTTTATCACTGATGTCTTCCCATGATGCCTTATGCCATGCACGTTCGGCCAGAGCTATCATACGAGGGAAGATCATGGCGTTCATTTGGTCAGCGGTCCGCACTGTTTCTGACCATAGGTGGCCTTGCATTCCTAATAACATCAAAATAGAAGATATCGATATCAAACTCAAATCATATAACTTCCCAAAATGCGTTTGGGAAGATTACTGGTAGGGAGGCGCGGTGGCCTTGGACTTTAGATTGAGTGGCCCGGGTCCGAGCTCTGACCGCGGTCATTGCGTTGTGTTGTTAGGGAAGACAATTGACTTTCCCAGAGCCTCTCTTCACCCAGGGCCCAGTTGCTCAAAGGGTGGATAACGCTAGCTATCCACCAGATAAATCGCTATCCTGCGAATAACTCTCATACAAAACCATCTTCGCTATCCACCGGATAGTGATTAATCCAGTGGATAGCGTTATCCACCCTTGAACAACTGGGCCCGAGTGTTTCAAGGTGTGCGCTGGCTAATTGTTAGGACAACCTCGCAAAATGCCGAGGTGTAACTTCGATGGACTAGCATCCTATCCAGGGGGAGTAGCAATACATATAAACAAATATAAATTTGCATAGCACTTATATTATTTGTCATGTTCAAAAGCGCTTTACACCAAATACAAACTATACAAGGGCAAGGAAAAGTAAGGCAAAGATAAATAATCTTTACGATATTATAAGCAGTATAAAAAATATGTCTTTCATCGATTTTTAAAATTTTCACGGAAGAGCTTGAGCGTATGTCTAAAGGCCCGGCAAAACGAGAAAACATGTTTTCATGCCGCGCGGAAACACCAAAATTTTTCTGCCGTGTCGAACAAGCAAATTTTGCTTCTGGAAAAAACTTGACGCTGGAAACAATCCTTTCCGTGTGGCAAAACTGGAAAACATTGGGGAAACATGCGCGCGCTACGGGTGATACTGGAAACATGTTTCCTCGTTTTTCCAGGCCTTAAGAGTAAATATTACTTTATTATTACTAAATTGTTTAATAAAAATGAACCAGAGGGAGCAAAGGCGCGGTCCCCAAAGTAACACAGTTACGCTATGGCACTTGTAGAAGTTCCTAGTCTCGGGCTTGCGTCTGGACGTATGGTCAACAAAAGGCTTGGCTTCCGTTATCCAACCCCACTCCCGCTTCAAGACATATTTTACTCACCTACAATATTTTCCTTCTTCTTCAAGTCAGTGCACATGCCGGGATTCTTACACAATTCTTCCCTGGTTAGCGGTTCACCTTTCAGGTTGGTCTCCACGTTAGCAAACAAGTCATCCGGCATGAAACCAAACACTTTACGAGTATTGGTAAATCGTGTTGCCCAGTAGAACCCACGCTCCTCCGGGTCAGGTTCGTACGGGTGGTCGAAATACAAGTGAGTGGCCTGGGACATAATGACCTACAAAATGGACAAATTGTGGTGAAACGTAAATGCCGAATGAATCATTCTCGTCCCCGTAGCCCTTCTTGTTTCTCTAAGCCGGCAGGGCCTTGGCACGAGAAACGAAGGGCTCTGGAGACATAAGATTTTTGAGCTAATTCGAATTTTTTCGATAGGCTGTTTGAAAAAAGAAATCTTAAACGGAAGTCAAAAACGCCACAACTCTCCCATACAGATTTCCCAGTCTTGTTATATGGATACAATATTATTCACGACTCCATACATGTCAGAAGACCGGAAGTCCTAGAATCTACGACTGGAAATCCTGTGTCTCCAGAGCCCTTCGTTTCTCGTGCCAAAGGCCCCACCGGCTAAGAGGAACGAAAAAGGCTATGGGGACAGGAACGCGAAAGGATAAAACGTGTTTTGCACCGCCAAGGTCTAGTTTTGAAAAAAAAAGGGCAAAAAGACAAATCTTCAGGTTCGCTCTCACTTCATGTGCTTTATTTTAGAAAAATGCGTATAGTTGTTTTTTTTTTTTTTTCTTTTAATAACAGGGGGGGTCTGAACATCCCGCCTCCCGTGCCTTTAACTCCCGCTTCCGGCATTTTTTACTCCCGCCCGCCGCCCCTTTCCGTAGCCGTTCTCTCCTCTTTTTCCCATATCTATTGCAAAATATAACGAAATTTTGCGAAATTTTACTCGTTTTCTCCGAGTTCCCGCAACCTTAAGAATCCCGCTTCCCGCACTCTCTTCTCCCGCTTCCCGCCCCTTTTCTCCCGGGCTCCCGCCCCCTGTCCCCCTCCACAAAACTGCTTACGGTTCACGTACCTGATAACCAGCATTAGCCAGTTCGTAAGCTCGTTTTCCGCTGCCCCACTCCCAGATGTTATTCCACGCGTAACCATACACCCGAGTGTTCCTCAGTACCTCACGGTCATACGGGACATCTTTGAAGCTCATAAGGCCGTCTTCCCATCCGGCAAGCTGGAGGCTGTGATTCGCTGTAATATTAGAAACGCGCTGAACAAAATAATCTTTCAACTCGTCCACAATTTTTCCGTTAGAGCTGTTCAGTCCCAGCTTCTGCGCAAGATTGTTGCACGCGGTGGAATTGGTCCAAGCACCATGCGCCACCTCGTCTCCACCGAAATGGTAAATGGCCAGCGGCTGTATGTCCTTGTGCATGTCCATGATAGCCTGGACCAAGTGCTCAATAAAAGTGTATGTGGATTCTATGCAGGGATTTATGGCGTCATCTGTATAATATTGTATAGATAAATATTTTGAAGTGTCGTTGATTTCTGATAAAAGGTATTTCTCGGCCTCTGCCTTGTTTCCCTGGGCTGATAATTTCTCATATCGCGCCAGCATCGCTTTGATGGCAGCGTTCCCATGTCCTGGCATGTCGAACTCAGGAATCACTTGAATATGACGTGCGTTTGCGTATTTCAGAATGTCCTTGTAATCCTGGACCGAGTAATGGCCTGAGCCCGAGGTGGACGCTTCGGGGCCTGAGCCGAGTTGTGACAGAATGCACTTTTTGTGTTCCAAATCAAAGCAACGTTTGCTTCCCACCTGAGAGAATAATAACAAGAGGTTACTAACTACGGTGTGAAAGTTCCTTTAAGGCCGAATGAAACGAGTTGTAAGTACGAAAGGTTTTAAATCGATACTGTCTTACTGTGAAAGCAAAAAAGCAACAACTTTCGTCAACTCTCATGAAAATCTGAACAGGTTAAAATTCAATAAGAGTGCATAAGGAGCATTATAGTCAGTGATCATTCAAACTCTCGACAACTCGATAGAACGGACTCTTGTCGCGTTTCTTTAGAAGTTTGGTCATTTCAGAACTGGATTTCAAAATTCAGCGCAAATAGGCCTTATCACGGTTTTCAACGCCATCTTGACGAGTAGGCAAAGCGGGTAGAAATTACAGTGTTTGTATGGGAATCCGACGGCAAATATCTTTTACAAAAATTGAATTTTGGATAACCTATGAATTGTAAAGTTAAGATACTAAACAAAAGCTTTTATTCGCCGAGTTTGAAGGATGTAGCGGGGCTAGAAAGGATTCAGTTACGTTTTGATTTTCCATGCATTCAAGTCTATAATATTTCCCGCAAACCGCGTCAAACATGGTGAATAAATAATTTTGCCTATATCTTAACTTGACAATTCATAAGATGTACAGAATTCAATTTTTTTAAAAGATTTTTGCCGTCGGATTCCCATACAAACACTGAAAATTCTACCCGCTTTGCCTACTCGTCAAGATGGCGTCAAAAACCGTGATAAGGTCTATTGCGGCAGTTCAAAACTTGGTCATCGTTAAAGGAGTTCTCGATTGAGCGTCGTTAAAGGAGAAGTTCATTCTAGAATGGACATTTATTTTCTTTACGCCAATAAAAAGTTTACACAAAGATATGTCATTCTCCAATTCAGCCTCCAGCGTTCGCTATAGCCCTACGAAATCTTTCCCAAAACTCGACCGACGCCGCCATCTTTGAGCTGGTTGTATGCGTGACGTCAAGAGCTCAGCCTGAAGTTTGGCGGGAATATTTTAATAGTCGAAACTCCTTGTTTTTTTTATTTTTGGAGCTCTGTTTGATCAAAATGGAGGTGCACAGTCATTGACAAACAAAAGCCACTTCGAAGAAACGAGAGTTTCGAGTATATAAAATTTCCCGCCAAACTTCAGACTGAGCTCTTTGACGTCACGCATACATTGCAGCTCCAAGATGGCGGCGTTCGGTTGTCGATTGGGAAAGATCGTAGGGTATAGCGCACTGAGCGGGCGATACATTTCTTTGTATAAACTTATTATTGGCGTAGAGAAAATAAATGGCCATTCCGGAGTGAACTTCTCCTTTAAGCCAAAACCTAAGTTATCGTTCTAGCCAGTCACAAAGAACACAGACAATGAACCAATCAAAACAAGAAAAACATACAAGTAGCCGGTGCGAGGCCGTTGCGTGTGAGCGAGTCATGCTTGGTTTTGGTTTTAGTTCTGATTGGTCAAGAAAGTAGAGCAGGATTTTTAAACCAATCACAAAGCGTAGTGAAGCAAGACCAAAGATGTTCCAGATAACTTTCGACACAAGCGCAAATTGCTCTAAAAAGTGAAGCAAACATTGTTAACCGGGGTTACACTTGGAAATGTGTGTGTTTTGCGACCTAATTTGCCATAACATTGTAAAATACCAGTGTAGCATGCAGGGTAATTGTTAGGATATCCTAGCCAAAAAGCCTTATAGGGTAACTTGCAGTGTACTTGCAGTTCAACCAAGTGAATAAGCAATACTCTTACCCGCCTTATGCTAGAGAAAACAGAGATTAACGCCAGTCTGTTAAGCCACTAGGCACTACAATGTTGTGGACAAAACTAGTCGAAACAAACGCATTTCACGCATTTTTCACAAATGTCCTGACTTGCAAGCGGGTAAAAATATTTTATCCCCCTCTTCCCCTACTCCTTGGGGTTTGCAGTTCGCCAGGCTGTTGTCACAACACGACAGCATTAACAACATTGAAATGGGGGAGCGGGAATTGAAAAACTGAACTATGTACCTAAATTAGTGGAAATTTGCCAAGTGTTTCAGCAGTTTTGTCCAAGATTGTAGGCAATGGGCTTTTTTTATATATTTTTTTACCTCAGTAAGTTCGGGTAATCCAGGAATCTTGAGTCTCCACCCTTCGTCATCAGTGAGGTGAAAATGAAATTTGTTGAGCTTGTACATTGCCATTACATCCAATAACTTAAACACATGTTCTTTCGCTTCAAAGTTACGGCCGACATCGAGGTGCATTCCGCGGTAAGAGTACCTAGGTGCATCTTTAACTGTCACTTTAGGGACCCTGCCTTTGGAGTTCCTCAACGCCAGAAGGGTCTGTACGCCATAGAATACACCAGCGGCACCCTTTCCAGTGATCGTAATGAGCTCCTTGGAAGAATCCACCACCAGGCTGTACCATTCGTCCGAACTGGGAAACTGCTGACCACCCTTTGCAGGCACGGAAACGTCACCTTTGATGAGTTTGATGGCTTTAGTGTCTCTTGGTGTAGACGTGGAAACTGTAAGCTTCAGTTTGTCTGTTACAATAAAATACAGAAACAAAGATTTACAGGAGTCGTTTATAAAATTAGCTGCAAAGATTGCGAGAAAATGTACATCGGTCAAACATCACGCGCACTTAGATCCAGAACAAGAGAACACAAAAGGGCTGTTTTCACAGGTGGCAAGAACTCCCTGTTGGCATAACATTGCGCGCAAACTAATAACGATTTTATTTTCAACGAAGTCGAGATTGTAGACCGCTGTTCTCAGTGGTCACGCAGACTGTTTTTAAAAGCGTGGCATTCCATCCGTGAACCGAACTCGATCAACCATCACTTGCACATTTCTGAGATGTACAAAATCTTGACCAACCCCTAGTGGTTCTCGCCTTTTTTTTAAAATATCTGGACGCCATTTTAATCTATGCTGAGGTTACAGTATTTTTTACCGAAACGTCCATTTTTTAATTTTTAGTCAGTGACAACAATTTTTTTTTTCTAATTTTAATCATGCCTGACTACAATTACAGTATTTTTATAAACAACAGTTTTGCAGACTTTTATCACGGTATAACTACGCTTTGTAAATATGGCTAATAATCAGCCCCATGCCAGCTGGGATATTCTTAATTTGGATAGTCACGCGTGACGACCCAGAAAACGCAATTAATGGCTAATCGCTCCTTTTTTAACTCGTTAATCTGATGACGTAAGCGATGATGAACAAAAAATGAAGGAAGATTCACTCACTCGGTTGATTCATTGATTCTTCAATCACTTACTTAAACATACCTTTCAGTGGAGCAGCTTCGTTTTCTAATCCTGCTTCAATATACACTTTCCATTCTGACGTAATAGTCACGCCACTGCTTTTATCCACGTTAATTTCCACCGGGGTGGGAATGACGTCATACGGTGCGCTCTCCAAATCTGAAACGAAGTCTTCACTATATCGCTTCGCAGGCGTGTAAGGATTATACACGTCTTTGGCAAAACGCTTCCATTTTTTTTCAGTATCAAACTTGCCTACAAACTTTAACTCTTCATCGTCGGTGTTTTTTATCACTTTAGCGTTTAGCCCTTCCGCGGAAATGTACCATCTCGGCATGACGTCAGTCCTTGAGACGGACCAATGAGCAGCCTTGAATTCGAACTTAAAAGAACCTCCGGCAGGGATGTCTTTGAAGTCGCTAGTCGTTTGGAACTTGTGAAGGCAACCGTTGATGTGGGTGAATCTGATCCCGTAGTTCCCTGGGATAACATACCCGGCGGGGTTGTGTTTTAAATGTTCCGGTTCTACAAGCCTAATGTTACAAAAGTAAACAGACCAGTCGCCGTGTGTTATAGGGCGACTTCCCTTGTTAGTAAGTGTTATCTCTGAGAGGAAGACAGGAGCAGAGCCATTCGGAAGTGGCAGCAAGTTATTTAGGACGTTGTAGCCCACCTCCATGTTAGACCCCAAGTAATCGATGTCATCTTGGGCAGAACCTAGAAAACAGTTGCAAGAAAAGTTTCAGTATCAAGCCTAACGCTGACAAACACAACACTCTACAACATTTCAATGCTCATATTCTCCTTAGTGTCTTTCATACATTTTGCAAGACTTGACTTGGGAGAATATGACAACCTTTATACACCATTTTAATAAGTCGAGACGCCATTTTGAATATTTAACTTTCCGCGAATGACGTCGTTAATGAAATATTCATTTGTGCCTCGACGTATTAAATTAAAGTATCTACCATTGTAATAGGCCGAGGTGTCATTTTGAATATTTTATTAATGACGTCATTTGCGGAGAAATAAAAATTCAAAATGGCCCCTTGACTTATTAAAATTGTGTATATTATAGGAAACTAACTCTTGTGTTAATTAATTTAAAATAACGCGAATCGAAAGGAATATTACTTTCAAATAAAGGAAATTAACGCGAAATAAAGGGTAACATTTCAAAATGAAGGAATCTTAAAGCAACGTACACAAAGAAAGACACCTTTTGAGACAACAGGAACTAGTTTATTTTAACACTAGGCGCGTATTATCCGAGACGAAAAAAATGTTCGTGATACTTCACCGAAACGTATGGGTTAATCGAAGGAATCTGACCGCTTCCAATGTTCTTTACAGTTTCAGCGATACCGGTAGATTTCCACCCTGATGAATATACATGTAATGCTTTTTCCTGGAAGATTAGAACGTCTGGACTGTATCGAGAAATTGGGGTCAAAATAATGGAAATTAACGTCGCGAAAATAAACGCTCCACTTAATTAATTAACGGTCTGGAAATTACGTTAACAAAAATTAACGGGACTTAAAATAAATTAACGTGAAGTTTTGAAATTCGCGTTAATTTCATGAAGCGTTAATTGGCGTTTGTTCCAAGTGAAATTGTGTTCAAAACCATCAATTGTAACCCCAATAAAGTATTTATTTTCTGGAAGCTTATTGAATGAAGATTGAAATTTTGGATTTTGTTTTGATCATATAGGCCACAATAAGCAACGTCAGCATTTCGTTTCCAATTATGTTGCACAACATTAGGTTTATTTGAGAACACATTTACGTGAGCGCCTAAACTTTTATGTGGAATTCGATCTACAAACATGTATGCTGCTCTAAAAACGGTGTCTCAGATTTTTCTTTTCTTACTCCGTTAATTTTTTGTGAATTTTTAATCCTTAAGAAGCCCTAAAAATGCCATTTTAAAGTTTAAAAATTTATAAAAAATTAATCGATCATTTTTCGAACTTTTCCGAAATTAAACGAGGTTTCCCGAAGAGTCTAAAAAGGAAGTTTCGAAGATGTTTGAACTTACTCACGAGACAGAATATGCTGCGCTCGCGATATTTTCGGCACCAAAACGTGGGGGGGAGAACCAAGCCCCCCCCCCCCCCCCCCCTGCTCCGCCGCCTATGACTACAGTTACACACTCTGGTTTAATGCTGCTGAACGACCTCAGAATTCCACGCTTCCGTGACTTCTCTCGCGTGACTTTACAAATAATGACGCGACGATACAGTGTATAAGATAAAGATTGAGATATAAATTATACAAACAAACGGCCTTGGAGCTCAGTTCAGGAATGTAAACAGTTAAAATAACAATGGGACAAAATGGAATGAATTGGCCTGAAATCTTCTGCTGAGTTGTGCGGAAGCACTGTGAAAAGTTTCTGTAAAAATTCGTGTTGTGAAATCAAGCATATGATTTGAAAGGTTTGCCTATATAACAAAAGAAATTGCACCGCTGTTTGTTAACAACCAAGAAATCTACAAACAAACAAACAACAGTTAAGCGATATGCTGTCCGCTCCCTTTATGTATAATAAAGTGGATACTTATTAAAACTAAATGTGCTAATCTTTTTTTGAGAAAATATTGCTGCTGTATAAAGAACTAGCGAGGAATTTGACACCAATCATTTTAGGGATCATCTTTTCCTATCTAGACCATATTGTGCAACACGCACTTCACCCACACGAGAAGAAGGCACTAAAAAATCGATCCTGAAATGTGTTCACGATATTAGATGAATAAATACGTCCACACGTTGCGATGAATGATAAGCCTTTCTTGATAATCTGACCACTATTCATTTCCGCTGTTACACTTTAAATCAGAGCGATGCGGTTGGCGAGGACGCAAACCGCATATTCTGGGCCGGAACCTCTTAAAATGTTGACCAACATAGAAAATAAAGGGGACGAGTTTTAGAGAATGCGCGTCGGTGGACCTAACTGAACATTACTCAAAGATAAGCTGGGACAACAAGCGCCATTCGTGTTGAGGGATGGATGCCTTTTAAGTGCAAGTACCTCATTGATATTCACTATTTTGCAGTTACGCTAGGAAGCTACGCTAAAATCAAAGGCTACACTAACCTGCGGTCGCACGGAACACGCTTAAGATCGCTACAAGTAAAAACCACAGCATCATTTGACCGATTTCTGTTTCTCTTGTGCAGAACGTGTAACACACACCACACAAATTCACCGCACACTGCTACCACACCTTTTGTCACGCTTTCTTGACTGCTTTGTCACGCGAGACCAATCTCGTACCCAGAGTCCTCACGCTCCACGTCCTGAAAACTCTGGAAACGAGGTTGACCACAGACTTTATGGGTGGAGAGGTTAAGAGGTAGGCCCTAGCGAGGTTGGCAAAATTGCTCCATCTCAGTGGGGTTATTTTTTGTATGCTGAATTTTGGATGCTTTCACTTTCTGATTCAACAAATCTTTGCAATAAAATTCATTTTGCTAATGAAAATCAGTAGTTGTAACAAATGTAGTAGAAAATGAATTGTAACATCCCAACCTGACCCTCCCTTCCCCTCTCTCAACCTCCCTCCATCACTTTCTTCCTCCCCCCCCCCCCCCCCATGTTTTTTAACAGAACAAATGGCAACCAGCAAATTGCTTGAGTAACCTGGGATAGTATCATAAGTAGAAGAATAGGAATGTAGATAAAAGCTGGAAGCTGGGTAAAAATGCCAGTCTGTTGCATGAATTTTACCACCTATGAAGGCTGGGAAATGGGAAAATTGGGAACTCTGGATTTGAAGATCACTTGAATAGTACCCGTCAATGCAGGGGGCATAGCTTTTCAAGTTCTCGCCATATCCTCACATTTTTTTTTTTTCAAAAATACACTAGAAACGATCATGATTTGTACTTTTTTCAAGAATTTGGTTGATATCTTAGAGGTATTTTAGCACAATTTTAACAAAAACCAATCAAAATTCCTGTGAAACTACCCCTTTAAATGTAAAGCTTTCTTCAGATTCAAATAAGAAAAATAATCAAAAAAATTCAACCTATTCAAATAAGAAAAATATATATGATTGTGGTTGAAAATAACCCCTGAGAAGAATTTTAAGGCTTAACCCGCTCCCATCCCACCCAGATTTCCAGAGTCCTCAGCCCCCCTCCAATGAGAATTTCCTAAACACCATCAGTCAGTGGAGTGTGGATTTTTTGGGAATAACCCAATTGAGTGCATTCATATCATCCCTCTCCTTCTTTTCTTGACTTTTGTTTACTCACAAAAAAATTATAATTTTTGCCTGATTCTCAGCTTTTAATTTGCTGGCAGCAAAAATATCTGTCCCTGTGTCCCAGAAATTAACACAAAGACAACACTTAAAATGACAGCAAGGCACTCTGTGGTGGATTTGTCAGGATTTGCAAAAAAAACAGCCTTTTGGTGGGTGGAGGGGTGGGGGGGGGGGTTGGACGGAGAGCAATAATTCTCTATCTAGAACATTTGAGTGAGTGATGTACTAACAGGTAATTTTTATGGTTTAACTTGTAACACCTTTTTAGAGGGGTATACTTTGGGCGAAGGCGAAGGTGGAGATGGATAGGCCATGTATTGCGCATGGGCAGGCCATGGATAGGCCATGTATTCCGCATGGGCCATCAGCAAAATCGGAGCATTGCGCTAACATGGGCACCGGAGCGAAGGAGGAGCAGAGGGTGTCCGAAGGAAACATGGAGGAGAATGTTAGAGGGAGGGAGGGGGAAGACGGGGTTTGCCACCTGGGCAGAGGTGGTCAATGTTGCGGAAGACAGAGTAGAGTGGAGGGAACGGATCAAAGGCCCTATTCTCCCAGAGAAGAAATAAGGAAGCAGATGATTCTTTGGGCTTTCATAGTCTGTGTACACGTAGACATCTCCCATTCTCTTTGTGAACCAAAGGAAATAGGAGGCATCTGCATGTATGCTTAGGTTTAAAAGAGGCCCTGCCAGGGGGGTTTCCGGTGTCGCTTGTCCGAATTTAAAAATGTTCCGTCTCGCTGTTTTTTCGCTCTTCGTGTCGCTGTTGGCAATTAAATTGAAGGAAAATTGCTTGTCCTTGTCGGAATTCAATTTTTTTCATAAGGGTTGTCGTTTGTCGCGATTTTATGTTACCCGGTATGTGCTGTCGCTACTTTTTGGGCCATGTCGCTTGTCGGAATTTACCCTGGCAGGGCCTCTTAAAAACTTGAGATGGCTTTGGGCAGGGGTTATATTTTTTATACCATATATACCATTTTATTAACCCATTTATACCATGGGACACACCTTCCCAAATCTTTTTCCTTTTACAGTGGAACCACGGTAACTCAAACTTTGAACTCAAACTCGAAAAATAGTTCGAGTTATCAAGGTCAATTGGATATTCAATTTGCTAAGTTAATAATTGATAGTTTATTTATGGGTTAGAGACTGTTGTGAGTGTTTTGTTGACAAATACACGCACGCGCTGGCCGCACAATGAACGAGAAATTTTTAATACTGCACGAGGCGTAGCCGAGTGCAGTATTGAAAATTTCGAGTTCATTGTGAGGCCAGCAAGTGCGTGTATTTGTCAACAAAACACGAACGGACAGACTCTAACCCTTTTAATATACAATCTGAGTACACTGCAAGCGATTAACGAACTTCAAACAATAAAGTTTAAAAGTAAGAAGTGTAGTACATAATTACACAGGATTAGATCAATAATATAAAAATCACAAATAAGCCGTACAGAAATAAAGCTTAAAATGGTTCATAAAATTGTTCATCAGCTGCGGTCGTTCATAAATACAGTCAGCGAGAAGCTTGTTCAAAGCAAGTCGATGGCTTTCACAATCAAGCAACAAGCAAGTCAATCGCACACAAAAATGTATTTATTGAGCTGAAGTTTACCTTTGAACATGAAAGCGCTTCAAGTTGTTATCCTCTTCGATTTTGTTTGGTATTGGAACGTTGATAATTTGAGGAATATATTTTTCTTCCACTTCTACAAGCCTCGAAGCTGAAGACACTTTCAATAATGCACGATTTTTGTGCATTATTGTCAATACTGCACTGTCGGAGTTTGCTGACGACAGGTAAAGCAAAATCACGTGATCTATTTTAACCAATGGCGCGCGTGGATTTTGGACAGTGAACGAAGATTGTATATTAAGATAGTTTTCAGCACTTCAGTATACAGTACAGTGCAAAATGAACTTTTCTCATCAGAAACTCTCACACGACCATACATTTTTTATGATAAGAGTGGAAAATGACTGTCAGATACGTGTATTCAATGCTGTAATTCAAATCAAATTGCTGTAGTATTTGCTTTAATTGTTTCAATCCAATTACACAACAAGAAGAGCTATATATACGGGTAATAAGATACCAATGGGCATACGTGGCGAGCCCCAAGAACCACAATTCGACTTTATCAGGGTAAATTTGACCCAAATTTTGATAAAAGGAAATGAAATTTAGTTCGAGTTAGCAGGGTTTTCGAGTTATCCGAGTTCGAGTTAACCCGTTAAAATGACTGAAAAATGGGTTCAAATCCAAGAGAAATTGAAGATTGTTCAGTTTGTTATCCGAGTTTGAGTTACCAGGTTCTACTGTATTTCCTTTTGTGCTTCCCACAAAAGGAAATACTCCGAGCCATGAGTCTCTTGGAGTAAAGCATGGCTTCCTGTTGTCACTCCCTCAAACTCACAAGGGACTTTTAACGTTTTCAGTCAATTTTGTCTCAATCAGTGCCCAGGGGAGGGGGTACACTGGTGTATTTTTTGGAGGGGGAGGGGGTGTACCATACCCTTTGCATTCATGAATTGGCCGACTTTGGTAGAAGTGCTGTTTTGTAGTGCGTGACATTTCGTGACAAAACAAAGCGATCAGGCTCGTAAGCTGGATCAATTTAGGTTTCTGGGAAACTGCTCACCTACCCCTCCCCAAACCTAACATTAACCCTTACTTATCGCTTTGGGCAAATTGTTAGGTTTGGGGAGGGGTAGGTGAGCAGTTTCCCAGAAACCTAAATTGATCCCGTAAGCTGATTCAAAACAATCCTGAATAAACTTGAAATGAAAACTGCGCCAAGGATCTCCTTAATTGGTGATTATCATCCAAATTTAACAAGGATGATAGGTGTTTTAAAAATATTTTCTACAACTACAGAGATAAACAACATTTGCCGAATGCAAAATTATAAATAATTAAGTTCATAATGAAGCTTTAGTTTATATTAGAGCTTAGCGTTCTCTATTGACTATGATATAAGCTTAAAATTTTACGTTACCTTTTCCAAGCCAAATTTTAACTGTCACTGTAAGCAGTAAGCAAGCGGAAACTACCAAAAACAACCTTTGTATCTTGCGTGGAATCCACTGAAGATAGCGTCCGGTTTTGCGAATCATCAGTGATGATGCTGTAAAGTACGCCATGTTAGAACACTACACAGCTGGTGCGTGAAATCGATCTTATCCATTTCTTATTAAAGTGACTCGTTACTAAAGCAAACTAGCGGGCAGAAATAACGATGGTCGACATTATTTTTAACATTCCACGTCAACCGATCGACCCAGTCTCTTTGTTGGAATAATTATATGCGAGCTGTCATGCGAGCTAATTCTTTTCTCAAGTTTTGGCATCTAACTGTGTAAACAATAGTTCGCGCCAAACTTTGTATTTTTGTTATCCAGCATGCTCTAGGGCCCTCCAGCATGAAGTGAATCGCTCTGGAAGGGCGGGGCGGTGGCAAAGGGGGACACGAAAACTAGACCTTACCGTAAATGATCTAATAAACGCCCACTCTCAAATAAACGCCTCGCATCTAATAAACGCCTCTCCTGAGGTGTAAAGTTTGTATCAGACGCCCCCTCTAATGAACGCCCCGTGTCTAGTAGACGCCCGCCCTAGTAAAACGACAACGTTTTATTTTCTTGTACCAAAGGAAATGTCGTTCGACATCTTTCTCCCACACAAAATTTTCGAGGTGCTAAAACCATGATCCCTCTGTTAATAGTTTGTCAGACAATTTTGTGAAATAACTGAAGATGCATGCTACGTGTGTTTTGATTGGCTTACCTGCTTACAGCTGTCACCTGTTATAACGATACACCACGTGAAAATTGCCCCCATGACTGACACCAATTGTCAAAACATGCTCGGTGTTTCTGTGAAGTACCACTTGACGTCTTCCTTCTCATAGAAAATTTCAAGCCAATGAAAACGTAATCCTTCCCTAATTAGTTTGACTTGTTATGTATGGCATAACATCTGTAACATCTGTGCGTTTGTTTGAAATTCTTCACGGAGATTACGCCCTCAGAAGTAACGTGAAAAGTAGTTAAAGAGACCCAAAAAGTAATCATGTAAATTTAGGGAAAGGAAAATGTTATTTCGGTTTTAGTTGAAAGCTAATTTCACATGTACGAAAGTAAAATTTAAATTCTTTAAAAGCTCGTTATATCCCAATTCCCCCCCCCCCCCCCCCCCAAATGCGTTTCACAAAAGAAAAATATAAAACGTTATTTTCGTTGAAATGTCTAAAAAAATCAATTTCCTGTAGTTTTGATTGTATAACTCTCCATAATATGCTGCATATTCTATGAAAGGAACTCTATTTCGATTGACGTTATGTTGTATAGATCTGACCAATCAAAATGCATTTGTAAAGAGAATAGAGAAGGCCGAACAGAGCGCTTCCACTCGATCTAATGTCAAACTCTCTGTATCACTGTAGTGTGAGCAAACCTTTCTTTCTTTCATTTAAATTCCTCTTCTTTTTTTCGATTCTTGGTATCCACCAAATCCGAACAGTCATGTTTTCAAGCTTTGCAGTTAGATAGCCTTTTCACATGACTCAATCAACCTTTTCATTCTAAGTTTCGAAATATCGAGTCTCTTTTCCAATTGCTGGTGCTACTTCAGGACATGACTCAAGCCGATGAAGTTCTTTATTCTCCCCACCTAGCCTGTATGTGCCATGTATTGGCGCTGTTATGAGAAATTTTATTTCCATCGTTTGAAACCACCTGTCCATTTAAGACGCTTCATTGTATTTTAAGCACTTTTTGATTTCAAACTGTTTAGAACAGAATCTAGCCCGTGGATATACGATCCCATCTCAGGTTTTGTACATACACATTTCAGGTCGAACTCTAAACGTTTGTTGAGGTGGTGTCAACTTATCTTGCAGAATGTTACACATGAACAGATTTTTTTTTTCAAACAGTGTGCAGATGTCACGTTCCCTTAGTTGCCTTTTTTGACAATGGTGCAAGTAACTGGAATTGATTCAATGTGAATAGGCTAATTTCGATACATTCAAATTCTAACTTGTTTTCGAGTCTAAGGAAAATGATAAAAAAAGAATTGTTTATTCATTCCTTAATCTCGAGCCAAGATAAATATTTCATATGTACACCTAAGAGTTATGACTTGCCTTTTACTTTTAAAACACAGTAAATCGTTAGATTACAAACATAATCTAATGAGCAAAATACCAAAAGGCAGCATTATACTATTTTGCTTATGGTTTGAACAAAACATTTTTTTTGCGCAAGTTAACGGAAAATAATTATCATTTGATCTCAGGAAATGTAACAAGAACGAAGAATTTCTTTCGATTTTCTTTTGTGGCGCCTTACAAAAGAAATTTAAAGTGTTTTCATATCGAGCTATTCTTAGTACGTTTTCCAATTTACATCTAATATGTTTTGAAAAAGAATAGCTGACACACAGTACTTCGAGCAGGAAATTTCTCATTTAAAGCAAAAACCGAGACTTTCCAGCTTCCGAAACAGTCCTGAAAGCGAGCGGCACGCTTGTCGCTGCGATTTTGATTTAAGAATGGTTTTCCCGCAGGTCATTGCAGGGTTTCATGCCCTCGTCGAGGCCATCGGTCTTCCTGCAAACTTGTTGGTAATAGTGACAATTGCACTAGAAAGAAGATTTCATGTGATGCGATATATTCTACTCGCCAGCCTCGCAGCGTCAGACTCTCTCCTTTTAATTCTCGCAAACTCATTCCGCATCGCCAGCACAGCACAAGAAAGATGGCTGTACGGCCAAACAATGTGTTATCTCAATCCATTCTTTGTGAGATACTTCTACTTTAACACAGTTCTTCATCTGATAGCCGTGTCTTATGAGCGATACAGCGCCATCGTCAAATCCCCCATGACGTACGATGGTACGATTACCAAGGGCAGAGTGGTGGAGGGTTAATGATTTTCATCTGGGTAGCACCGATCCCGCTGTCCATCGGACCGTTCGTTGGTTGGGGACAGTATGTCTACAATCCAGAAGTGTACACTTGCGACCAGGGGTGGGGAGTACAAAGTGATTCAGGTGCGAGGAAGACGGTGATTTTAGTCATCCTCACCCTTGTAGTGCCTCTTCTGATAACCGTGTTTCTGAACTGGTCGGTCTTCAAGGCAGCAACGTCCCTGCAGCGAAACGTAGTGCCAAGTGGGAGACCTAGCCGGTTCCGACACGTCTGCAAACCATTTGCAAGAGATGTCAAGGCGAAGGAGTGAACGGAAGGCAGCTGTCGATGTCTGCATCATCATCGCTGCGTTTATGGTGTGCTATATTCCCTTCTGGACAGTGGGAATCTGCCGACAGTTTATCAAGAGAAGCGAAGTTCCAGCTGAGGCTATACTCCTCACCAATGTGATCTTCGTCGCCAGTACCTTGTGCAACATGATCATCTACTCCGTACGTAAAAGAGACTTTCGAGCCGGGGTTAAGAATGTGCTCAGGTGGATGGGAGTCTGTGGAAGCCCTAATGACACCAACAATAACGAAATTGGCATGAACAACTTCCGGCATTAACCCTATTCAGACCGGGGTGGTAGAGTGTGTGTGTGTGTGTGTGTGTGGGGGGGGGGGGGGGGGTGGTGGCGGAAAGTGCCGGCGCTGACTTTGAACGGTTATTTTTCAAAATTTAACCAAACGCTGCCAAACTTTGCGAGTTTGTCTAATGGAAATAATTTGGTAGGCTAGGTTGTTGTGTCGGCAATTTGACGTTACCATAGTAACGGCATTTTGACAAACACGTTGTTCCAAATTTGTAATTTTTGTGGTCCTATAAATGAAAATTAACTTTGATGCGTTTTCTTGCATCGTTTTATTGAATTTGAGTACTTTTCAGTAATTTTGGGCGGTTTTCTGACGTTTTGGAAACATTTTGAAATCTAAAATGGCAAATCCAAGATCGCCGCTGTTTTGACATCATGATGGAATTATCACGCGATGTGACGTCTTCATCCCGCGTGACGTATCTCAAAAGAACGATTTTCGGATGTACTACATATCCTTTAAGTTTCATTGTGATTGCTTAAATATTTTGAAAGTTACGGTGTGGAGGGGGTGGGGGGGGGCGAAATCCCCCCCCCCCCCCCGTCTAAAAAGATCCAAAAAAGCCCGATCTGAATAGGGTTGAGCCAACCTCGGCACAGAAACCTCCACTGCAAGACTAACCGTACCACAGGCAGCCCAGGGTCAGAAGGACGAACTGAATTGACTTTCCAGGTTAGTCGCCTTGAATGGAGTGGACCCTTTCACAATAAGGTCCCACCACACATGTATGCTAGGGTGACTGTTTCTATACAAACTGTCAAGTAAGAAATTGTCTGTTACCAAGCTCCTGCTGTTACATTGTAAGCACTTCAGTGAAATAATTAAGTTGTTGATTGATGATGTAATCTACATCAACAGTCAGGGCTTTCCACAATTAACTGCCAGGCAACTTTTTGGCAACTTTTCATATCTCGAGCAACTTTTTCCCCTTCAGAAGCGACTTTTTTCCTTTAGAGCAACTTGTTGCATTTTGAGTATTTTCCGAAGATTGTCTGAGGGTTGTCCAAAGGTCATTCGAACATTTCCGAAGATTAACGAAATTTGCCGAAGTGTTTCGTGGAACATCCGTGGAACGTTTCGACTTTCGACTCATTCTTTATTAAAACCACAGGCGGCCCAGGCTCTCTCGTTAATTATTTGCAACGGTCGTTGTCGGTTCGACTCAAGCGATCGAAAAATATGCTTCATAAATTGACGACGCCCGCCCCCTACTAATGGGGCGTCAGCGGCAAGTGGAGAATAAACGTCCCAAAACCCCTCAAAATCACACAAAAGCAGACAATCAACAATAGGTAAGTGATCTTTATTTATATGGCTTACAGTTTATTGTAATTTAGGAACGGAAGATCTCAAATTCGTCAATTTATGAAGCATATATTTTTTGATCGCTTGAGTCGAACCGACAACGACCGTTGCAAATAATTAACGAGAGAGCCTGGGCGGCCTGTGGTTGGAGTTCTCAAAGGCCTAATTAATATGCATAAAAAACTTCTCAAGACGTCATTGAATAAACATATAACAACCTGAAAACTTTGTTGTTGTTCACTACCTTTTAGTTCCTCTGCAAAGCTGTTTGCAGTGAAGCGTGCCAGTCACTTCGAATCATGTCTTCGAATCTTCGAATCATGTCCGCCGCGTGCGAGAAACTGGCACCAAGATAAACACAAATACTCACAAGGCAACTGGCCGACCGCTTCGGTTTTTTATTGACCTTCACAGCAAATACATCTGCTGGATTAACAAACTCTTATTCTGCATGAAGTTTTTTTCTCGTTGCGGGTAGAAGTTTCCAAGAATCTTGAAATAAAAATGTGGTTTTTTCCGAAGAAAATGCCGCCATGTTTGTTTTTAATGCCCAGACTCCTCTCTACAATTCAGAGCTTGGCTACTAAGCATTCATCATTCGCGAACGATTTGAACGAATTACAAGTGTTTCAGGAGTGTTTAGAAGTGATAATATCGAAAAAATGATATCAAGAGAGCATCCAAGTTTAAGACATTGTGAACTCAAACTAAAAAGGAGGTATGACAAGTGAAATTTAGCTTTCGTAAGACTTAATTTATATTAAACATTGCAACAACCACCGTGTCAGTGTTTCGAAACCGCGCTTGTTTGCCCTTGATTGTTTACCAATAGAACTTCACTTGAACTTCAAACTTTATGGTCTGTATATTTTTTTCCCAAAATTTGAGCTTCCAAATCGGGGGTGCGGCTTATACACGGAACTTTACGGTATTACAATTATGACTGGCAATTCATTTTCGCAACAGTCTAATCTTCATGGTGTTTAAGGTGTTGCAAGTCTCCAGTACTCATTCTCCGCTTCAGGATGGCCTCCTTGGAAATTGTTTTTAAGTCATATGCCAGTCCAAACATTGCACACAGGTCAATGAACCATTTAGAAGGATTCATTGGTGAACCTAATTCACTTGTGGCATAGTCCTGAGGAAAGGTGTGATGAAAAGGGTTGTCCTAAAACCCGGAATGCCGGAAACCCGGAATGCCGGAATGCCGGAAATCCGGATAAGAAAGCCCGGAATCCTAAAACCCGGAATGACCTTTTTTTGTACGCCTTTTTCAATAAAATACGTAGAAATTCTTATTATTATTATTATTTTTTTTTTTTTGGGGGGGGGGGGGGATTTGGAAGTTTGTTACGAGTTTCCAATTACGTGCGAGTTAGCGAATAAAATAATTGTCAATTTCGATACAAAGTTTCCAATTCGGCCCGACGAACTTCCCAATTTAGCTAGTTGAGGAGAAACAAAACATGTTGTTTCAAAGTCATGGCGATATTTGAACTCAATGATTTTAAAGGAAACAAGTTATGGCGGGAATATTCCAGCTTTTCTTGCGGATCAAGTTGCAAAACATTTGTTTGACCAAATAGTCGACGTCAATAAAAACCTTACATTGTGTTAACTTGTGCAGATTAAAACCTTCTGTAGTTATGTTATCAACAAGGGCTTTGCTACGCTTATTAATCGTTGGGAAAAAGCCATAAAAAATATAAAAGGCTCACAAACTTTAAATTAATTATTGTTCAGCGAGCCATAAACATGTTGGCGTGACAAATAAGTCTTCCCTGTCGCCTCGCTTCGGCTTCGATTAAAATCAACTTTATGTAAATTAAAGATCCTGATGGGTAAACCATGTATCCAGTTTCATCCGGCTTACAAATTCAAAAGACTTGAAAATTAAGATTATACCTCGCACAAAGCGTAAAAAATATATTTTTTTTTACAAAAAGGAAATTCGACCAATTCTGCCTGCATAAAATTATTTATCGTAAATTACTTCGTGATCGCTGGTACGAAACGTTGTCTGACACTTTAACTGAATTATCACTTCCATCATCAAGCGACGAATATATATCGACAGCGTTTGATACCCATTTTCGAAAGGACGTTTTCATTCTTATAGATGCAATAGATGGTATATGAATGTAATGCTTCTACTCACTATCAGTCAGAACGTTAACATTGATCCGAAGGTTGTTATTGCCGTCCTGCTTGTTCGTCAAACAAATATTGTGCAACTTGAGCCGCAATAATCGCTGGAATATTCCCGCAGTAACTTGTTTCCTTTAAAATCATTGAGTTCAGATATCGCCATGACTTTGAAACAACATGTTTTGTTTCTCCTCAACTAGCTAAATTGGGAGGTTCAGTCGGGCCGAAGTTGGAAACTTTGTATCGAAATTGACAATTTGGATTCGCTAACTCGCAACGTAACTGGAAACTCATAACAAACTTCCAAATCCCCCCCCCCCCCCCCCCAAAAAAAAAATAATAATAATAAGATATTTCTACGTATTTTATTGAAAAGGGCGTACAAAAAAAGGTCATTCCGGGTTTTAGGATTCCGGGCTTTCTTATCCGGATTTCCGGCATTTCGGCATTCCAGGTTTCCGGCATTCCGGGTTTTAGGACAACCCTGATGAAAATTGTGGAAACCTTCACCACCAGTTGCTAAGACAACAGAGAAGTTCTCTGAAGGATTAATGTTCTCATCATAAGGCCGTGATCCCCAAATATGGGCAAGACTATTAACACACCATGTTGCGTTAAGGGTGAAGGCGTAACGGAATGCATAACAAATGAAAAATCCATTCCAGATGCTTTCATTCCAGAAGTACCAAGGAACCACAATTGGCATTACGACATTGAAGATTGTACTGAGAAGCTTGTAGTGTCTGAAATAGAAAGGAAAAGATTATGACATAAATTCTCATTGCAATATCACCATGTTGCTTGTCAAGTACTCAAAAAGCAGGGAGATGAGGGGGGAGGCTTCCCCTAGGGGTTTCAGGGAATAAGGGAACAAGGTCATAAATCTTTTGGGAACATGGAAACAAAAGGAATATAAAACTGAAACACAGGAACAAAAGCATTAAGTTTATAGACTGTCCACAGCACTCTATTCTTTCGTGTTGTTTCGATTGTTGAGCGCGCGGTGAGAACGGTGAGAGAACTCGACGCCAGCGCAAAACGGAAGAAGCAAGGGGGTGGGGTTCCTTTGATCGCTTCCCGTCCCCCCTCTAGGGCTTTCCACAAGTTGCTCGAAATTTCCCAAAAAGTTGCTCGTAATTTCTCAAAAAGTTGCTCAAAAGTTGCTCCAAAAATCCAAAAAAGTTGCTTCTGGTAATAAAGTTGCTCCAAAGTTGCTCCAAAAAATCCAAAACGCTGCTTCCAATCAAGATAATTTCTCTAAATATATGCTAATTTTCCTTGAGGGTAATATTTCTTAGCAGTTTTATGCAATTTTACAGCAAAAGAAGTAACATATTAAGGGGAAAATTTGTTGAATAACCGTGATTTCTTAAATTAAACTGAGAAAAATCGTAAAGATATCGATGACGTCATGTTTGCAGAGGGGTTTTTGTAAAGCCGAAAGTTGAAACGTCTTCAGGTGTTTCTCGTAAATCTTCGGCAAACTTCGTAAATCTTCGGAAACGTTCATATGGTCCATAAACAATACTCGGATAATCTTCCTAGATGTTCGGTCTGGAAATTCGCTCAAAATGCAACAAGTTGCTCAAGAGGAAAAAAGTTGCTCGAAGGGGAAAAAGTTGCTCGAAGAGGAAAAAGTTGCTCGAAATATGAAAAGTTGCCAAAAAGTTGCCGAGCAACTTGTGGAAAGACCTACCCCCCTCCCCCCGCGCTTGCGCTTCGCGCTAGCTTCGTTTGCTTTTTAATGCGTTGAAAAATCGAGAGGCTGTGAACAGTCTACATAGTTTAGGGAACAGGGTACACCGAAATCTAAATATAATAATTAATATTTTTCGAAACACCCGAACACATGAAAGGTTTTGATGGGAACAAGGGAACATGGACCCCCCTCCCCCCCCCCCCCCTGGGAGGCTCTCAAGGAGTGTGGCGGTGGCGGATGGAAATTTTCAGCCTTTTTGGCCTTATGTTTTTTTGGTCCCTACACATAGGAACACCTTGAAGCATGGTTTCACTAATTAATCAAAAGGTGGAAATATATAAAATATGCTGCCCACCTTAGTCAATTTCAAGCAGTTTGCACGAATTATTTTTTTCCAAGTCAACCTTTTTAGGGTGAAGTTTCTGCACCAAAATTGAAAAAAAATCTTTTAGGGAACACAGGAACACAAGGAAAATTTTGATGGGAACAAGGAAACATGGACCCCCCCCCCCCCCCCCTGGGAGGCTCTCAGGGAGTGTGGCGGATGGGAATTTTCAGCCCTTTTGGCCATATGTTTTTTCGGTCCCTTAAGAGGGGCTTTCCCTACACAAACCAACACCTTGTAGCATGTTTCCACTAAACGAAAGGTGGAAATATATAAAATATGCTGCTCACCTTAAGCAATTGGCAATTAAAAGCAGTTTGCACAATTTTTTTTTTCCAAGGCAACCTATTTAGGGTGAAGTTCGATTTTAAAGTGATGATGATGGGGAATGTATCCCATCCGGGACATGATTTTTCTTTTTCGTGGGATAGGACAATGGGGCTGAGACCGCACCCCCTCCCCCGACCCCCTCCTCCAGACAATTATAACGGAATATGCATAATTACCTTCGTTGAAACATGATGATTTTATCTTCGTACAAATCGCTCAGATCCAGTTGCTTTCCCTTCTTTATTACATCAGGGTGTTTTTTCACCATCAGCCATCCAACGTGTGAGAAGAAGAACCCTCTCTTCGCGTTGTGCGGATCTGCGTCGGTTTCAGAAAACTTGTGGTGAACGCGGTGGTCGCGGGCCCATTCAAAGATGTCGTTTTGTGAAGCGATGCAATTCATCAACATGAGCGCCAGCCTCAAAGGCCATCCTGCCTTGTACGATCGGTGAGACCAGAGTCTGTGAACTCCAACAGTAATACCTAGCCCGCCGACAAAGTGGCACAACCAGGTCCATAACCAAGTCCTTGGGTTTGCCCCGGGGATGAGATAAATGCCGTATATTGCCATGAGGTGGAGCACTACCATGAAATAAACATTTAGCCACACGATTTGTCGCTGCGGGCGTTTTTGTTCATGACCAGAAGTTTTCGTTTCTGGGTCAATGGTTTCTGTTTGAGTTACAGTGGCACTTTTTGGAGCCATACTTTTCCCCTGTGAACAAGAAGAGAATATACGGGAATTATTTCCTCAACTGAGCAGCAATACAAAGGTTTACATAACGGCGTGAATTATTAACGCAGGGAAAACCCGCAGCGGTATAAATATTGTGGTTCAAAAAAGTAAACAAGATTCAACCCGCCAATAGCCATATAAAAGAACCTCGTAAATAAATTAAAAGCGTTGTAACAGACCAAAAAATTCCCCACAAAGATACAAATTTACTTCAAACTTCTCTTAGCTTTTTGAAATCTTTTCATGTTTCAGAGACTGAAAATTTGCATGAAGATCTTTGCAGAGATTTGGTCTTCTAGACATAAAAGCCCGCGACGAAAAGCGCGAAAATGTCCTTGCATCCATGGAAATTTATAAAACTGTCTCGTGCTTTTCTATGAAAACGTTGCTATTACACTGCCTTCACTATGAAACTACAAACCTCACATCTTTATTTTTTGTTTTTGCGAATCAAATTAAAAAATAATTAGTTTCTCTCGCTGCTTGGAAATGGCTACACAAAATAAAATTCACAGTTTCCACTGTTCAAGTAGTTTCAGCTCTTCTACGACGAAAAATTAAAAAGATTCGCTAAAACGATTACTACGCAATTATTCAAATCTCATATGTATTACGATAAGGGTTTTTTGCGACTTGAAGAACTGTTCAATTTACTCTTGCTTGAATTAATTCGGATAGGGAACGGACGACTAACATTACGAATAAAACTTTTCATACCTGCGGAAAATTTGCGTAGAATTTAGCGTCCTTCTTTAACTTCCAGCACAGCTCTCTCGACGAAGGTCTTTCAAGTAAATATGCAAAATTATCAGGAGACAGTCTTTTATAGCAACTTATCGCATGTTTGCACACAAAAGCGAACGACTGCCAAACGGGCATTCAAGGGCGCCTACCGGAAGTTTGGTTCGTTAGATAGGAGAATTTCACTTTCCATCTACGAAGTCGACGCACCATAATTCATATTTACGAATAATTTTAAGCCTTTGAACTACTCTAAGCGACACAAAATTCAAGCGAAAAGGATTTTGAAGATGTCTGATAGAATATAAACTCGATTTAAGGTTTTAAACGCTGTAAAATTTGAGATGTTTTTAACTCGTTCGCGTTCTCTCAAAACCTACTTGGGTTTGTTGTCCCGATAGAATCTGGTTTCTGATTGGTTGGGGTGAGAACGGGCTCGGTCATTCAAGGTCGCAGGAAGTTGGAGTCATTCACGTGTGCCAAGAGTCAGACGTGAATGCAACGGGATTTTTGACGAAATTAAAATGATAATAAAAAGATATATTGGAAAATTGCATCATAATACAAGATAGCAAATACAAACTTAAGGACTATCACGTTTTTCCTGAAGAAGATGCTATTTTTTCGCTTCACGGGGTATAAGAAGTTAGTTCAGCCTAGCCGTGCACTTGCGCTACCCACTTCTCCGTAAAAATTGCAAATTTTAGCTTATTCAGCTGCCAGCCTGTTCAAGACTTCAGATCAACAACGCATACAAAAAACTCGAAACGAAAAAATATGTCATGAAAACCCATAAAGAACCAGCGAATGAGCAAAGGAATTTGTAATACCTCTAGTCATGAAAGTTTTGAATGCACATTGTAACCCGACACTGTCAACGCAGAATTAAACCCACTACTGACCTCCCGGGGGGGGGGGGGGGGTACTCCGGCTTGTTAATGACGGGGATGATCGAAGGATTTTTTTGGGTTTGAAATTTTTGATTCCGGGATTTTTTTGGGTTGGAAAATTTGGCAAGTATTTTTTTGGGTATCTTGATTTAGATAGGGGATTTTTTTGGGTATTAAAAACGAACCAAAGTGCCTTGGCGCATTTATGGTATGATGAATAAACAAAACGAGCGTTCTTTTGTGTTATGTTATTGCGCCTCCTGGCAATTTAGGGGTAATTTGACAAGGGATTTTTGGGGGGTTATTTTTGGTTTAGGGATTTTTTGGGGTAATGTCGGAAGACTAAGGGATTTTTTTGGGTCCTGAGTTTTTTGCCTCCATTCGATCATCCCCGTCGTTTACAAGGCGAAGTACCCCCCCCCCCCCCCCCCCTGGGACTGACCTACTACTTGTCACCAGATCTTTTTTTGTAGAAAAATTTTCGTACCGTATCACTGTAAGTTGTAGGAAAAACCAATTAAAATTTAAGCCTGGTAGAAAAATGCCCTTTACTGTAGTGCCAGACTTGTGCTTTATTTTTTAGAAATTTATCAACCGGGAACGCATGAATTCTTAATAAGTCGAGAAAACGTTTCGTTTGCGCTATAAAAGTGTAGAAAATGGGAAAATTTGCTACAGACCGTTAATTTTGTAAAGTAAGCTCGAATTTTCATTGCATGCTTCTCTGAGTGTAGCAACCGTTTCACTGTGAACATTTCTCGACGTCTGCCAGACGTTTTTTTTAATTTTCAACTCAGACAACAAAAGAGGTGGCATATTTTGGGGCTTTTTGTAATAGTTATGCAAATAGATTACAGGGATTAACATACTTAAAGCGAACTACTTTTTTTTTCGCGGTACACAATGGTCTTGCATAATCTTTTTGTATTAGTTAAAACCAGTCTAACAAAAGACATTTGAAGGGTTTCACAGAAATCGTTCTTGAATCAATGATCTCGGGAAGTATTGAGAAATAAAGAATAGTGCATTGCGAAATTTTATATACCGTAGAATTCCGGTTATAAGCCCTGGGCTAATACAACTTTGTAAGGGGTTTTGGGTGGGCTTAAAGCGGAGGGGCTTATATCCGGGAGGGCTTATAAGCGGAATGAAAAAAACGTTTTGAAACGAGCTACGGGAGTGTTGATGGAAATACGTTTTTAAGTTAAAAACGCATAAAAAAGAAACACTTAGCCCTATTCAGTACTGTCATCTGGTAGAGGGGGGCATATCCGGGGGGGCTTATAATCGGATGTATTTTTTTGTTTCCAGGATGATGGGCCTATAAGTGGGGGGGCTTATAAGCGGGGGGGCTTATAACCGGAATTTTACGGTATTAGAATCGTCGAACAATAGCTCTAGATAAATATATCGAAGAACGGTTTTTCTGAATTGCGGTCGTTTCGCGCGATAGCCCGTTCGCCCGAAGAAAATAGTCGATTCGCCCGGACTAAAGATATCTTGCTTTTTATTTTATGAGAATCTAGTTTATAAGAATATCGAGGCTGAAATTTGCGAATTTTCAAGAATATTTTAAGAATAAACCCGAGGCTAAGATTTTGAAAAGAATGTGAACATGTGCACAATGTAACACGATACAGATCTGGACACCACTGAAACAATTAATACCTCAATACATGCTAAAACAGACATGTCAAACGGTATTCTTATAAAATAAAACAAAGTGAAATCAGAATGTTTTGGTGGCTTAGCTTAAACAAATACGCAGCATTTAACGTTCCTTTTCTTTGGCCATACAAGTTGATCGTTAAGTTAAATTTATCACGCGGACAGGGGGACCTTTAAACCAGCTTTAAACGCAGAATGACTGAATGGCGGAAAATTATCCCAAATCCTAAAAGAAGCTAAAAGACGGTATACAAAAAATTATTAGGGAAAAGAAAGGTAGCCTGCGAATACAGCCGCCTCTCATTCGCGTCCCGCAACGAAGAGCGAAACACTTCGTTGCGGGACGCGAATTAGAGGCGGCTGTATTCGCAGGCTAAAAGAAAGGAAATTAAATAAAGATTACCTCGCTCGCCCCAACGATAGAAGGAAATCTCGACAGCTCGTAGTCTAGGTTGACGTAAGAGAGAATGATGTCCTTGAAATCCCGTCAGCTGCTTTCTAAAATAAGGTAGTTTAGCTTTTGGGAGATCGTGTCTCATAGTCATAGCGCGAGCAAGCTGAAATTGACAGCTGGGCTCACTTGAATTTCCGCTCGCCCGCGCTTCTCTTAACTGAAGCAGCTGTAACACTAATACCACACGAATTGTGACTTGTTTTATACTCCCACATCTCTTCCACTTGAGCAATTGAATTCTGTTTACTACAGAACGACCCCAGAACGACACTGCAAAGGACATCTGCAGAGCTAGCACTTGTGATAACAGTGGCAGAGGCGGCGGAGCGTTTTGGAACGTGGGGGGCTAAGACTGTCCCAAAAATACTCGGCATGTTTTCATATTTGGATCACCTTTTTAGCATCCCATTCAGGGAGGAGTAGAAATATTCTTAGCCGCTTAATGCTACAGAAGCCGGGATAAGCTCCGGCAGTATGGGCCACTTGGCTAGAGGCTTCCCCCTTTGAACGAGTGTATCTTTTAGGGTTCTGCCGATTTTTGAATTTCGCTAAGTAGTGGCTAGGCATTGATCGTTGATATTAAATGCGTGACGATTTCTTTCTAACGATCGAAAAAAAAAAAACAAGAGGGATGCTATCTTTATTTTTATTCCTTGTTTTCTATTTTTTTCTATCCTCTTCCATATTATTATATTTTTTGTATTCCGTCTTTTAGGATTTGGGGTAATTTGCAGCCGTTCCGTCATTCCCCATTTTAGGGTCGCCTGAAACGTTTCTGGGCAAAAGGGCTATCGGGCGAAACGACCTAATACCGTGTTTCTTGCTTCTTATTATTAGCGGAGGGTTTTTGTGAGAATATTAAATGCAAATGTAAATGAGCTCTTCAGCGTTTTACCCCCGGTCTTTAATGAAAACAATCTCAAAATCGATCATGAAACAACCTCGTCCCCAAAGAAAACCGACATAGAGCTCTGGGGTCGAGAATGGGTTTATCATGCAACTGAACTCTCGGGCATGGTCGCCTATTTCGTGGCGTTTGCACAGAAAGGACTAGAAGAAAGGAGCGAAGACTCGAACTATTATTTAAAGTCATGGAAGCAATGTTTAGTTGTTTCACAATAATTTTAATTTAACTTATAGTGCTGGTTTATTTGTTATTGTTCGTGAGTTTTTATTTTTTACCTGAAATTTGCAGAAAACGAATTTATAAGGCTGTTCTCGTATGATCGCCCCGATCGTTTCTATTGCATCGATCATTTGCAAATTCTGAGACGATCGTAGGCGATCGAAGCGATTGGAAGCGATCGCGGGTTCTCATGCATATGATCGTCCTGATCGCCTGATAAGTGCGAAGACCTACGAAAAATAATCATTTTAGACCTAGATAGTCCTAGATCCAACACAATGGCAGTCGTAATGAAAGAGCAAAACTCGTAGCCTGTTATCTTCTCAGTTATTGCTGTTCTACGGCGAAGAAGGGAAATAGAAGCTAGAAGGATAGAACACAGGCGATCCAAGCGATCGTGATCGGCCCAATCGCTGCAGACGTTAGCGATCGTCTGTGTACTGTGTAATGTTCTCATATATCTCATATAAAATAATTATAATCGCCTCGAACGCAAGAAAACTTTTTGAAGTGACAGAGGCGATAGAAATAATCGGGACGATTATATAAGAACCAACCTTTAGAAAGTGGCCTTTGTTTTCCAGTCGACCAAGAGAAACGAAGGCTCTGGGAAGATTTTGTCGGTTCGCGGTTCCATTTTTAGACCCTCATTGATGACTAAGGGTAAAAAGTTACCCTGTCCGTTTGGTCTTTGATGCGCCATTGAGGGTACAAATTATCCTGCGCTTAATGTTTTGCGTCACTATAGTTGGGGTTAAATTACTTCCATACTCCTCAATTAATACTTCAAGTTTTTTGGTTCATGTTATTCGGCCAAGGTGGCTTGAAATCCCGGGGGGGGGTACTCCCATATGGCATAGGGAGGCTCCGCCCGAAGGGACCTTTTAGGCAAGGAAAAAAGGGTAGAGATTCAAAATTTAGGATATGAAAGGGAGGGAAATCTGAAATGAAAAAGGCCACAAAATTTCGAGAGACGCATTTGGTGATCGTTTTAGCGACAATGAAGAACCCCGGATGTGAGTGAGGAATGAAAGGGGTGAAAAGGTGAAAGGGGCCCAAAAGGAAAAAGGGAAGGGGGGAGGGGAGCCTCCCCGTACAAAATTTTCAGTACCCCCCGGGCTTGAAATGACATTTGGACAAGGCTTGGTTGAGTCACGTGATGTCCCATAGCTTTAACGATGACTTCGCCATGTTCGCTCTTGTTGTTACCATGGTTACTTCGGATGGTTTGGTGCTTCAAATTTCACAAGCCTGCTATATCGCTTATGGTCTGCAGACCTGAAGGGGAAAAACAATGGATAGTTTATTTTGAGTAGTACATCGTTTTGTGCTTAAACTTTAATTTATTCTACATCTACATTTAGGGGGGGGGGGTCTTTCAAAGGGAGGCATACTCCCATCACTGCAAGACATTAAATAAAAAATAAAAGGGGAGGGGGATAAAACCTTAAAAAACCTTCTCTTTGAGAAATCTGAGAAACAGAAAAACACCTGTGCACCTATTCATCCACTTACAGTGTACTGTGTAGAATAAAGAAAATCGTCAACCACCTTGGGGGGTATTGTCTTGATGCGTCACTGTCATTTTTGTGAAGCGACTAGTAGCATTGCCACTACTGAATAGGGTCAGGTGCTCGTGCATTTTGTCAAGAGATCTCAGTGAATTTTCCGATGAAAAATTCACTGCGGAATCATTGTTACTTACATCTACATCCGTAGTTGATACATTATATATCCTTCACATCAATGAATTCACTGTTGACAAATCATATTCTTGCTGGTAGCGCAGAAAAACTGATACTGGCTGGGAATTGGTCGAAATTTTAGCTATCAGCTGAGGAATGACGCGTTTTTCATTTGAAAGCTAAGATCTGAGAACTGCGAAATTTACTGATAGCTGAGAAATGGGCTGAAAATTTAACTGATAACCGCGATTGCCTAAGGTCGATAGAAAAGATATTACCTTACCTGGATCGTAATCTTATTTCACCATTCACTTTTGTTTCCTTTGTGACGTCATTCCACGTAACACCTTCATCTGTCGAGTACTCAATTTTGACACCTAGCAGCGCAGTCTTCACTTGTAATTTTCCATCAATCATTCTGCAAAACGAATCGAAAAATAACAAAATAGTAGTAAACAAGAACACCTTTGATACCCGAGCCCAAGATCTTTTTTGAAAACCAACCATTCTCGCCCCACATAGCCCTTTCGTTTCTCTTAGCCGGCTGGCACAAGAAAACAAAGGGCTTTGGGGACATAGGATGTTTGAATTAATTCGAATTTTTTTATTGGCTTTTTGGAACAAAGAATTCCTAAACGGAAGTCGAAAACGTAAGGACTCTCTCGTACATTCTTTTGAAACGTCATGACTGCATACATGAAGACCGGAAGTCCTAGAATCTAGGACTGGAAATCCTATGTCCCCAGAGCCCTTCGTTTTCTCGTGCCAAGGCCCACCCGGCTAAGGAGAAACGAAAGGGCTATGAGGACGAGAATGAAACCAACCTCGCTCCCGGTGGTGTCACGTGATACGTCACGCCCATCTCGTCAAGCCGACCCAGTTCTCTGTGAGCAACCGTGTTCGCAAACCACACCCAGTCATCCTTCCTTTTACGATCTCGTTCATCAGTGTTCGGGATATTCTCCCATGAGGCTTTGTGCCACGCGCGTTCTGCCAGAGCCAAGAGCCTCGGGAAGAGCATGCTGAACATCTGGTCAGCGGTACGGACTGTTTCTCCCCAGAATGAGCCTTCAATTCCTAGGAGAGAAATAAAAAGACAGATGAGCGATATTCACTTGAATGTCGAATTGCAAAGGTAATTGGGGTTTGCTTTGGTTTTGCATTACTACGCTAAGGCCATGGCCAATCAACCAATCAGAAGTAAACCAAAACCAATCGTGACTCGCTCGCACACTTTCCCCGCACTTCGAACCGGCTACATTAATTTGCTCCAACGCATTGATTGGTTTACTGGATTGTCTGTGTCCCATGTAAGAAGCCAGAGTGATTGCTTCAAATGGTTTTGGCTTTCCGACACAGTCGAACATAACTCTAACTTGGTTAAGTTTCTGTACAAAATGGCATTTCTCCTACCCTTAAACTATACTTCAACTCGTGAAATCCTTACCATTTTGATAGCTCCAGCATGAAAAAGGTGCCCCTTTCAGGCGGAATAGAGCAGTGCATGGATAAAACGTCCGACCAATATGCGGCAGGTCATAGGTTCGAACCTTATGAGTACTCGAGATTTTTCCAATTGTCCTACGCTTGACATTTCATCATTCTCGTGGCTATTCTTTTATCACCATACTCTAGTTTACGATTCGTTTCACTTACCCAAGAGGTTGGCCAAGCCGTTCCTGGAGTTCTCGTACTCAATATGTTCATTTGGCGAATATTCAAAGACTTTTTGCGTGTCCGTGTAGTCAGTGGCCCAGTACAAACCTCGCTCTTCAAAATCTGGTTCGTAAGGATGATCAAGATACAGGCAGTCAGGAGGGGTCAACACGACCTAAGCAAAATAAAATTTTAAAAGTGCTTGCTCAATAGCTTTCATTTTAATGGTGACACACACTAGGGTTTCATTCACATACTTCAAAGTTAAAACCACCTGTGACTGCATGATAAACGGTACCACACGAAAGTACTGCTCAGTAGCTTTCATTTGAATGGCCACACACTAGGGTTTCATGCAGAGACCTCAAAGTTAGAACCGCCTTGTCCAGCATAATTAACGGTACCACACGAAAGTACTGCTCAGTAGCTTTCATTTGAATGGCCACACATTAGGGTTTCATGCAGAGACCTCAAAGTTAGAACCGCCTTGTCCAGCATAATAAACGGTACCACATGAAAGTACTGCTCAAAAGCTTTCATTTGATTGGTCACACACGGGTTTCATCTACAGTCTTCAAAGTTAGAAACGCCTTGTTCAGCATAATAAACAGCACCACATGAAAGTACTGCTCAGTAGCTGTCATTTGATTAGTCACACCCTAGGGCTTCATTTACGGACTTAAAAGTTAGAACTACCTTGTACAGCATAATAAACAATGCAACACGAAAGTACCTTATATCCTCCAAGCAGTGTTACTCCAAGGTTTTTTGTATCATTACTCATGCTCCAATAGTAGGCATAAACATCCTTGTTTTCAAATGTACTCCTGTTTGTCAGATCGTCTTTGCCCCCGAAGAATGCGTCACCCCAACCACCAAAGTCTAAGCCATTTTTTTCAGTAATTTGAGAAACTTTTTTAATGAAATACTCAATCAGATCTTTCTTTATTTGTTCCTCGCTTTTGCTCGACGCATTTGCTAATCGATCACAGGCCGGTGATCCCTTCCAGACTCCCCACGCGACTTCGTCTCCCCCAAAATGATAAAGAGTCAGCGGTTGAATGTCCCTGTGCATGCTCACTAGTGCAGATATCACGTGATCTAGAAAAGCGTACGTTGAATTAAGGCAGGGGTTTACAACTCCATCAGTGAAGTGTTGGACAGAAAAATAACGAGATTGATCGTGGAATTCATTGAGAATGAACTCCTTAGCTTTTCGTGGCCTTCCTTGTTGCATTAGTCTATCATGGCGAACTATCATGCTTTTAATGGCTGCGTGACTGTGTCCCGGAAAGTCCAACTCTGGAATCACTTGAATGTGACGCGCTGTTGCGTGACGAAGTATTTCTATGTAGTCTTCAGTAGTGTAGTACCCAGTGCCCGAAGTGCTGGTATCGGGGCCTGAACCAAGTTGAGACAAAATGCAAGTTTTTTCTTGTAAGTCATGGCACCTCTTAGACCCAATCTGGTCCGTAAAAATAGCAAAAAAATAAGAAGAGAATGTGTAGTATCTATAACGAACCCGGGAATGAACAATCAGAATTTACTTGTACTTTTGAATTAGAGAGAATTAATACTTGAATAAGCCATTGCGCGGAAAAAACTTTGACGTATATATGTATTTTATAAGACTGAAAAATTATATATATCTGTCGATTCAAATAACAACTCTTTAAAGGTCACACCTGGCAAGATTTACCATTTAACTCCTAGCCTTCCACACAGACATTTTTCTGGTTAGTCACGCAATCTTTCCCCGCCGTTCGTTGGGGAAAGATTGCGTGACGAGCAAGACTGAAAAGGAATCGAGATTTCCTGGGATGGGCGGGGAACTCCTATATAAAAGTAACAGAAATGCTTGTCGGAAGAGTTAAAATGTTAAAAGGTTCCCCTAAAAAGAGGTACAAGACAAGGATCAGACTCCCGTCAAAGGCGTACAGGGAGGGCACCTAGGCATAGCTTATCCTCTCTAGTTACATTTCCGAACACTTCCGTAGGCTTGCGAAGATTTCCGAGAAACATCCGAAGATATTTCGAGCTCGAGTATATGCCAACGTACCTGAGCCAGTTCCTCGAGCCCTGGAATTTCCAGCCTCCATCCTTCGTTCTCCGACAGATGAAAGTGAAACTTGTTCATTTTGTACATCGCCATAGCATCCAAAAGTTTCAGAATTTCACGTTTGGGCATAAAGTTACGTCCAACGTCCACCATCAACCCGCGATACGAGAAACGTGGAGAGTCTTTGATTGACACCTGTGGAACCAGGCCTTGGTCGTCCATGAGAGCGAGTAGAGTCTGGACACCATAGAACACCCCAGTAGGCCCTCCACCAGAAATGATGATAGTATTTTGCATGGACTCGTCTACCTGTAGTTGATATGACTCGTGCGCAGTGGATGAGAACCGCTGATTACTTTTTGGTGGCATCAGTGAAAGCTTGATAGTTTTAGAGGTGTTGGGGTCGTCCCCAGATGATACTTTCAATCCAAATTTTTCTTTGAACAAACGAAAATGACCACAAAATAATTAGAATAATTCTATTTGACAGGAAACAGCACAAAATGTGGTAACATGTATTACATTTTTTTATTAAAACTAGCAATGGTATATTGAAATTCCTGCGTTTTGATTGGTTAACAGGCAATGGTATATGAGCTCATGTACCATTTGAGCACAAATATGGTAGCCGAAACGCGTCAACGAAAACTACTGGGGAGCTCAAATATTGCAATTCTTTGGGCGTTTTTAATAAAACAATTATTCCACTCGCGCTTGTTGGATATGCGATCGTTATAGCCAACGAGGCGCGCAGCGCCGAGTTGGCTATCTACCATCTCATATCCAACACGCACTCGTGAAATAATTGTTAATTATAACTGTTTAAAGTGGGGGGAGGGGGGGTATACAATTAGTGAAATGATAGGCCATTTTCAAGTTGCCATTTCATTTGCCTCACTTTCATGATGAGGCCTGGTCAGTTGCAAAACGTTGAGAAGCAACACCCTAAAACGTGTCGTTCGAGACCCACATGGTTGATGAGTGGTACAAGGAAGTCAGTCCTTCCAAACCTTTTAAACGCTTTTGCTTACTCGTTTAAAAATAAACTGTTTATAAACAAACGTCTTTCATACTTGCCAAGAAGTTCACCTCATTTTCCAAGCCCTTTTCTCCATAAACTCGCCAATCCTTTTCTACGGACACTTTCTTGGTTTTGTCAGTGATAAAGACTACGTCAGGGGTAGGGATTACCATATATGGTGAACGTCCGAGATCTGTGGCACTTGGAGCACCGAAACTGTCCCATGTAAGCTTGTCAAAAGAAAACACAAAACTGAGGTCTTCGCCAGCAGTGTTAGCAATGGTTCGTGGTTCTAATCCTTCGCTTGCAATGTACCAATTGGGTGTTAAGTTGGAACGAACCCTTACTAAAGTGGTGTTGAATTGAACCTTGATGAGGTCTCCAGGTGCTATCGCTTGGAATTGACTAAGAGGCTCTAACTGATACAGACAGCCGCTTAAATGGGTTATTTTTAAGTTACTTCCGCCTGGTAGAACGTAGCCTGCAGGGTTATTGGTCAGCTGTTGCTCCTGAATGATTCCCAGCAGGCAAATGTATATTGCCCATTTTCCATTCCTAATGGGATATGGACCTCTGTTAGAAAGTGTTATTTGTGCCCTGCCAGGGGATAACACATCAAAGTAAAGTTTCAAGTTGTTAGCGTCATTGCGTAAACAAAACCCAGTCTTGGCCCTCGTTGTATTCGGACCTAACCCTTTCAACGGCAACCGATTGCGATTGCGTGATTTAGTTTAAGTGTCCCACTTTTCCGATCGTTTTCGCTTGAAACGGGTAATATTTATTGTATTATTAATATTTTATTTAACTGTTTAACTGTGTTTAACTGCAAGAGCTTATAATTTGAAAAAAGAAAATTTCCGGTTATGATTTTCCGACAAATGGTACTGGACTTTATTCAATGAAACACAACGGAACGGAACGTGAATGAGCTGTACCTTTTATCGGATGCAAAGAGAGCCTTGGTAAAAACTTGCACGTAACAAATGGCACAAAATGATCCTGGTCGTTACGCTTGAACAGCGGTCGGAAAACGCTCGTTTCGCTCGCCTGCGCAGTAAGAAACAAAAACTCGAGGTTCGAGACAATCTCGTTCCCAGAGCCTGCGTTCCACATCGCGGCCTCTGGGACGAGATTGCCTCGGAAGGTATTATTTTTTCAAGAAAATTTCTTTTACCGTGATGAACCGTCGCACTGTTTTCCTACTGGAACAACCGGTTTTTTTATACAAATGGTAAACGTAGTCGGTTCGACCGTTTTCGGCTGGTGAGAGTTTGGTTGACTATTTTCGTCTATTATTGGGACTACAGTTTTCTATTGAAGTTTGTCGAGCCTTTTGATCAACCGGTTTTAATCAAAAATACCGTAGTTGAAAAAGTGTTCTGCTGCAGTAATCGAGAACCAAATCAACTGAAAACGACTTTTTTACCAAGAAAACACGAAAAAGGGGAAAACAACAACTACAAGAACGTCAACAAGAACAGAAACATGATATGGTTGATCAAAAGAAGAATACGAATTTTCAGTACGTGTGTACCGAAATATAAAGGTACTCTTGAATTAACCTGGTGTAGTTCTGTTGCACTTCTGCATAAGCATTGTTTTGCTGTCCCAAGAGAAATTGAAAAGAATGCTTATGCAAAATTTTGGAGGGACAACAAAGAGTATTATTGTATTTTTGAAAATGGCCTATTCTCCCAAACAACTTAATTTTCTCGTAAAGTATTCACTCGTCCCCAGGGTTTTTTTTTCATTCCACATCAATGTACCAGAACTGAATTTATAATAGTTTTGGTGAAGCGTATTTTAAAAGCACACATAATGAACATTGATTAGTGTCAGCTTGTTTACACTGGAAACTTTAAAGACCAGTAAGGTCGGCCTATGCATGTAATCAAGGTTTTACCAAGTCAACAGAAGCATAATCATGAAACATGTGTCCAAACAGTGTCATTAAGCGGTAAAAACTGCTTTTGTTATGTGCCGGCTCGCTGGATTCACAACACGATCTTCTCGTCGCTGGATCAAGAAATTGTTGAACATTGTGTTTGTTGTGGCAGTTCTTTTCGGTTTAACTCGTGTTAAGCAAGGTAAGTAACGACTTAATTCATAGTTCAGCGTGGTTGATAATATTTAAACAAGATTTCTTCACAACGGCATGATTTATAATATATTATGCATACAACTTCAACATCAGGTGAAAAACAGTTTGCATAATTAAGCGGTATGATCCGCGACAAAAAGAAAACATTGAACATCGACCAAAAACTTGTTGAGTATGAATAAGTATTTCTATCAGTCTCTTCTCTTGGCATTTTCTATAAGAAAAGTTTTAACTCAAGCCCGCTGTCTTGTGACAAGTGCAACTTGCTGAGAAATCATTTTGATCGTAACGCAATGATCATTGCGTTACGGCTCAAATAACGATTTGCAGTCATTCTTTAGGGTGTCACGCAACATGCCCACCAAAAATCTTAAAGTATCTTAAATAGCTTTAAATTGTAGCTGTCAGTACTCTTGAACAAATGTGGGGCGGCCAGCCCAACTAAAATGTCCTGAATTAGTATTTTTACTTGCAAAATGACATTCAGAACATTATTTCAACACTGAACAAAGTTACTCGGTTCGAAAAGCTTTAGAATCTTGGTCCGGCACAAACCGTTGACGCGAAAAACAACGCAAAAGGGTTGCCTAGGTAACATTCCATTCGTTTATGATTTAACCCTATTACGCATTTTTACTCCTTTTTGTTTTCAACACAGTATTGTATTTTTTTTTTGTTCTTTTAGCTTTTTTGCACCTTCGTTGTTGTAAACCCGGTGTCACAGCGGATTTTGTCCCCCCGCCGATTTTGTCCCCCCGGACCAAATCCGCTAGCGGATATTGTCCCCCCGGACAATATCCGCTAGCCGATATTGACCCCCCTTCGCCGAATTTGTCCCCCCCCCCTCAACAATTGTTATTTAAGCTTTGTTTCCCTCTTACTTAGTAAACTTTCCATTTGCAAACTTTTTTTCAACGTTCCCTCGAATGACAACACAAAACTTGTTATGATTCTGCCATATTTATTATAGTAAATAAAGTAACTTCTTATAATAGCGCTGCAATTTTGCGTTCTATGCTGGTCTCTAAGTTATTTCAGAAATTTACTATAATTCATTGCAAAGCTTGTCGTAAACAAAAGACCTGACTAAACACAGCGTCTAACTACGGTTCCTGTTAGCAATGAATCGAAAACGTTAATCTTGTTTGAGTTGCGGCTTTAAAAATCGCTCTAAAATGATTTTTTTCAAAAATTACTCTCTCAGTCTTAATCAACGTCGATATGAAACAAATTCTAAATTTAAAAATATCTGGTTTGTAGCCAGGCATGATAAGATTAAAAATTATTTGATAAAAGTTGACACTGGCTTAAAATATGTACAGGACGTTTCGGCTACTGCTGTAGCCTTCTTCAGCAATATGTAAATTTAAAACGGCGTCCCTGGTGTTATAGGAATAAAAACTAAAAAATGCAGAAAAAGGTGACAAGGAATGTACTGAATAAAATTGGGGGTGGAAAAAGAATTTGTAGATGAATTTCATTCGCACCTAAACTCGATTAACCAGCACATCAAATTCACCATCGAAGTGGAAACAGAAGGTTCAATCGCTTTCTTGGACACTAAGACAACGAGACAAGTGGATGGTTCGATAGCCGTTTCTGTTTACAGAAAAGCCATTCATACCGACCGCTATCTAGACTTCAATTCATACCACCATACGCAACATAAACACTCTGTTGTACGCACTCTTATGGATCGGGCTAAGAACATCCCATCCACTGAGGAGGAAGTGTCATCTGAATCTAAACGTGTATTAAAAGCGCTGGCAGCGAATAATTATCCTATCAATTTTATTCGTAATGGTCGTCAATCCAATGCCGAACAAAAAAGTGGTGCCAACGTTGTTGAACAGCGAGGTTTGGTTGTTCTACCGTATGCCAAGGGTTTTTCTGAAAGAATCTCAAGAGTTCTCAAAGGTTTTAACGTCAAAGTGGCTCACAAGCCCATCCGTTCCATCGCCAATATTTTGAAAAAACCCAAAGATAAAATCAGCGAAGAGTCGTCGAAAGGTGTTGTATATAAAATCAAATGCAAAGACTGTGCGTGTGTTTACATTGGCCAGACCTCGCGCGCACTCAAAACACGCATCAAAGAACATGCTAAAGCGATAACAACAATGGACAGAAATTCCCTATTGGCCGAACACCATTTGCTCAACGATCATGAAATTGATCTGGAAAATGTTGACATTATCGACCGGTCTTCAGTTTGGAGACAAAGACTTTTCCTCGAAGCGTGGCACTCAGTCCGAGATGGAAACGCTATTAATGAACACGTAGCATTCCCAAACATTTATAAGAAACTTAACAATTTTTAATTTGCATACCACCCCCTATTCTATCCTTTTTAGTCGCATTTTCAGAATTCCACCCCCAATTTTATTCATTACATTCCTTGTCACCTTTTTCTGCATTTTTTAGCGGAGCTCTTCAGCGCGCGCCAGCGCGCGGAGCGGAGCACCATGGGTAATGCGGGTACGAGAGAATTTTTGTAAACCCAGGAGGCCGAAAAAATTTGGTGCGTACGCCCGACCGCGCGCGCGTACAGACTCTCGGGGAGGGGGAGGGGAGTCCCAAGGCAACCCAAGCAGAGGGGGGAGGGGAGACAATCTTCTGCCTCCTTCGTTAAGGTCATTGCCCTGTTTTGCATTGCGCATCCTTACTGCGCAGAATTTTACGCGTAATTAGGCGCGCGCGCGCGAGCACATCAACAAAATGGCGGCTTTTTTCTATGCGGCTTAGTCCGCGAGAGAAGTAAATTGTCACTTTCTCCTAAACGAGCCTGGTGACCTATCAATTTTTTCTCATATTTTGGGTGTAGCGATCAAATTCTTTCTGTAAAATGAAAACAGATCAATTCATGTGTTTGAAAAATAAATTATCGCTAAAAAACTGTACTTTGCCAGTACTCGCAGAGAAATTATAAAGGAATAATATGGAATATACATGATCGTCTTGCTCCTAAACGAATCTGGTGACCCCCCTTTTTTATTTCAAAATTTAAGTTCCCTTGAAGTAATAAACCAGTAGGCGAAGTTTGGTTAAAAATCTATGTTCAGTTTTATTTCGGGGCAATGACCTTAACCAGAAATGAGTGAGGTAATCGACTAAGATTTTGATATTGGACATCCATTTTATGGTCAATTGACAGCTGTCAAAACAACGTATCCGCTGTCCAGTATCATATGACCATATCGCGGGCTCAGGTTTAGAACTAGTCAAGGTCGCGTGTTTTTTAAGTTGACCGCTGACCAAGTGATAGCATTGCTATTGGTCCGCGGGCGCAAGTACTTTTCCATGGTCAGTCCATTTAGATTTACATGAAGGACAAAGTGAACAACCCGGTCAGTTTGAAAGCTGAACGAAGCACAAGGAGAAACCGAGCAGGAAAAAGAAATGTCTCCGTAAATATTTCTCGGTCTACCCCGTCTAAAGGCTTTACACATCATGGAAGTTATGGCAAACGATAAGGGCTTACGGGGAGATCCGAAAAAATGGCACAGGTGGAGAGCGAGCGAGTTTCTACCGTTTCGGCGGCTGACCAGCTCTAGTAATTGAGCTAAACGCAATTAACTGAAGTGAAGGAAAAAAGAAGTGTCAATAGCTACACGGATGGAAAAGGCTGAAATAGACCTTCGCAGATAATTCAAAGGTCGGTGGTGCTGGAGTAAGTTATAATTTATAGCTTACACATGTACTACGCGGTTGGATAATAATACGAAAAACTGCGGCCGCTTCGCCTCCGATTAATTCATGAGCTGGTTGAAAGCTTTGTCCTGCTGAATTGCTGTGAATTGACAAGCATTCTCCGACTTCAAATATGAGGTAACAAACTTTGACTTTACTGAATACACTAAGTCCATGTTTTTTGTGAAAATCTGTAATTATATGCTTACACATGTACTACGCGGTTGGATAATAATACGAAAAACTGCGGCCGCTTCGCCTCCGATTAATTCATGAGCTGTTAATGACTTAATGTTTTTATTTAAACTCCCAGCTAAACTTAGTTTTTAGTTTTTTTAATTCATCTTTTATTCTTATTTACTCGCTGTTTCGGGGGTGGAAGCGGAATATGATCACAGCTGTAAAATTGTAGGAATAGAATCTGTTTTAAAATCTGGGAATATGAATAACGGAGATGGCTAAAAGTATGAATAAAAAAAGAATGCTCCATCTATAATAAAACTAGGTCATAAATCTAACAACTTTATCCAGAAATGGCCTAAAATCGTATTTAGCATATTTCAAATGGGGGAGCATGCCCCCAGACCCTCCTATAGGAAGCAGTGAACAATACCCTCACACCACCCAAAGAAAAAAAAGAAAATAACGAGAACAAGACAAAGAGAAAAAAACCCCGGAGCAAAGAGAAAAAGAGAAGCAAGAAGAAAAGACAGAGGAAGGAAGGGTATAATGAGGAAGAAGAGGAAATAAAGATGAGATATAAATAAGAAGATAAATAAAAAGGGCCAAGAGAAAAGGTAGGTATAAGCCGAAGAAGAAGAAACTATGGCAAGTATGATGTAGAAGGAAGTGGAGAAAGAGATCCCAGCTACTGATTGGTTGCTACACACTCAAGGAGGTTGCAAGAAGAATGGAAGAATGAGAAGAAGAGAAGAGATGGGATTAAGTTGCTAGCCTGGCCTATACAGGTAGTTCGGGCCCAACTCTGTTAGCCTACGTGCACTCAGTAGTGAAAGTGGGGTGTGAGAAAAAAAAAAAACGGGCCCCCCCAACGGAGGCAAGGGGAAGGAGAGGAGGAGACCAGTAGGGAAGGCGGGGGGGGAGGAGGAAGGGGGGAGGGAGGAGAATTGAGGGGGGAGGAAGAGGAGAAAAAAAAAAAGGAAAAGAGGAGAGAGAAGAAGAGAAGAAGTGAGGAGGAAGTAAGGAAAGAGCCTAAGGAAAAGAAAGATAGAGAAGAAAGAAGAGGGGGAGAGATAAAAGAGAGGAGAGGAAATAGAGGAGGGAAAAAGAAAGTGATTTTTTTTTTTTTTTGGGGGGGGGGGGGTTGGGGAGGGGTGACGGTAGAGATCGGAGTTAGTTCAGTCGAGGTATTGTTGTTGTCATTAGTGGACTTGGAGAGGGGGACAAGCCTGCAAAAAAACGGAAGTGAATGAAATGAGAAATCAACAAATAAAGTGACAAAGGGAACAACAAAAATGCCATTTGCCAGTGATTGCCACTACCCCGACATGCAGCCCTACTCCTCCCTCCTTTTTTCTAAAGGAATATTGCCCGTTAAATCCCACAGACTATATAGTAATATTGTGGTGCAGGGGGGGGGGGAGCCCATAAGAGCTAGGATGTGCGAAGGAGAGAAAGATCACCAAGAGGCCAGAACACTACAAGAAGCTATGAAACGCCCAGCACCCAAGCCACAGAAAAGAGTGAAAGGACACCAAATCAGGGAGTGGAAAGGTGAGGGTGGAACAGGGGAAATTGAACTTGTCCTGGACAGGAGAGGCAACCAACGGCACACCCCCAAGTAGGAGACCCCCCCCCCCCCACCCCGGACACGGTAAAAAAGAATAAGTAAAAATAAGATTTTCTCCTAAAGCATGGCAGAATAGAGTTCAAAAAGTGAAAATTGGGGAGCTCCGTTTGGTTGCCTAAATTTATATATTAGTTTTTATTCCTATAACACCAGGGACGCCGTTTTAAATTTACATATTGCTGAAGAAGGCTACAGCAGTAGCCGAAACGTCCTGCACATATTTTAAGCCAGTGTCAACTTTTATCAAATAATTTTTAAAATTCTAAATTCTTACTTTTAATTACGCCTTAATATGAACAAAAACAGTTGCAACTAACGGTAACCCAAACTCTTAGAAAAACGCGAACTCCGTTGTATTCTTATTTTACGGCTTAATATAGATAAACTAACGGTACTTGATCTTAGAAAATCGTGATCTCCGTTCTATTCTTATTTTACGGCTTAATATAGATAAACTAACGGTACTTAATCTTAGAAAATCGTGATCTCCGTTCTATTCTTATTTTACGGCTTAATAAAGATAAACTAACGGTACTTAATCTTATCATACCGTGAACACGTATTTACTCTAGTTTCACAACTAATTCAAAGAAGGGATAAAACTCGCGTTTGCGCTTTTTGTGAAAATCTTTTTATTTCAAGTTTACAACTTTTAACAGAGCTTATGCTACAAAAAACACTTCTTACGCTGCAAAAGTCGAGAAAACTGCTCTTTGTTTTATCGGCAAGCGAAAAACTGTTTAATGTCGGAAGCTATTTAGAAGAAATCTATTGTCTAGAGTAAAAACAAAAAGAAAACAATGTAATTAGAGTCCAGTAATCTTATTCTTATTGTCCTGTATCTTTTCAGGTTTTTGTAAATTCACTCAACCGAACATTTATTCTAATAAACTAACTTGACACTGGGACTTGTTAGCCGAACATTGTTTATTATAATTTCAGACGTATACAACAAACTAACAAAAAAAGCAATTGTAAATTTGGTTCTGCACTTTAGCCTAGGATCAACAAAAATGACACTTGATTTTCGATTGGAAAACGTTGCTTCGGGCCGTGTTGAGAATAACATAGATTTTCCAATGCGCATGCATGCTGTGTTTGGTAAACACCGAGACTTACCTGTCTATTTCGTCTTTTCAATGTTCATGAAATATTCGTATTCACATTTAATCGTCTTTTCTTTTATTCGTTTACGACTCCAGGAGTACGATAGCGAAGTATGATCACTTTTGACGGGGGGTCAAAATTCGCGAAGGGGGGACAAAATCCGCTAGCAAATATTGACTCCCGGGGGTCAATATCGGCTAGCGGATATTGTCCGGGGGGTCAACATCCGCTAGCGGATTTGGTCCGGGGGGACAAAATCCAGGGGGGACAAAATCGGCTAGGACACCGGCGTATCCAATCGAACGTTCGGTAATCGAACCCAATCGAACACCAATTAATCGTTCGACTGGGTTCGGTAATCGAACATAATCGAACTCACAATTAAATTTGGTCAATCGAACAAAATCGAACGTTCGAATACCGAACAGTCGACAATCGAACAAAATCGAACGTTCGATTACTGAACAGTCGACAATTGTACTCAGTCGAACGTTCGATTACCGAACTCCTGTTTGTTTATATTGCGGACATTTTGTACGGTGTACCATCCCCCTGATAAGTCCTGCATGATTTACTTATACAGAGACGGATTCCGAACAAAATCGAATTGGATTGAGTTCCATTGTGTTCGATTGGTTCGATTGTTTGAAAATCGAACATTACAGCAAAATATATGTTCGATTTTGTTCGATTACCGAACCCAATCGAACGATTGGTGTTCGATTGGGTTCGATTGAATTTTAGTTCGATTTGATACGCCGGGTGTAAATGAAATCGTAATTGTGGCTTATATTCCATTATTTTTCAAAGGTTGCAGACTGGCAACCGAAAAGCTTATATAGTTTTAAAAAATCTTAACTAGAGAACGCTTTTTTACCTTTTAAATATGAACAAAATTGTTGTTCAGTTTTATTCACAGGCATTCAGGCGAATTATGAAGAAAGACATTTTACCAAGACCTTTAACGAGACCAGTCCTCTCATAACTGCTCGCCTTATTCAGAGAAACAATAGTTACTTCACTACAAACAGTCCGTCAGTTCAAAAATCTTTCAACTCTTCAGACAGTTTAAGCCAAGAAGACCTCGACTACATGGCCACGGAGATAAAAGTCCATTTTGTATTTTTGTCGTTGAAGAAAGCGCAAATTTCAATCTCTTACAATGGCTCAAAGGTCATCAAGAACAAAGGATGGACAATTTACTTCTCTCTGTCATCGCCGTTTATTTCTCATGTATTTCGGCCAAATCGATATCGCCTTCAAGAAAATACTTGCTGGAATCGTGAAAATTGCATCAGTGTAAGCCATGTTGAAGGACATCTTTATAAACTTGAGCCGGTGTCCGAGTGGTTAACACCAGGATCATCTCTGACATGCGCAATTAATGCCTTGCCGATAAAGCTATGGACCCGATATATAGTTTCGCCGAACTGGTATATTGCAGCAAATGGTTTAAACCCTAGAGTGATTACTGATACAGCAAACGAAGATCTCCATTTTGTGTCTTCCACTGAAACATCAATTCGGAACAGCGCAAGTGATAGCGTCGTCAATGTGCCAGATTTGGGACATGCGCCTCTTCTTGTGATTCCTACACCCGACATAATAACGACTAACGAGTCTTCAAGGGCAGTGACTGTTGGCAAGGAATGGACGGTGTCTGGGGATGGTCGTTTGCAAAACGAAGTAAACTTTTTGTCAGGTAATTTTGAAGTAACCTAACATTTAAACTTAGTCTAGTCGATCAGTTGGCTAGCACCTTTTAGACAGACAGGCAAGACAGACTGGTAAGAGAGGGTCTGAATGGGGGGTCCACATGTCGGTAGTCAGTTAAACTTTTATTACTTTGTCGGTTGTCAGTTATATTTTTCGCCCTTTGTGTCCTTTGTCGCTAGTCGGGTATGAATTGGAGGGTCCTCATGTCGGTAGTCAGTTAAAATTTAATTATTTTGTCGTTTGTCGGTTATATTTTTCGCCCTTTGTCGGTAGTCGGTTAACCCCATTCAGACCCTCGTAAGATGGCCAGTTGTTCAGTAGTTTGGTTGAAATATTTGTAAGACGCCTATTTTCAGGGAGTTAGGCGACTTGCGCAGACCTTTGTCTAATCGGTTGGCCCTCAGGTATCCTAAAGTCAGTGGTATCCTCATCCATGGGCTTATGAAGGTCGAGAACACAGCAAACAGTTTTGGTTAGCCATTTTTTTGTGGGTCAGTTAGACAGTTGGAAGCCCGGAACCCTTACAGAAACTTTGCCGGGGATATCTCGTTGTAAGAACCTGTGAAAATTTTCTTTGTTTTGAAGGTGTTGTTTTTCTGCTCTTTATTGTTTTGACACTCTTTGTTGCTTTGTTCGTTCTTTGTTTTACGTCACCGGTAAGTTACACCGAGGATGAGCCTAAGGCAGGCAAGAAAACGGGTGCACCGAAACACAATTTTTAATTTATTCCGTTTTTTATTCGTTTCAAAGGTGAACTTGGATTAAGAACATCATCCTTCAATACGGCATCAAAAGCCATCTTGTTGAGCCTGAAGCCATCATCATCCGATGCACCGGAACAGTTTTCTGTTGCTGCCAACGAATTATACAGTCTAGAAGTAGATGCCTCAACCGAATTAATCACTATAACCGGTGAGGCACCTGCCGGGGTGTTCTATGGTGTCCAGACCCTCCTCGCACTCATAAAGGATAGTGGCGAGGTGCCTCAGGTGTCAATCAAAGACTCCCCTCGTTTCCCGTATCGCGGGTTGATGGTGGACGTTGCTCGCAATTTTAAAACAAGGCAAGAAATATTTAAACTTTTGGACGCCATGGCTATGTACAAAATGAACACGTTACACTTTCATCTGTCAGACAGCGAAGCGTGGAGACTGGAAATACCAGGAATTGACGAATTGACAACAGTAAGGTTTTTATTATAATTTTTTCTGTAGAATTTTGATGCATAAAGTCTGCGTCGAGCCTAGTGGTCTATCAGGCCGGAGCTCATCCCGGTTTCTGTAGCATGAAGCGACTAGAAATATTTCTACTCCCCCTGGTTGGGATGCTAGTCCATCGCAGGGTTTCCCAGCATTTATTCGCCGGTACCCATTTAAACACCTGGGTCGAGAGAGGCACTATGAGAGTAAAGTGTCTTGACCAACAACACAACGCAGTGCGGACCGATCGAATGGTGCCTTTATCAATATCACAGCAAGACAGTACGAAGGCATCTAAGCTAACATAAAGACAGTATTGTGACACAAAAAGGTGGTTTTCACTGTCACGCCACGCTGCGAAAAAATAAATCCAAAACTATTGAGTAAAAAAAATCAAGAATATAACAGGTTGTAGAAAACTTCGATATAAACTACTTGTCCAAGTCTCAGGTCTGTACGGTATTCCGTACTCGAGTTATCCGTCAAAATGTTTCACGCAAATTTAGAGAGCACAGTATGGGAACGACATGTTGGAGCCCAACTGCTTGGGCTTCAACATGACCGCCGGAAATAAATGGAAAAGCTGGCATTAAATTCTGCTACAAAAAGCAGTCAGATCACCATCATGAACAAGTAAACATTCACATAAACACTTCTCGCAAAACCTCAAAACCAAGAATAATCTTAACCATGTTATTACTTTCTTTCCTAGATTGGCTCCAAGAGGTGCCATGACTTACAAGAAAAGAGGTGTATAATGTCTCAACTCGGTTCAGGCCCCGATACCAGCACCTCGGGCACTGGGTACTACACTACCGAAGACTACAGGGAAATACTTCGTCACGCGACAGCACGTCACATTCAAGTGATTCCAGAGTTCGATTCACCGGGGCACAGTCACGCAGCTATTAAAAGTATGATAGCTCGTCATGATAGACTGATGCAACAAGGAAACGAGAAAGACGCGAAAATGTTTCTTCTCACTGATCCTGAAGATAATTCACGATACATTACTATTCAGGGTTTTACGGTCGATGCTGTAAATCCTTGTATTCACTCAACTTATCAATTCTTTGAGTACCTGTTGTCAACACTGTCCCGTCTCCATGGTGATATACAACCTTTGACCCTCTATCACTTCGGAGGTGATGAGGTTCCCGAGGGCGTCTGGGAAGACTCTCCAGAATGTCTCAATTATGCACTGAAAAGGAACTTTACCATCACAAAACGCGTTTTAATGGAACATCTTATTAGAAATCTCTCGCGCGTTACTCAAAAGTACGGCTTGGATATCGGAGGTTGGAGTGACGCATTTTCTCGCAGAGGTAGCGGAGGTGAAGTCGTGTTGAACAGAGCCATGTTGGGAAATAAAAATGCAGTGGCATATTTTTGGGGAGTACACAGAGAGTATCAGACAATATCTAGTCTCCTGGAAGAAGGATACAAGGTGAGTCACAGGGATCCCAAGGTCGCCATGCAAAGTGGTAATTCATACTAAGTCCACCATGTTTCATTACGAGATTTTAAGGTATAACAGGTTGCACAAACTACAAATACGAGAAATCGAGATAATTTATTACTTATTTAAGCGTTACGAGTGGAATGTGACGGTCTGAAATAAGCGCTATTTATCATAAATTACCTGAGTTTCTTTTATCGTAAGTTTGGGTTTCCTGTGAGTACGACTTTTTATAGTGAAGCCAGTTTTAATACCGCGCTTCTGTGCGCGATATAATTGCCTCAGAAACATGTTCTGATTGGAATATCATTAAAACGCGGACAGCCAGGTCGAAATTATCCGCTTTCAATTGTGAACAATTGAACTATGGATTTTGTTCCCACCGTAACAATTCAGGGCTGAACCCATGATGCAAGTAAATCTGTTTCATCTTTACTCAGGTTGTGATTTCACATCCAAAATACTTCTACCTCGATCATTCACCCGAGCCAGACTTCGACGAGCGGGGACTGAACTGGGCCGAGAGATACACTGACATCAGAAAGACCTTTGGATACTCGCCGTTGGACGACAAAAACATTATGGGTAAATAACTTTAACTTTACTTAGCTATCCACGTTTTAAATCAAAAGCCACATTAGGTGACCATTTTTTTACCTGTGTTGCGCCGAAATTTTGGACCCCTTTCCTTTTTTTAAATAAATTCCCGCTTTTTTTTTTTTTTAAATTAAATTTAAAAAATTTTTTTTTTTTTTTTTTTTTTTTTTTTTTTTTTTTTTTATTTTTTTTTTTTTTTTTTATTTTTTTTTTTTTTTTTTTTTTAATTTTTTTTTTTTTTTTTTTTTTTTTTTTTTTTTTTTTTTTTTTTTTTTTTTTTTTTTTTTTTTTTTTTTTTTTTTTTTTTTTTTTTTTTTTTTTTTTTTTTTTTTTTTTTTTCTATATTTATTTTATATATATAATAAAATCACTAAAATTATTTTTATTTTTTTTTTTTTTTTTTTTTTTTTTTTTATTATTTAGAAATAGTAGTGCGTTACTTAAACTTAAAATGCCGATAAAGAGCACCGCCGAAAAAAAGCTCCCAAAAACACAAACATAAAACTTCTTTCGATAATAGGCCCTATATATTTTGATTTGTTCTATCTTGAGAAATGCATCACAAGCATGTTTTGTATTTCGTTCGCAACGTTTAGAGAGTTTTACTATGCGGTATTCTCTTATACATCATACATTTTTGGGGCTGCAAAACCCTTTTTAAAAGATAAACCCAAGCATTTTTTGAAACCGAAAAACTCTTTCTCATAATACAACCCACCCCTAAAATAAACATTTTGGACAAGGGCCTATAATTAGAAGTTTAAGGTACTTCAAAACCAGGAGGGCTCCTGTGAAAACTTGAAACTCAGAAATCGATATACGCATAAACGCATGCGCCTTAAAGAAAATCTAAGTTACCACAAGCTCTCGCAAAAGAGCAACCAATCTCGTCCCCAGAGCCTGTTTTTCTTTTGGTTAGCATCAAGAACGCGAACTCTGACCAAGACGCAAAGTCCGATATTTGGAGAATGCGGCGAGTCAAATTGGACTTGACCAGAGTCCACGTTCTTGGTGTTGACCAGAAGTTGAGCGGGCTCTGGGGACGAGTTTGAACAGCAATTCATAATAAGTGACCGTAATGTTTGCTTGCTCTAACAATTCTTAACTCCACCTCCAGGTTTAGAAGGGGCCATGTGGGGTGAATTGGTTCGCACCGCTGAACAGATGCACAGCATGATCTTTCCGCGCCTTTTGGCCCTCGCTGAACGCGCATGGCATAAAGCATCATGGGAAAACCCAGACGGCGAGGAAAGGAATCGAGAGTTTGATGAAGACTGGGTAAAGTTTGCGAACACGCTCGGATACAGAGAACTGGGTCGGCTTGACAAGATGGGCGTGGCATATCGCGTGCCACCTCCAGTAGCAAGGTTCGTCTTGATCATGTGATCAGCGTCTAGTTTATAGAAACGTAATTGTTGTAGCTAATGATAGCAACGAACTGATCTCCCAAACTGTGGCAAGTTCCATTTTTTCTTTGCAGAGGAAGCCTCCAAACTTTAGTGCAGTGTGCTTTGTTCTTAGCCTGTTCCAGGGGTCAGTCAGTTGTGGGCACCCCTCGTCATATTTTCCGCTTGCCCTTCTTCTCGCTAATCCCGTTTTTCGCGTTGCTCCCTAACTAACCGGACGCCTGCAACAGTCTACTGTGTTCTCGGATTCTTAAGGCCATCTGACTGAGAGGTAGGATGATCTAAGCGCTAGAATGATCCCGGCGCTTGGGCTAAATGCAACTTTTTGCTTGTAATCCTGAAACATGTTGCGCTTGGATAATCCTGGCCCCCAAGATCCGTGCTATTTACATGAAAAGAGGATTATCTTAGTGCCTTAAACTGCCTCACAGTCGATCCGAGTGTCGTCACGCAATGCTTCTGTTAACTGCGTGATGACACACTGATGGTTAGAAACTTTCCTTCCTACAAGAAATTGGTTCTTGAGATTACCCTCCCCACTGTTAACGTATGAATGTTTCTTGTTTTGCAGAATTGTCTGCAAAGCTGTTTGTAACAGGTTACACGTCACACCCACGCTGCCAGGCCTTAAAGTTGAGTACTCAACAGATGGCGGTCTGACTTGGAATGACGTCACAGCGGAAACGGAAGTAAATGAAGAGATACAACTGAGGACAAGGTCAGCTCTGTTTTTATGAGTTAACCATTGGATCAGTTCCAATTTTTCTTTTTATTTGGAATAGGTGGTTTTCACTGTCATGCCACTGTCACGCCGCGAAAAAATAAATCCAAAACTATTGAGGCACAAAAAAGAAAGACGGCGAATGTTATCGAGCTAAAATCCTGCAACAAGATGTATATAAAGGACGTCTAATAGCCAGTGAAGGATAAAAACTCAGGGGTCTTGCGATCCTGGATTTTAGAATTTTGATGACGTCACGTGAAAACCAAGAATATTTAGTAGAAACGCGTGCTGGTCGTTAGAAAAGAACTTTTTCCTGGAGATACTGTTTCGATCAATAGCGCATTCCTTCTAACCAGAACACGTCCGAAAGGTTTCATTCGATTTTAGGGATCGGTCATTATTTATAGGGGGAGGGGGGGGGGGTCTGGTGCAAATGAAGGGAGGCTATGTTCAAATTCTCCTGACCCTTCCCTTTTATGAAACACATTGTTTGCTGACCCTCCCCCATCTTACCCACCCCACCCTTACGTGCGTGCAAAAACTTATGTGCCCCCCTTTTTCCCTGAATAAAAATCATTGACATCCCCCTTTTTGCACCAGCCCTCCCCACCCTCTAAATAATGACTTTTTCATTACTATTTATTTCTATTAATGATTTAGATCCGCAGACCAAAACCGGTTTAGCAGGGTGATCAGGTTACAACCTTTGCAAGTACAAGAGAGTAACCACGCGGGGAATCATAAAGAAAGAGGTCAATCGTAAAGACCGGAAATGACACTGTGTGAGAGGAAGTAAAGACGTCGATCGCAGAGACCGGAAGTGGCGCCGAGAGGAAAAAAAGTCAATCGTCAAGACCGGAAGTAATGCAGAGAAAAGAAGTAGGCAGTGCTACAGACACGTGCTGTCATCAAGTTGAACGTGGAGGTTCTCTGCGTCAGAGGAATCTCAGACTCAACTGAATGGCGAAACGACCTTGTTTCCTTACCTTCTGGTAATTACCAGGTTGTCATTGGAAAACAATACAATAAAAGCAACGATAACAACAAAACAACAACTGGAACAGGAACAACAACAAAATAAAAAAAAAGGTTGATAGAAAACTTGGCTACAAATGTCTTATATAGTAATACGCTGCATAAATGAGCTTTCACTCAAGTGCAGACGTTACCTTACTTTACTGTAGTTGATCTCGTTCCCAGATTCCTCGTTTCCCGTGACCATTTATTTGTCATATGTTTCGTTAATTTATTATAAATTCGAATTTTATAACTTGGACATGATGGAGAGAGTTGCAAGATTTCCCGATTCTTCTCTATCCCAAACTTCCCCAAAAATTAAAAAAAAAATACAAAACAGCCCCAAACATAGCTTTATGGGATAAGCATAGGGTTTTTGCATTGCTTGAAACGCAAACGAGATATTTGCAGTTAACCCATGTTAAGCGGCGGAAAAATGGCCTTTACGTTAAGTCCCGCCTAAAATATTTCTATTCTGGGTATTTTTTTTCGTCTATTTTAGTTACCGGTAATTTATTTTTTGCTTTAATTATTTCTATTTATTTTGGCAAAATAAAATGGTTGTTATTGTTGTTGTTGTTACCTTATTCTTACTAATTTTCGCGTGTACTTAATTTCGCGAAAATTCGGGAGCCGAATTTCGCAAGTATTGATTTTCGCGATTGCAAGAAAAATTAGAGAAAAAGTGAATTAAATTTCGCGATTTTGTCAGTGTATTGTGGACCAGTCATCAAATAAAGGAACCATTGAAAATAAACAAATAAAGGTCTGGCTCAACGTTACAACAAGGAGCCTGCAAACGGAAACTTTAGTGACTACACTAAAGGGGTTTTGAACCAATTTACTAAGCTCGAAACAGTAATCAGAGAAAGGGCGATAGTCAAAAACAAGATGGAAAGATATTTTTGAAGGAAAAAAAGTTGCAGTTCCAAACATTTAAGTTTTTTATTGTTTTAGAGAAAAAGTGAATTAAATTTCGCGATTTTGTCAGTGTATTGTGGACCAGTCATCAAATAAAGGAACCACTTGAAATACACAAATAAAGGTCTGGCTCAACGTTACATGGTGTTATTTTTCGCGTGTTTAAATTTCGCGATTTTTTGGAAATCGCGAACATCGCGAAAATTAATACTCGGAAAAATTAGTAAAAATAAGGTAAAAAGTTTTTTTAAGGTGGCTTGAAATGGTTTAGTCATGATTCCCCTTTTCTGCATTTTATTGTAGCTCCACAGTGATGCGGAAAAACAACTTTTAGTACAAGTCTGTGTAGGTTCTACTAATTAACAAAATGAGGCCCCTGAGAAGGCCCCAACAGAAGTAAAAAACACCTTATATTTTGACCTTTTCATGCTAACAACTTAAAATTTACTCGGTGAAAATTTTTAATCGACAAAAGAAACAATTTAATTTTCAAATATTGAAAAAATCCTGTCAATATAGGGTTCAGTGCTACCTCTGAACTCTACGTGACATATATATTTTTTAAAAAAATTGCAAGTTGCTAACAAATGCTTAATGATTAGGCATGAATAGATTGTGCCGGTAAATTCAGGAAAAGTTCTTCACAATATACCCAAAAGTTGTATAAAGTTGCTCAAATATCAAAAAGTCACCAAAATAATTTTTTTTTTTTTTTTAGGCGGGCCCCTTTTTTAGGCGGGCGGCGGGTTGCGCTGGGGGGTTTTTTTTTTAAAAAAAATAAAAAAAAAAAAAATAAACAAAAATTAATGATGAAACTCTTCAGTAAAATTTATTTTCTTGTACCAAACTATATGTCTTTTGACATCTTTTTCCCATAGAAAATTTTCGAGGTGCTGAAACTTTGATTCCTCTGTGAATAGTTTGACGTCAGACAATTTTTGAAAATAACAGAAGAAGCCTGCTACCGTGACGTGTGATTTGATTGGCTTACAGCTGTTACCTATTATAACGATCTACCACGTGAAAATTTTACCCATGACACCAATGGCCAAAACGTGCTCAGTGTTTTTGTAAAGTACCACTTGACGTCTTCCTTGGCATAGAAAATTTCAGGCCAATGAAAACTCAACTCTTCCCTAATTAGTTTGACTTGTTATATATGGCATAACAGGGTATTCCAATTAAATTCTCAGTAACATATGTGCGTTTGTTTGATAAACTTCACGGAGATATGCCCTCAAAAGTAACGTTAAAAGTAGTTTAAGAGCCTCAAAAAGTAATCGTGTAAATTAGGGAAAGGAAATGTTATGTTAAATTATTTCGGTTTTAGTTCTGACTTTTAGATGAAGCAAAGCTCAAGAAATTCACGTTTGCTCCTAAACATTCAGTTCGCGTCACACAAATATGAAGGCTAGTTTCACATGTACGAAAGTTAAATTTAAATTCTTTAAAAGTTCGTTATATCCCATTTGCCTCCCAATGCGTTTCGCAAAAGAAAAGTATAAACGTAATTTTCGTTGAAATAACTAAAAAGTTAATTGCCTGTAGTTTTGATTGTATATGTCCCACAAAAAAGGAACTATATTTCGATTGACGTTACGTTGTATAGATCTGCCCAATCAAAATGCATTTGTAAAGACAACAGCGAAAGCCATACGGAGCGCTTCCACTCGACCTAATGTCAAACTCTCTTCATCACTGCAGTTTGAGCAAATCTTCTTTCCTTCATTTAAATTCCTTTTCTTTTCTTAGTATCCACCAAATCCGAACAATCATGTTTTCAAGCTTTGCAATTAGATAACCTTTTCACACGACTCAATCAACCTTTTCATTATAAGTTTCCAAATATCTAGTCTCTTTTTCAATTGCTAGTGCTACATCAGCAGAACATACCTCAAACTGATGATATAATAATTTTCCCCTCACCTAGCCTGTATGTACCATCTATTGGCGCTGTTATGAGAAATTTGATTTCCATCGTTGGAAACCACCTGTCCATTTGAGAAGCTACATTGTATTTTAAAGTACTTTTTGATTTCAAACTGTTTAGAAAAGAATCTAGCATGTGGATATTTCGGGTTTTGTACAATACACATTTCATTTCGGACACTAATGTAAAAGTTTGTTGAGGTCGAGCACACTTTTATTGCAGTCTGTTACAACACTGTTACACATGAACATTTTTTTTTAAAAACAGTTTGCAGATGTCACGTTCCCTTAGTTGCTTTTCAAACAGGAGTGCAAGCAACTGGAATTCATCCTTTTTGAATAGGCTAATTTCGATACCGCATTCAAATTCTAACTTGTTTCCGAGTCTAAGGTAAAAGGATGAAAAAGAATTGTTTATTCATTCCTGATCTCGAGCCAAGATGAAGATCTTATATGTGAAAGCAGGCCTAAGAGTTATGACTTGCCTTTTAATTTTAAAACACAGTATACCGTTAGATTACAAACATAATCTAATGAGAAAAATACCAAAAGGCAGCATAGTATTTCGCTTATTTCGCTTTTGGTTGAAACAAAAAAAATTTTGTTGCCCAAAACTTTGACGGAAAATAATTATCATTTGATCTCAGGAACTGTAACATTGTTCGAGAACAGAGTTTCTTTGGATTTTCTTTTGTGGCGCCTTACAAACAGAAATTTAAAGTGTTTTCGTATCAGGCTATTCTTAGTTTTCCAATTTACGCCTTAGATGTTTTGAAAAAGAACAGCTGACACACAGTACTTCGAGCAGGAAATTTCTCATTAAAAAGCACAAACCAAGACTTTACAGTTTCAGAAACGGTCCTGAAAGCGAGCGACACGCTTGTCGCTGCGGTTTCGATTGAAAAATGGTTTTCCCGCAGGTCATTGCAGGGTTTCATGCCCTCATCGAGGCCATCGGTCTTCCTGCAAACTTGTTGGTAATAGTGACGATTGCCCTAGAAAGAAGATTTCACGTGATGCGGTATATTCTACTCGCCAGCCTCGCAGCGTCAGACTCTCTCCTTTTAATTCTCGCAAACTCATTCCGCATCGCCAGCACAGCACAAGAAAGATGGCTGTTCGGCCAAACAATGTGCTATCTCAACCCATTCTTTGCGAGATACTTCTACTTTAACACAGTTCTTCATCTGATAGCCGTGTCTTACGAGCGATACAGTGCCATCGTCAAATCCCCAATGACGTACGATGGTACGATTACCAAGAGCAGAGTGGTGTTGATGATTTGCATCTGGGTAGCACCGATCCCGTTGTCCATCGGTCCGTTCGTTGGTTGGGGACAGTATGTCTACAATCCAGAAGTGTTCTTTTGCGAACAGGCGTGGGGAGTACACAGTGATTCTACTGCGAGGACAATAGTGATTTCTGCCATTATTACCCTGGTAGTGCCCTCCCTGATAATCGCGTTCCTGAACTGGTCGGTCTTCAAGACTAGGCAAGATGTGAGCATATTTGGAGCAAGCTGTGAACGAGCACTGCCACGGCGGCGGAGAGAATGGACCAGAAAAAATGATAGGAGTGCTGAATGCGTGAGCAACATGTGATGAGTGTGAGGCATACAAACGGAGAGAGCGAGAGCTATGGACGTGACGGCCGGAACTGCCAAACACAAATAACAACAACAGAAAAAAATATTTGTGTCGATGGCACCCAGAAGAACACGTCAGGAGAGGATCAGAAGAATTGGGACTGGAAATATTTGGCAATGAGCACTGCTAGTAGCATAATATGCCACTTTTAGGAGCACAATCTATAAAAGCCTATTCAAGACGGCAAAAACACTGCAGCGAAACGTAGTGCAAGTGGGAGACCTAGCCGGTTCTGATACGTCTGAAAGCCAGATGCAAGAGAATGCAAGGAGAAGGAGCGAACGGAAGGCAGCTGTCGATGTTTGCATTATCATCGCGGCGTTTATGGTGTGCTTTCTTCCCAGTTGGACAGTAGGATTCTGCCGTCAGTTTCTCAAGAGTAGCGAAGTTCCAGCTGAGGCTATACTCGTTACCAGTGTGATTTTCTTCGCCAGTACCTTGTGCAACCCGATTATCTATTCCATCCGTAAAAGAGACTTTCGAGCCGGGGTAAAGAATGTGTTCAGGTGGATGGGAGTCTGTGGAAGCCCTAACGACACCAACAATAACGAGATTGGCATGAACAACTTCACATTCAGAGCCAACCTCGGCACAGGAGCCTCCGCTGCAAGACCAACAGCACCACAGGCAACCCAGGATCATGATGAAAGATTTAATGGCAGCACAGGACGAGCTGAATTGACTTTCCAGGCAAGTCGCCTTTCTCCGATTCAAGAGGTCATTGAATGACTGAGCCCGGCTAAAACAAAACAGCACAATAAGGTCCCACCGCACAGGTATGCACGGGTGACTGTTTCTATGTAAAAAATCAAGGAAGAAATTATCTGTTGCATTGTATGCACTGCAGTAAAATATTGAGGGTCTCAATGGGGTTACTCGTTAGCCGTAAAACGGCCAAAAATTTAGCCGTTAGGCGTAAAAATTGGAAAATTTTAACCGTTAGCCGTAAAATATGTTAACCGTAAAAAATCGGTCAGTAATTATAAATAAACCAAACTAGTTCACTTCATCGTCCCAGAATGGCCCCGAGACCTAAAATATGTTTTTCAATAATGGAAATTAATTTTTAACTTTTTAAAACAATGAAAATTGACTTTTAACTTCTGTTTACCGTTATGGAAGTAAATTAGCCGTTAGCCGTAAAAAAGCCAAAATTTTAACCGTTAACCGTAAAAGCCACCACCCCATTGAGACCCTCAATATTGAGTTAGAGATTGATGATGTAATGTTCAGTAAAAGCCCTGAGAGTCGGTGTCGTAACTGAGCAGTAAATAACTGAAAACCAAAAATTTTAAAAATTAAGCTCTTAGCCATCGACGCAAAAAAAGAGTATTACTCCGATTTTATTTTACTGAAATTTTGTAAACTCTCATGGCAACAATGGAAACACGCGCGTTGTAACGTTACCTTATTTTACCGATTTTGTTCATTTGTAATTTTCACTTCGTATTGTTTTAATTAGCTGCAGCAATAGTCAATCAACCGTAATCAGTATAAATGTCAAAACTGCGTAATTGTGATTTAATTAAAGGTACTGTGTCACGACGGCTAAGTAATTAAGTTTATTTTTTTAAGTTTCACCAAATACTTGCTATGAAACTTAATGTTTGCAAATAAATTACTCCTATGCATCCAAATGACAAAACTATAGCTTCATTGCAATCAAATGTGTCTCCTGGGCGTTATAATTTAATAAGTTACAAGTGAACTTAATAAGTTACAAGTGAACGAGACTAACTTTGAAAACTTTATAGCCCAACAATATTCCAAAACCCACATTCAGGGTCGTAGCCAGGTATACGTTTTCATCACTGATCCCAATTTTTAACTCTAGGTTATGATTCCTGATCCCCAAAATGTGCCAATATTTGATCCCTGATCACCGTTTGATTGGCCGATCCGGATCCCATGACATGCCATGACTTGCGACCCGGGATCCCGGGTCAATGATCCCGATCCCGAGGCTGTGATCCCTGATCCCATACCCTGGTTACGACCCTGCCATATTGCAATCCGTTTCAATCTTAGTCACTTTTTGCCGTTCGTGCCTTTTTTTTGTATTTGCTGTGTTATTGAAATGTTCCTTCACTGTTTTAAGAGGTTATTTTTATATCTCACCGAATTTCATGGTTTTTTTCTGATGCCTAAGTTTGGCTAAAATCCGTGACACAGTCCCTTTAATTTATGCCGAGAAGAAGAATAAACTTTGTTTGAAGTTCAGTTCTGTGTGTTAGTTCTTTTGCCTGTCTAAAATACGTATTCTAGTTGCGGTAGCTCCCCGGTATCCAGAAATCAGTGAAAGATTTCTACCTAGCTGATGGCGACATTTAACAATCTAAACAGTTGAGGTTTTACGCGAAGTGTTTATGTGAATGTTTACGTGTTCATGAAGGTGAACTGACCGCTTTTTATAGCAGGATTGGTCGACTATCTAGTAATTTTCTGCAATTAACCTGTAATATTCTTGATTTTTTTGACTCAATAGCTTTGGATTTATTTTTTAGCAACACGTGACAGTAGCGTCACTGACATAAAAGTGAAAAAACAGCAATGCCGTAAATGATCTAATAAACGCCCGGGGCGTCTATTTAATTTTAGGGGTTTTAGAGGGGGTGTTAAATAGATATGGTGCGTTTTTAAGAGAGAGGCGTTTATTTCACTTTAAATGTAAAAACGTCAAAAAAAAAAAAAAAAAACGAAAAACAAATAAGACGCGTAGTTCTAGTTTGCTCGTGGAGTAAGAGCACTGAGCCGTAGCAAAGGCTAGAGATGACGTTCAAAGTTCGATGGCGATGTATATATCATCATCGGGGTCAACCATGTTGGCCTCGTACATGTCCGAGTCTCTCTCCTCCGCAGAGGCTCCTCAGAAAGGTTTTCGGTGGGGAGAGTCCGCTGTACGAAAAGAGTGCAGGCGAAATAAAACGGCGAGGGGGCGGCCGCGGGAGTGGATCTCGATCTCGACTGCGCCTGCACTGACCTTGCCCAGCGGATTTTTACAACGACCGCCCCATCGGGAACCTCTGCGGAGGAGAGAGTGTCCGAGTCAAGCAAGAAACTAAATAAATTGCGTGATTTTATCGTATGAAGTGTTTTCTTGTTTTTTTGAGGCGATTCTTTGGGGTGGGGGAGGGGGGCTATACTGAAGAGTTTCATCATTAAGCATTTGTAAGCAACTTGCAAATTATTTTACAAATTATGTCAATAAGGTTCTGAGCCACCTAAAATTTATGAAAAAGACATTAGGTAGCTCTGAACCCTATTAACAGGATTTTTTGAATATTTGTAAGATTGTTTCTTTTGTCGATTAAAAATTTTTACCGAGTACTTTTTAAGCTGTTAGCCTGAAAATGTCAAATATAGGGTGTCTTTGACTTCTGTTGGTGTTGTCATGACAACGAATTTTAACATCTCAGAAGCCTCAGTAGTAAAACCTTCACAAATTTGTACCAAAAGTTCTTCTTCAAAAAAAACTTGCTGTAGCTGCAATAAAATGTGGAAGATGGGAATGCCTAAACCGTTACAAGTTATATATAGGGTCTCCTTAGGCTGGACTAAACATAAAGGCCATTATTTTTTCTGCCGCTTAACATGGGTTTACAGGAAACATCTCGTTCGCGTTTCAATCAATGAAAAAACCTTATGCTTATCCCATAAAGCTACATGTTTGGGGGTGTTTTGTAAATTTGGGGTGATTTTTGGGGATGTTTGGGATAGAGAAAAATCGGGAAATCTTGCAACTCACTCCATCATGTCCAAGTTACAAAATTCGAATTTTAATAATAAATTAACGAAACATATGACAAATAAATGGTCAAGGGAAACGAGGACTCTGGAAAAGAGATCGACTACAGTAAAGTAAGGTGACGTCTGCACTCGAGTAAAAGCTCATTTTTGCGGGGTATATATGACATTTGTAGTCAAGTTTTCTATCAACTTTTTTTGTTGTTGTTGCTGTTGTTGTTTTGTTGTTATCGTTGCTTTTATTGTATTGTTTTCCAATGACAACCCGGTGATTAACAGAATCTGTTAAACCGAAGGTAATAAAACGAGGTCGTTTCGCCATTCAGCTGAGTCTTAAATTCCTCTGACGAAGAGATCCTCCACTTTAAACTCGATGACAGCAGGCTTCTGTAGTACTGCGTACTTCTTCTCTCCGCGTTACTTCCGGTCTTGACGTTTGACTTGTTTTCCGCTCGGCGCCACTTCCGGTTTCTACGATCGACGTCTTTACCTCCTCTCATGCTCACACAGTGTCAGTTCCGGTCTTTACGATTGACCTTTCTCCTTATTATTCCCCGCATGGTTACCCTTTTGTACTTGCAAGGGTTGTAGCTTGATCACCCTGCTAAACCGGTTTTGGTCTGCGGATCTAAATCATTAATAGAAATAAAGTAGTAAGGGACCAGTCATTATTTTGAGGGTGGGGAGGGCTGGGGCAAAAAGGGGGATGTCAATGATTTTTATTCAGGGAAAAAGGGGGGCACATAAGTTTTTGCACGCACGTAAGGGTGATTTGAGGGAGGAGTGGGTAAGATGGGGGAGGGTCAGCAAACAATGTGTTTCATAAAAGGGAAGGGTCAGGAGAATTTGAACATAGCCTCCCTTCATTTGCACCAGACCCCCCCCTCCCCCTCCCCCTATAAATAATGACCGATCCCCAAAATCGAATGAAACCTTTCGGACGGGTTCTGGTTAGAAGGAATGCTCTTTTGATCGAAACAGTATCTCCTGGAAAAAGTTCTTTTCTAACGACCAGCACGCGTTTATACTAAATATTCTTTCTCCACGCGCGTGCACGAGCACTTGTCATCGGACACAACCTCTCACGTTTATAAGCATTTGCAGGCTTCAGAGTCATGCCGTACCTCTTGTAACTTAGACTGCTTCAAGATCTTAGACTCTGCGCCTACTAAGTACCAGGTTAAGCTTAAGGAGTCTATGTACATCAAGTGGGAAAAGCCGAACCTTAATCAACAGGTCAAACACATCAATTTGACGCTTTCCCTATAGCTGCACGCGCGCGCGCTTCTTTTTAATTCCGTTAACTTCGAAATTTATCTAGCGTATTGCTTTTCAACGCAATGTAACGTATGATTTGTAACAGGCACGTTTTAAATCACTGTAAACTTTCATAACCGTCACACTGACGATGACGGATGTACCGTCGAAACATGTTTGTGAAAATTAAAAAAGTCGTATTATTTTTGTAAATATTCTTGGTTTTCACGTGACGTCATCAAAATTCTAAAATCCAGAATCGCAAGACCCCTGAGTTTTTATCCTTCACTGGCTATTAGACGTCCTTTATATACATCTTGTTGCAGGATTTTAGCTCGATAACATTCGCCGTCTTTCTTTTTTGTGACTCAATAGTTTTGGATTTATTTTTTCGCGGCGTGACAGTGGCGTGACAGTGAAAACCATCTATTCCAAATAAAAAGAAAAATTGGAGCTAATCCAATGGTTAACTCATAAAAAAAGAGCTGACCTTGTCCTCAGTTGTATCTCTTCATTTACTTTCGTTTCCGCTGTGACGTCATTCCAAGTCAGACCGTCATTTGTTGAGTACTCAACTTTAAGGCCTGGCAGCGTGGGTGTGACGTGTAACCTGTTGCAAACAGCTTTGCAGACAATTCTGCAAACAAGAAACATTCCTACGTTAATGGAGGGGAGGGTCAATCTTAAGAACCAATTTCTTGCTAAAGAAAAGTTTCTGACCATTGCGTGACGACACGCGGTTCGACTGTGAGGCAGTTTAAGGCCTCTTTTTTCATGAAAATAGCACGGGTTCTTGGGCCAGGATCATCCCAGCGCAACATGGTTCAGGATTACAAGCGAAAAACTGCATCATCCTACCTCTCAAATGGCTTAAAAAATCCCAGCACATAGTAGCCTGTTCCAGGCGTTCGGGTGAAAAGGGTGAAAAACGGGATTAGCGCGAAGAACGAAGAGCGGAGAAAATGATGAGGGGTTCCCCCAACTAACCAAACGCCTAGAACAGGCTAAAAACAAAGCAAACTGCACTAAAGTTTGGGAGCTCCCTCTTCAAAGAAAAAAATGGAGCTTGCCACAACACTAAATTTTCTCTAAATTATATGGTGATCACATGACTAAGACGAACCTTGCCACTGGAGGTGGCACGCGATATGCCACGCCCATCTTGTCAAGCCGACCCAGTTCTCTGTATCCGAGCGTGTTGGCAAATTTCACCCAGTCTTCATCAAACTTTCGATCTCTTTCCTCGCCTTCTAAGTTTTCCCATGATGCTTTATGCCATGCGCGTTCAGCAAGAGCCAGAAGGCGCGGAAAGATCATGCCGTGCATCTGGCCAGCGGTGCGAACCAATTCACCCCACATGGCCCCTTCTAAACCTGGAGGTGGAGTTAAGAATTGTTAGAGCAAGCAAACATTACGGTCGCTTATTATGAATTGCTGTTCAAACTCGTCCCCTGAGCCCGCTCAACTTCTGGTCAACACCAAGAACGTGGACTCTGGTTAAGTCTGATTTGACTCGGCGCATTCTCCAAATATCGGACTTGGCGTCTTGGTCAGAGTTCGCGTTCTTGATGCTAACCAAAAGAAAAGCAGTTTCTGGGGACGAGATTGTTTGCTCTTTTGCGAGAGCTTGTAGCAACTTAGATTTGCTTTAAAGCGCATGCGTATATGCGTATATGGATTTCTGGGTTTCAAGTTTTGACAGGACCCCCCCCCCCCCCCCCTGGTTTTAAAGTACCGTAAACTTCTAATTATAGGCCCTTGTCCAAAAGGCTTTTTTAGCGGTGTAGGGTTTGGGTTGCATTATCGGAAAAAGTTTTGTCGTTTGAAAAATGCTTGGGTTTATCTTTTAAAGGATTTTTGCATCCCCAAAAATGTATGATGTATAAAAGAATACCGTATAGTAAAACTCTCTAAACGTGGCGAACGAAACCCAAAACATGCATGTGATGCATTTCTCAAGATAGAACAAATCAAAATATATAGGGCCTGTTATCGAAAGAAGTTTTGTGTTTGTGTTTTTGGGAGCTTTTTTTCGGCGGGGCTCTTTATCGGCATTTTAAGTTTAAGTAACGCACTACTATTTCTAATAATAATAATAATAATAATAACATTTATAGTGCGCAAATTTCATATATAAAATGTTCAAATGCGCATTACAAGATTAAAAACGGAATAAAAAAGCTAAAAACTAAAATTACAATTAAGAGTAAACTTGCAATGAATTTAAAAAGCTAAAGGTACAATTAAAGGTAAACTTACAATGATTTTAAAAAGCTAAAATTACAATTATTAAAAGTAAAATATAGTTTAAACACAACTATGATAAAAGTGCACGACGAAAAAGGTGTGTTTTTAGCTTAGCTTTAAAAATAGTAACAGTGCTGGCACTTCTTATATCAAATGGAAGCGCGTTCCAAAGTTTCGGCGCAGCACAGGTAAAAGAATGGTCACCTAGTGTGGCTTTTGATTTAAAACGTGGATAGCTAAGTAAAGTTAAAGTTATTTACCCATAATGTTTTGGTCATCCAAAGTCGAGTATCCAAAGGTCTTTCTGATGTCAGTAAATCTCTCGGCCCAGTTCAGTCCCCGCTCGTCGAAGTCTGGCTCGGGTGAATGATCGAGGTAGAAGTATTTTGGATGTGAAATCACAACCTGAGTAAAGATGAAACAGATTTACTTGCATCATGGGTTCAGCCCTGAATTGTTACAGTGGGAACAAAATCCATAGTTCAATTGTTCACAATTGAAAGCGGATAATTTCGACCTGGCTGTCCGCGTTTTAATGATATTCCAATCAGAACATGTTTCTGAGGCAATTATATCGCGCACAGAAGCGCGGTATTAAAACTGGCTGCACTATAAAAAGTTGTACTCACAGGACACCCAAACTTACGAAACAAGAAACTCAGGTAATTTATGATAAATAGCGCTTATTTCAGACCGTCACATTCCACTCGTAACGCTTAAATAAGTAATAAATTATCTCGATTTCTCGTATTTGGAGTTTGTGCAACCTGTGTTGTACCTTAAAATCTCGTAATGACACTCACTAACATGGTGGACTTAGTATCTACAGTCAACTCTCTCTAAAACGGACACCTTCGGGACCGGCTCCAACTGTCCGTCTTAGAGAGGTGTCCTTCTTATAGGGAGTTTAGTTACAGTAAAATGACTGAAAAACGGCAAGAATGGGACCAACACCAGGTGTCCGTCTTATGGAGGTGTCCGTCTTATAGAGGTGTCTGTTAAGAGAGAGTTGACTGTATATGAATTACCACTTTGCATGGCGACCTTGGGGCCCCTGTGACTCACCTTGTATCCTTCTTTCAGGAGACTGGTTATTGTCTGGTGTTCTCTGTCTACTCCCCAAAAATATGCCACTACATTTTTATTTCCTACCGTGGTTCTGTTCAACACGACTTCATCTTCGCTATCTCGAGGTCTGCTAGAAAATGCATCACTCCAACCTCCGATATCCAAGCCGTACTTTTGAGTAACGCGCGAGAGATTTCTGATAAAATGTTCCATTAAAACGCGTTTTGTGATGGTGAAGTTCCCTTTCAGTGCATAATTGAGACATTCTGGAGAGTCTTCCCAGACGCCCTCGGGAACCTCATCACCTCCGAAGTGATAGAGGGTCAAAGGTTGTATATCACCATGGAGACGGGACAGTGTTGACAACAGGTAGTCAAAGAATTGATAAGTTGAGTAAATACAAGGATTTACAGCATCGACCGTAAAACCCTGAATAGTAATGTATCGTGAATTATCTTCAGGATCAGTGAGAAGAAACATTTTCGCGTCTTTCTCGTTTTCTTGTTGCATCAGTCTATCATGACGAGCTATCATACTTTTAATAGCTGCGTGACTGTGCCCCGGTGAATCGAACTCTGGAATCACTTGAATGTGACGTGCTGTTGCGTGACGAAGTATTTCCCTGTAGTCTTCGGTAGTGTAGTACCCAGTGCCCGAGGTGCTGGTATCGGGGCCTGAACCGAGTTGAGACATGATGCACCTCTTTTCTTGTAAGTCATGACACCTCTTGGATCCAATCTAGAAAAAAAATGTGATAACGTGGTTAAGATTATTTGTATCACATTACTGTCTTTATGCCAGCTTAGATGGCTTCGTACCGTCTTGCTGTGATATTGATAAAGGCACCATTCAAGCGGTTCGGGTTCAAGCCTGGCCGGGGTCATTGTGTTGTGTTCTTGGGCAAGACACTTTACTCTCATAGTGCCTCTCTCCACCCAGGTGTAAAAATGGGTACCGGCGAATTAATGTCCATCCAGGGGGGAGTAGGAAATACTCCTAGTCGCTTCATGCTACAGAAACCGGGATAAGCTCCGGCCTGTATGGGACTGGGCTAAAAATTCTACGGAAAAAAAAATATATAATTAAAACCTTACTGTTGTCAATTCGTCAATTCCTGGTATTTTAAGTCTCCACGCCTCGCTGTCTGACAGATGAAAATAAAACTTGTTCATTTTGTACATAGCCATGGCATCCAAAAGTTTAAATATTTCTTGCTTTGTTTTAAAATTGCGAGCAACGTCCACCATCAACCCCCGATACGAGAAACGAGGAGAGTCTTTGATTGACACCTGAGGGACCTCGCCACTATCCTTTATGAGTGCGAGGAGGGTCTGGACACCATAGAACACCCCGGTAGGTGCCTCACCGGTTATCGTGATTAGTTCTCTTGACGCATCTACTTCCAGACTGTATAATTCGTTTGCTGTAACAGAAAACTGTTCCGGGACATCGGATGATCGTTTCAGAATCAACAAGATGGCTTTTGATTTCGTATTGAAGGATGATGTTCTTAATCCAAGTTCACCTGAGTTTGAAAAGAACGACAAACGAAATGAAATTGTGTAAATGTACAGGCCGGCGAACTTAATTTTTGGCTGCCTTATGTCAGGGTCCCAGAGGGACTTAGGGCTCCAGGGCTCCAGGCCCAAGAAAGCGGGGCAAATCAATGGGTTTGAGTCTTCACGCCCCATTTGGAAGCCTTTTAATTACGTTCTAAAGAACGCCATGAGTGGTTGAATTTACTGATCAGCCGGCCACCTTATTAACTTGTCACTGAGACAAAACAAAATGTGTAGCTGGCCAAGCTTTCCAACAGGCTCCAAACAACTAGTGGCTGACAGAGAGGCTGATTGGGCCTGATTCATAACCATCTTACCAACCTACTGTCTGTCTGACTGTCTGTCTGACTGTCTGTCTGTCTGACTGACTGACTGACTGACTGACTGTCTGACTGTCTGACTGACTGACTGACTGACTGACTGACTGACTGACTGACTGACTGACTAGAGCAAACATAAATGTTGTGGTGACCTCATAATTACCTGACAAAAAGTTAACTTCGTTTTGTAAACGATCATCCCCAGACACCGTCCATTCCTTGCCAACAGTCACTTTCCTAGAAGACTCGTTAGTCGTTATTATGTCGGGAGTAGGGATCACAAGAAGAGGCGCATGTCCCAAATCTGGCACATTGACGACGCTATCACTTGCGCGGTTCCGATTCCATGTTTCAGTGGAAGACACAAAATGGAGATCTTCGTTCGCTGTATCATTAATCATTCTAGGGTTTAAACCATTTGCAGCGATATACCAGTTTGGAAAAACTATAAAACGGGTCCAAAGTTTTATGGGTAAGGCATGAATTGCGCATGTCAGAGATGATCCTGGTGTTAACCACTCGGTCACTGGCTCAAGTTTATAAAGATGTCCTTCAATATGGCTTACACTGATGCAATTTTCACGATTCCAGCAAGTATTTTTTTGAAGGCGATATCGATTTGGCCGAAATAGATGAGGAATAAACGGCGACGACAGAGAGAAGTAAATTGTCCATCCTTTGTTCTTGATGATCTTTGTGCCAGCGTAAGAGATTGAAATTTGTGCTTTCGTCAACGACAAAAATACAAAATGGACTTTTATCTCCGTGGCCATGAAGTCGAGGTCTTCTTGGCTTAAACTGTCTGAAGAGTTGAAAGATTTTTGAACTGACGGACTGCTCATAGTGAAGTAACTATTGTTTCTCTGAATAAGGTGAGCGGTTATGAGAGGACTGGTCTCGTTAAAGGTCTTGGTAAAATGCCTTTCTTCATAATTCGCCTGAATGCCTGTGAGTAAAACTGAAGAACAATTTTGTTCATATTTAAAAGGTAAAAAAGCGTTCTCTTGTTAAAATTTTTTAAAACTATATAAGCTTTCGGTTTACAGTCCGGTGCAACCTTTGACAAATAATGGAATACAAGCCACAAATTACGATTTCATATACAACAACGAAGGTGCGAAAATGCTTAAAGAACAAAAAAATACAATAAAAGTGCCGAAAATCAAAAGGAGCATAAAAGAATGGAATGTTACCTAGGCAACCCTTTTGCGTTGTTTTTCGCGTCAACGGTTTGTAACTTTTTTCTAAAGCTTTTCGAACCGAGTAACTTTGTTCAGTGTTGTAATAATGTTCTGAATGTTATTTTGCAAGTAATAATACCAATTCAGGACATTTAAATTTTCATTTGGGCTGATCGCCCCACATTTGTTCAAGAGTGCTGATAGCTACAATTTAAGGTCGCGGGGGATACCTACAGCATGAATAAATTCATGAATTAAGGGAAATTTTGCTTGATCTGCATCTTTTAAAACGCTTATTTCTCAGCTGTTATGGGTGCGATTAAGCTCAAATTTTACAGAGACAAAGAAATGATGAAAGATTGTGAATGTCGTATTTTATTTGGTAGATTGCATTTAACGTCGATGTTATAGCCTCGTGAGTGCCAAATTGGGAAAAATATGATTTTGTGGCAGAGTTTGCGGAACGAGTAGGAGACAACACACTGGGATCTTGTCAAAAACTAATCAGTCAATACCTCTAGAGTGTCATAACAGAAGCGGATTTTTTAATTTAAAGTTTGCCAGAAAACTACGGCGGTTAAGTGCGCAAATTTGAATTTAATGTCTTCTACCTCTTTCTAAAAGCGCTCTTTTAAAATTCCGCTTCTGTTATGACACACTACAGTATTCATAGTTTACCTATCTGCAGTGGCAAGTCATGAAGTTCTGTATCCGTGCTGTATTCTCTGCCACAAAATTGTCGGAAAAGTCAAAACTTTGAGATTTCCGAAGGTGTCCCGACCTAAATACGATCATTTTGCCAAGAAGAGATGTAATTATGGTAATTATATTCCACGCTTTTATGGCGAGAACAATGCGTTTTTAAATAGGACACGATTGTTTATGCCGAATATTTTTGTGATTATTCTGAGTTGCAGAAATATTCAAATTTAAATGAAAACAAGCTCAAAGACTTCCTGCAATCTATATGAACGTATATCGCTAAGTGTTGTTTAAATTGGTTAAAATATCAAAGAAACAGGAATTTTTTACAAATCACGCGCACGCGCCCATATTTTTATCCAGTCATAAATATCTCGTAAAGTTGTCGATGTCATTCGTTGTACTTCGTGCATACGCTTTAAATAAATGCATAATGATGAGATTAAGGTGTCCCCCGTGACCTTAAGATACTTTAAGATTTTTGGTGGGCATGTTGCGTGACACCCTAAAGAATGACTGTAAACCGTTATTTGAGCCGTAACGCAACGATCATTGCGTGACGATTAAAATGATTTCTCAGCAAGTTGCACTTGTCACAAGACAGTGGGCTTGAGTTAAAACTTTTCTTATAAAAAATGCCAATAGAAGAGACTGATAAGAATACTTATTCATACTCAACAAGTTTTTGGTCGATGTTCAATGTTTTCTTTTTGTCACGGATTTAATTATTATGCAAACTGTTTTTCACCTGATGTTGAAGTTGTATGCATAATATATTATAATTCATGGCGTTGTGAAGAAATCTTGTTTAATATTATAAACCACGCTAAACTATGAATTAAGTCGTTACTTACCTTGCTTAACACGAGTTAAACCGAAAAGAACTGCCACAACAATCACAATGTTCAACAATTTTTTGATCCAGCGACGAGCAGATCGTGTTGTGAATCCAGCGAGCCGGCACATAACAAAAGCAGTTTTTGCCGCTTAATGACAATGTTTGGACACATGTTTCATGATTATGCTTCTGTTATCTTGGTAAAACCTTGGTTACATGCATAGACCGACCTTTACTGGTCTTTAGAGTTTCCAGTGTAAACAAGCTGACACTATAAATCGCTGTTCATTATGTGTGCTTTTAAAATACGCTTCACGCTTCACGAAAACAATTATAAATTCAGTTCTAGTCCATTGATGTGGAATGAAAAAAAAAACCCTGGGGACGAGTGAATACTTCACGAGAAAATTTAAAAGTTTCGGGGGTTGAAGCGGAATATTTTCACTTTAAATATTCATTATTCCCCGCCCATTTTTCACAAGTATTCATTATTCCTTGCCTATTTTGAGATCAATATTCATTATTCCTTTAAATAGGTTGATGTTCCCAGGTATACAATTTTCAGACCCACAAAACGAGAGCGGTCAAATATTCTATTCCAATTCACAAGTTGTGCACAGGACACTGAACATTGTTCTGCTGCTATCCTTCTAGAAGGTGTTAGTTCATCACTTATTACATGCTTTTTTAATGGTGCCCTCTAGTTACACCTTCAATGGCCTTGATTAAAGTGTAAGACGCATGTGTCTTCTTTATTTGCTGACTAGCAAAATAGTACCCCCAAAAAAATAAGCCAAGCAACATGTTTCAGTGAAAAGCTTTATTTAACAAACAAAGACGATAATGCGGTCCAACCAATGAGTCTATATAATCTGGAAAACAATGAAGTGTTGCACGATGTTTATAACAAGTTCTTTTGTAGGCCATTGTACAAACTTTTTCGAAAACGCGTTTATCTCCTTAACATCACCACTCGTGCAATCAAGTCGAAATTAGTGCACCTAACAGAAATACATAATATCACACCCGCTTTAAGCGAAGCATAGTCTTTTGATGCATGTACAAAGACAACAACTGTACGTAACCATAACGTCTATCAAGAGTTGCTTCTAAACCAATAAGTGAACAACGGATAAAAGATAAATGTAGTGTTTGCCTTCAGGAATGACAGGAACGGTACAAGTGCCCACAAGTACGTCAACGGGCCACATAATTTAAAAGTAGCATTCTGTTACCAATCTGAGTATTATTCCTATATCATGACACATTTTACATTGAGCACCGCTTTATGCGTTATCTATTTTCAGCTGTAGCCGTGTTAGATCAGCTTTGTGATTTTTCAAAAAAGTTCGACATCACCGTAATCTAATACGGGTTGCTGTTCTCCCTGTTCGTGTACGACAAGAAACCCTGGATGGTCCTCCCGGCTGTTAGTCGTCTGAGGGCTTCTGAGGCATCTGAAGCCTCATCCTCGGAGTCAATGTCACTGTCTACGCCTCCTTTGAGTATCCGCTTAATTCTTAAAACTTCTTGCTGCGAAATTGTGTACAGTTTTTCATTTTTGCAGACCCTCATTGACTACAACTTCGACGCGGTCAATAACTTAATACGGCGAATTTCGACAATCAATATGAGGGGTGAATATGACAGTTGTCGGTAATCTTTCTTTCGATTGGAATATTGTCCTCATTCTCCTGTTCTTCATCACAAGGAATATCCAGTGTTACTCGGTTGCGACCAGTGCCGTAGCAAGGGTAAAATAAGTGGGGGGGGGGGGGGGGGGGGGGGCACGCGAGCGCCGAAGACGCGAGCCGCTAGGGGGGTCTGGGGGCATTCCCCCCCCCAGAAAATTTTGAAATCTAGAGGCTTGGAAATGCTATTTCCAGCGTTCTCCAAGAGCTATTTGTGATTTACGCATATCACGAATTATTTACTTCCTACACTGTCTCAGCAAACCAATTGCAATGCACATTGAAGAGAGTATAACACTTGCAACGTCAATTACAAAATCAAGAGAGGATGAAAATAGAAAACCCACTGTCTCTGTATCTTGAAACCAGCAAATGTTTAACCTTTCAGAGTCATCGTAGTAGGTTCGTAGTTACTAAACTGTCTGAGTTGCCTTAGAGGCAAACGTAGACTTCATCGGCAGGTCGTTTTTTGAAAATTTCTCAAACAGGGGCTTGCGCCGCTGGTTGTCCCCCACAAACAAATGAAAAGAAGTACAATTGTTATTGTTTCAAAACTGTCGGGAAATAAAATTTATTTTCAACGTTTTTTACAGGTCTGTTTTTACTTTTTGGGGAAAAAAACTGGGGGGGGGGGGCACGGCCCCGACCCCGACCCCTCCCCTTGCTACGGCACTGGTTGCGACTTCGGGTAACCAGTCTCGCAAAGTCCACCGCTCTAATACTTTCGTTTCCAGAATCACAGACGAACAAAATGGTCTTAAAAGAGCACAAGCCAGAGGGCTCTCTAAAAGAGCAAGTTTGCCCATCTTTGTTGTCCGTTTCCTTTCCTCCTACGATCGAAATTACATTGAAGGGGCTATGCAAACACTTCATTATCTGGTTTGCTGTGTGGTCGCTAAAGAAGATACTGCCACTTTCTTTGTGAATGGTGATGTCTAAGGGACAAAGGATGTTTTCTGGCCTATTCTGGCGCCAAAATGTGTAAATTTCAGGAACCAGTGTAATTATAACATCTTGTGCTGGTATGGCACGTTGTACATTCGGGTGAAAAATCTCCAGTGCCGTCTCCACCGACATTCGGTCTTTATTTTTCAAGGCTTTCAGTGACACAGCCTTCTACATAGCCGAACTGACATTTGGATTGCGGTCTCTTCTTACAACAAGAAGAATATGGACATTTATTAAGTACTCCTCCAAATATAGAGCCAGTACCAGAAAACAGCAGAACGTACAGATTTTAGATTATGTGGAGGATCTGGAATAGGCAGCTGATATGTCTCGGGAAAACTTCCAGAAAGACGTTTCATGAATGCCTTCTGTCGTGACTCGCAGTCTGAAGACCAGCCAAAGGGAAGAAGGCGGTAACAAACCTCATTGTTTTGGTGACATTTTTCGCAAGGTCTCGCAATAGGATCAGTTCCATTCCTTGTGCCCTTTGGTTTTACATTCTTCGCATAAACATTTGTTTCGGAAACATTGTTCGCACTTGTAAACACAGCTGCCCTCTGTTCCTTTTTTAAGACATTCCTCGCATTTCTCGATTACTCTTTTGGCTACAATTTTTTTCCCGCGAACCGCGTCAATTTACGGGAAAATATAGACAACTGGATGGAAAATTAAAAACGTAACTAAACGCTTTCTAGCCAAGCTACATCTTTCAAACTTGGTGAATAAAAACTTTTGCCTAGCATTTTAACTTTACAATTCATAAGTTGTCCAGAATTCAATTTTTGAAAAAATTATTGCCGTCGGATTTCCATACACACACTATAATATCTAACTGCGTCGCCTACCTGTCAAGATGGCGTAGAAAACCGCGATAGGGCCAATTAAAACACAGGGTTAAAACAGTTTTTCGTGTTGTTCTGTTTTCCAACGTGGAATCTGTGAGCTTCAATGTAAGCTAACAAACGGATAAAAATGTTTAGATTCGTTAGTTGGCAGAGTTAAAGGGCCAAAAGGTTTCAAGCTCGATTCAAGTCTACTTTGAGATCGACTTTGAGGCTTGTGAACTATCATTGTTCATTCAATTGCAGAAAAATAGTATGTTATCCTTTTCACCTTTCACTGTGACTTCTTGTCTGTAGCATTATTTGGTTTCGCTGGCAGACTGAAGTCAACATGAGTTTCGGATGAGTTTATTAGCGCTCAAATGGTGAAGATGCATGGATCTACTTGGATTTCAAACACTACACTTAGAAATCGATTAGAAAAGAACTCTCGATTTTTATTGTTGTTGTCGTCGTTGTTGTAAGCTTATAGTTTGGAAATCTGTTCAAGTTAAAAATAACTTAAAAGCTTTACTTACAAATCAGAACAGTTCTTCCTGTGCTTTCCCATCTTTACAAATCAGAACAGTTCTTAGACCGTAACCAAAGCGTCGAAATTTAAAGCGGTCAACTGAAACATGTGCTTTGAAAGTGACGTCACAAGAAAATATCTCCCTTGGGGAGTAGTCCGCGTGGCAAATTTTGCAAGCTTAACATGAGGCAGAGCGCCTGCCAAATATCGAAAATATAGAACACCTGCGATTCTCATTTGGAGACAGAGAGGGTGAGGAGAACTTATTTTCTCTTTGCAAGTATTCAATATTCTTGATTAAAAACTGAATATTCAATATTCCTTACAATTTTGAGCAAATATTCAATATTCCTTTACAATTTTAAGCCAGTATTCAATATTCATTATTCCGCTTCAACCCCCGAAAAAGTTGTTTGGGAGAATTTGTCAGATAAGAAAGCTCTTGATAACCATTTTCGTGTGTGTAGCATCGCTGTATTTATAAAAGTCTTTAGCTTGTCATTTCTGCAGAAATGCAACATAACTACACCAGGTTAATAATTCAAGAGTACCTTTTTATTTCGGTACACACGTACTGAAAAATCGTATTTTTCTTTTGATCAACCATATCAGGTTGTTGTTCTTGTTGACGTTCTTGTAGTTGTTGTTTTCCCCTTTTTTCGTGTTTTGTTGGAAAAAAAGTCATTTTCAGTAGATTTGGTTCATCGATTACTGCAGCAGAACACTTTTTCAACTACGGTATTTTCGATGAAAACCGGTCTATCAATACACTCTTTTTATTTTATAAGAATGTTGTTTTTCGGCTCAGGCTGAATATTCTTACTATTCTGCCGATTTTAGGCTAAAAATATTTTTATGAACATTCTTTGATTGTTTGATATTTCCGTCTTGCAGGGACGGCGGAGCCGGGGGGGCTTTAGCCCCCCCCCCCCACTTTTACAGAAAAAAAGAATTAATAAGAGAAGAGTCTCTTAAGTCCCCCCTCCCCCCCCCCCACTTTAAGTCACTAGTCAGCCCCCCCAGTTGGAAAAATGCTCCGCCGTCCATGTCTTGGCATATATTGGGGTATCAATTACAAGTGTTTGGTGTCCAGATCTATATCGTGTTACATTGTGCATGTGTTCCATGACTTTTCATTGCAGCGAGCAAGGTCAAGATGTCGCGTCTGACGTAGCCTGCGGTGCAGACGAACTAAAGCCCTGACTATACCTTCTGAAGACTATATTGAGGTTTTGTGACACGTCCCGCTGCAACGCAGGCTAGTCAGACGACACTTGACCGTTTTTTTTTTTTTTACAAATTTTCAACTCAAATTATATTCTTTTCAAAATCTTAGCCTCGGGTTTATTCTTAAGGTATTCTTAAAATTTCGCACATGTCAGCCTCGATATTCTTATAAACTTGATTCTTATAAAATAAAAAGAGTGCACGTGTAGTTCAATAGAAAACTGTAGTTCCTAATTATAGACGAAAATAGTCAACCGAACTCTTACAAGCCGAAAACGGTCGATCCTACTACGTTTACCAGTTGTATAAAAAAAAACCGGTTGTTCCAGTAGGAAAACAGTGCAACGGTTCATCACGGTAAAAGAAATTTTCTTGAAAAAATAATACCTTTCGAGGCAATCTCGTCCCCAGAGGCCGCGATGTGGAACGCAGGCTCTGGGAACGAGATTGTCTCGAACCTCGAGTTTTCGTTCCTTACTGCGCAGGCGAGCGAAACGAGCGTTTTTCGACCGCTGTTCAAGCGTAACGACCAGGATCATTTTGTGTCATTTGTTGCGTGCAAGTTTTCACCAAGGCTCTCTTTGCATCCGATAAAAGGTACAGCTCATTCACGTTCCGTTACGTTGTGTTTCATTAAATAAAGTCCAGTACCATTTGTCAGAAAATCATAACCGGAACTTTTCTTTTTCAAATTTTAAGCTCTTGCAGTTAAACACAGCTAAAAAGTTAAATACAATATGAATAATACAATTAATTTTAACCGTTTCAAGCGAAAACGGTCGGAAAAGTGGGACACTTAAACTAAATCACGCAATCGCAATCGGTTGCCGTTGAAAGGGTTAGGTCCGAATACAACGAGAGCCAAGACTGGGTTTTATTTACGCAATGAACTGAGTACATGTAACATGTCACGTAGTTGCAGTTCTGAAAACACTTAGCAAGTGTCATGATATTGGTTCACTAAATCATGCTCGCTCGCCGATTGGCTACAAATCGCTTCCGGATTCAAATGACTCATCAGTTTGCCAGAAGTCACGCGAATCGATCTGAAGAGGCAATACAAAAAGGCTAGAGGGGGAAAAAGAAACAAACATGGCGCCGATGAATGCCCGGGCACAAATTTTGATAAACTAACCTGACGCCAAAACAAGCAGCATGCAAATACTTCCGATACTAAAGTTGAGAAGACTGGTCCTGAAAATGAACGGTCTTCGCTTGTTTTCTGTTTTCGGTCTGTTGTTTACACTGTTCTTGATTTATTCGCTTTACCATTTGTCAAACGGAGGTAACGTATATGTAATTTCGTAAACATTTATAATTTTATTCGGTGTTATACGTTAAAAAGTCTTGCGTGTACGATTCTGTATGCATTCATTGACGAATATTTCATCTACATGGCGTTAGCCGTCAGCTCTCTTCTGTGGTTGCTTGCAATGCATGCAACAATAGAAGAGAGTTGAAATAAATGTTTAACGCTGTTTGATTACTTCCTTACTGCTTAGAAATTAAGGCGCAGGCCAAACGTCGAACTTCACACGAGGCGAACTAAATTGCAGCTTTACCCAAACAGGTAGAGCTCGACCGTTCAGTTGGGTCAAGCGTCAAACATAATTCGTCCGTTGAACTGTTGTCAAACCAAATTCAGAGCAGCAAGAACGATTATTTCAGTAGAGGCTTAAAATACATTAACATGCAAATTAAACTTTTTTATTTATGAAGCTCGTTTCATGAATTAAGAGAAAAGATCGACTTTTGTCCGCCACAGTCGATCTTCACACGTTGTATAGATATATCCGTCTGAAGCCGAGACGGATAGAACGTATTGGTCAATCTTAGTTCTCTGAAAGACTGGAATCCGGAATCCAACACTGCGGATTCTGTTACATGGGTCGATAATTCAGTCGGACGAACTCAACTGAATCAAACGTCGAACTTATCATGAATTTAACTCGCTCAGTTTTGTTCGTTTCATGTGATGTTCACCAACAGTACAGTCTTTAAGAGGTTTTAGAAGCCCTCTGCGCACCCCCAGCCAATTTTTCGAGTACCAACCCCCGACTACCGTACCGCGCTTGTTTGTTTGTTTCTTTGATTAGCTCGACCGTTGGGTCAAACTTCGAGTAGTTGTTCGTTTGCTTGTGTTTGGTTGTTTGCAATTGTGTGTTAAATAACATCCGGCTATGCATCTTTTCTTGCAGTCATGCTCCCACCACCGGAAAACCTTATCACCAACAAACTTCATCCAGTTAGGACGACAAGCCATGCATTTTCACCTTACACAGAGGATCCAATATGCGCACAAGAATTATGCCAAGCGGATATCAACAACATGGCTCACAACTTGAAACTTTACTTTGATGTGTTATCCCCTGGCAGGGCACAAATAACACTTTCTAACAGAGGTCCATATCCCATAAAGAATGGAAGATGGGCAATCTACATCTGCCTGCTGGGAATTATTCAGGAGCAACAGCTGACCAATAACCCTGCAGGCTACGTTCTACCAGGCGGAAGTAACTTAAAAATAACCCATTTAAGCGGCTGTCTGTATCAGTTAGAGCCTCTTAGTCAGTTCCAAGCGATAGCACCTGGAGACCTCATCAAGGTTCAATTCAACACCACTCTAGTAAGGGCTCGGTCCAACTTAACACCCAATTGGTACATTGCAAGCGAAGGATTAGAACCACGAACCATTGCTAACACTGCTGGCGAAGACCTCAGTTTTGTGTTTTCTTTTGACAAGCTTACATGGGACAGTTTCGGTGCTCCAAGTGACACAGATCTCGGACGTGCACCATATATGGTAATCCCTACCCCTGACGTAGTCTTTATCACTGACAAAACCAAGAAAGTGTCCGTAGAAAAGGATTGGCGAGTTTATGGAGAAAAGGGCTTGGAAAATGAGGTGAACTTCTTGGCAAGTATGAAAGACGTTTGTTTATAAACAGTTTATTTTTAAACGAGTAAGCAAAAGCGTTTAAAAGGTTTGGAAGGACTGACTTCCTTGTACCACTCATCAACCATGTGGGTCTCGAACGACACGTTTTAGGGTGTTGCTTCTCAACGTTTTGCAACTGACCAGGCCTCATCATGAAAGTGAGGCAAATGAAATGGCAACTTGAAAATGGCCTATCATTTCACTAATTGTATCCCCCCCTCCCCCCACTTTAAACAGTTATAATTAACAATTATTTCACGAGTGCGTGTTGGATATGAGATGGTAGATAGCCAACTCGGCGCTGCGCGCCTCGTTGGCTATAACGATCGCATATCCAACAAGCGCGAGTGGAATAATTGTTTTATTAAAAACGCCCAAAGAATTGCAATATTTGAGCTCCCCAGTAGTTTTCGTTGACGCGTTTCGGCTACCATATTTGTGCTCAAATGGTACATGAGCTCATATACCATTGCCTGTTAACCAATCAAAACGCAGGAATTTCAATATACCATTGCTAGTTTTAATAAAAAAAATGTAATACATGTTACCACATTTTGTGCTGTTTCCTGTCAAATAGAATTATTCTAATTATTTTGTGGTCATTTTCGTTTGTTCAAAGAAAAATTTGGATTGAAAGTATCATCTGGGGACGACCCCAACACCTCTAAAACTATCAAGCTTTCACTGATGCCCCCAAAAAGTAATCAGCGGTTCTCATCCACTGCGCACGAGTCATATCAACTACAGGTAGACGAGTCCATGCAAAATACTATCATCATTTCTGGTGGAGGGCCTACTGGGGTGTTCTATGGTGTCCAGACTCTACTCGCTCTCATGGACGACCAAGGCCTGGTTCCACAGGTGTCAATCAAAGACTCTCCACGTTTCTCGTATCGCGGGTTGATGGTGGACGTTGGACGTAATTTTATGCCCAAGCGTGAAATTCTGAAACTTTTGGATGCTATGGCGATGTACAAAATGAACAAGTTTCACTTTCATCTGTCGGAGAACGAAGGATGGAGACTGGAAATACCAGGGCTTGAGGAACTGACTCAGGTACGTTGGCACATACTCAAACTCGGAATATCTTTGGATATTTCTCGGAAATCTTCGAAAGCCTACGAAAATTGATCGGAAATGTAACTAGACAGGATAAGCTTTGCCCAGGTGGCCTCCCTGTACGCCTTTGAGGGGAGTGTGGTCCTGGTCTGGTACCTTTTTTTAGGGGAACCTTCCGTTACTTTTATTGCGGGCCCAAGAGAAGCCCACAACCCTAATCTTGACAGTGACCAGCGGATTGCGTTTTACGCGTGCGCGCCACGTTTATAAACCAGGACCGAACCGGAAGTTGAAAATTTTTGTTCTTCCACTAAGCACGATCGGAATGCGAAAATGTGTTAATCACGACAGCTTGTCGTAACACCGGAAGAGAAAAATCTGTTCTCCAAGAGCGATATTTTAAAAACAGCTTGTAAACCTTCTGTGACATTGAAGGTGTTATGTGTTGCTTTTGAGAACATTTGCTGTGATTGTATCACAGATAAACCACGGTAAAGCGAATGATTCCAACAACGGTTATTGTCGAGAAATTCGTTATAACACTGACAACATAGCGAGTTTACCGACTGAGAAAAATCACATCTAAATTCACACTGCACCGCGTGCGAAAAATCCTTGCGTGACGCGTTACTCAGAATAATTGTCTATTGTCCATTTGATCATTTCAGTCCTCCTTGTTCAGTCGTTTATTTATAATTATCGGCACTGCCTACCAGTACCTTGTCTAAGTGCGTCAAGGCCCGCACTTTCTAACCTGTGGTTACCACTAGTTTAGTAGGAGTTCCCCGCCCATCCCCAGAAAGCTACGTTGTTAATTCGATTCCTTTTCAGTCTTGCTCGTCAAGCAATCTTTCCCCAACGAACGATGGGGGAAGATTGCGTGACGAGCCAGAAAAATGTCTATGTAGAAGGCTAGGAGTCAAACGGTTAATCAAGGTGTTTTTATTTGAATAAACGGTTTATTCAGCCATTTTTCACTTTCTGGTAAAATAAATGCATACATCAACGTTTTCTTCTAAAATAGTCTGTTTTTCAGTCATGCTAGCAGTAGTTTTTCCACACAACGGCTCATCCATATATTCATTCTCTCTTTAACTTTCTTTCGAAATTTCAATTTAGATACAGTACATTCCTTAGTTTTATTTCTTTGTTATTTCTTCGGACCAGATTGGATCCAAGAGGTGCCATGACTTACAAGAAAAGACTTGCATTTTGTCTCAACTTGGTTCAGGCCCCGATACAAGCACCTCGGGCACTGGGTACTACTCTACCGAAGATTACAGAGAAATACTTCGTCACGCAACAGCGCGTCACATTCAAGTGATCCCAGAGTTCGACTTTCCGGGACATAGTCACGCAGCTATTAAAAGCATGATAGCTCGCCATGATAAACTGATGCAACAAGGAAGGCCACGAAAAGCTAAGGAGTTCATTCTCAATGACTTCGACGATCAATCTCGCTATTTTTCTGTCCAACACTTCACTGATGGAGTTGTAAACTCCTGCCTCAATTCAACGTACGCTTTTCTAGATCACGTGATATCAGCACTGGTGAGCATGCACAGTGACATTCAACCGCTGACTCTTTATCATTTCGGGGGAGATGAAGTCGCCTGGGGAGTCTGGAAAGGATCACCGGCTTGTGATCGATTAGCAAATGCATCGAGCAAAAACGAGGAACAAATCAAGAAAGATCTGATTGAGCATTTCATTAAAAAGGTTTCTCAAATTACTGAAAAACATAACTTAGATTTTGGTGGGTGGGGTGACGCATTCTTCGGGGGCAAAGACGATCTGACAAACAGGAGTACATTTAAAAACAAGGATGTTTATGCTTACTATTGGAGCATGAGTAATGATACAAAAAACCTTGGAGTAACACTTCTTGGAGGATATAAGGTACTTTCGTGTTGCATTGTTTATTATGCTGTACAAGGTAGCTCTAACTTTTAAGTCCGTAAATGAAGCGCTAGTGTGTGACTATTCGAATGAAAGCTACTGAGCAGTACGTTCATGTGGTACTGTTTATTATGCTGTACAAGGTAGATTTAACTTTTAAGTCTGTGGATGAAGCCCTGGGTTGTGACCAATCAAATGAAAGCTACTGAGCAATACTTTCATGTGGTACTGTTTATTATGCTGGACAAGGCGGTTCTAACTTTGAAGTCTTTGCATGAAACCCTAGTGTGTGGCCAATCAAATGAAAGCTTTTGAGCAGTACTTTCATGTGGTACTGTTTATTATGCTGGATAAGGCGGTTCTTACTTTGAGGTCTCTGCATGAAACCCTAGTGTGTGGCCATTCAAATGAAAGCTACTGAGCAATACTTTCGTGTGGTAACGTTTATCATGCAGTTCAAGGTGGTTATAACTTTGAAGTATGTGAATAAAACCCAAGTGTGTGTCACCATTAAAATGAAACCTATTGAGAAAGCACTTTCAAAATTTTATTTTGCTTAGGTCGTGTTGACCCCTCCTGACTGCCTGTGTCTTGATCATCCTTACGAACCAGATTTTGAAGAGCGAGGTTTGTACTGGGCCGCTGACTACACGGACACGCAAAAAGTCTTTGAATATTCGCCAACTGAACATATTGAGTACGAGAACTCCAGGAACGGCTTGGCCAACCTCTTGGGTAAGTGAAACGAATCGTAAACTAGCGTATGGTGATAAAAGCAATTAAAACCCACTGATTAATTTTTGCGCGCGCTCATTGGACAAAAAGGCATCACGTGGTACAAAATCGGACGACAGGCATCTGCGAATATACCCCGTTCGATTTTAGGCGCTATTTAGAGGCGAGGTCATTGAACCGCTTGTGACGTCATCAATTAGCACGTCAGTGGACTTTTGTGATAAGCAGCTGATAGAGCTAGGATTGTTCATTTTAAATATCGGTTGCATTCTGACAGAGCTAATCAAAGAAAAACACGATCCGTTTTTGGTGCAAAATCGGTGGTTAAACAAGCTAATAGGCCTCCAGTGATGACGTCAAGACTTTCTCGGCCAGAAGAGAGGATATGAAGAGTAGAAAGTAACAAGAATAAGAAACCCGAAAAAAACGGAAGGAAGAGGAGCAAGAAAAAAGCCAATCACAAACGACACAGACAATCCAGTGTACAAATCAAAACGTTGGACCAAATACATGCACCAGGTTCGAAGCGCGTGGAAAGTGTGAAAGCAAGTCACGATTGGTTTTGGTTTACTTCTGATTGGTTGCCAAAGTGTCCATGGCCTACGCGTAGCAATGCAAAACCAAAGCAAACGCGAATAACTTTCGACAATCAAGTGAAAATCGCGCATCGTTTTCTTATTATTATTTCTCTCCTAGGAATTGAAGGTTCATTTTGGGGAGAAACAGTCCGTACCGCTGACCAGATGTACAGTATGCTCTTCCCGAGGATCTTGGCTCTGGCAGAACGTGCGTGGCACCAAGGCTCATGGGAGAGTATCCCGAACACTGATGAACGAGATCGTAAAAGGAACGATGACTGGGTGAACTTCGCGAACACGGTTGCCTACAGAGAACTACGTCGGCTTGACCAGATGGGCGTGAATTATCACGTGACACCACCGGGAGCAAGGTTGGTTTTTAAAAGTACCCTTGGCTCGGTTATCAAAGGTACCATTTTTAACTACTAATTCGTTGTTTTCGATTCTTTTTGTAGAACGATTGATGGAAAATTACAAGTGAAGACTGCGCTGCCAGGCCTCACAATTGAGTACTCGACAGATGAAGGTGTGACGTGGAATGACGTCACAGAGGACACAAAAATAAACGGTGAAATAAGATTACGAGCCAGGTAAAGTAGTATATTTTTTTTTTTTTTTTATCAACCATCAACCATGGGACTTGATTGGGCACTACACATTACAATGAGGGTCTGGATGGGGGTTCTAGAATCGTGGTTGTCAGTTAAATTTTCAGCCCATTTCTCCATCACCTTCTCAGTTATCAGTGAATTTTGCAGTTCTCAGATCTCAGCTTTCAAATGAAAAACGCGTCATTCCTCAGCTGATAGCTAAAATTTCGACCAATTCCCAGCCAGTATCAGTTTTTCTGCGCTACCAGCAAACATTTGTCAACAGTGAATTTATTTATGTGAAGGATGTATCATGATGATTTATATATCAACTGCGGATGTAGATGTAAATAAGAAACGATCTTCACAGGGAATTTTTCATCGGAAAATTCACTGAGATCCCATGACAAAATGCACGAGGACCTGATCCTATTTGGGGGGTGGGGGTGGGTAGCAATACTTCTACACGCATCATGCTTTTCAGAGTTAGTTAGTTCTCTTCGCGCCATAAGGCGCATAAGGGGGCTTTTCAGAGGGTACACTATAATTAGGCTGGATTCACACTTGGTGACTGGGCATGGTGCCAGAGAACGCTTCCTTCTGGGCACTCTTCAGTAACACACAATTATTGTTAAGTTGCCATGCCATAGTTCGAGCACGGGCAAAAGTACAAAGTCAGGATCTTGTACACAGACACTAAAACAAAAAGGCATTTGAGTACTTTGGTTCCCTGCGTTTGGAGAAGGCACCATTTTTTGCCTGTTTCCAGCTGCAGATACCAATGCTCTGGCACTAAGTGTAAACACGGCCTAACTTTAAAGTTTAAGCACAAAAAGACATACAACTCAAATAAACTATCCATTGTTTTTTTGTTTTGTTTTTTGTTTTTCTTTTTTGCAGGTCTGCAGACCATAAGCGATATAGCAGGACTGTGAAATTTGAAGTTCCAAACCATCCTAAGTAACCATGGTAACAACAGAAGCTTAGTCTACTCAACCAAAACTTGTCGAAATGTCCTTTCAAGCCATCTTGAAGCGTACAATGGCAATTAGGAGTAGTTTGACCTCAACTATCAATGGCACATCAGAGATCAAACGAAGGGTAATTTCACCCTGCATGAGTCAAGTGTCCAGTGGATTTAAAATTTAACCGCCAACCGACGAAACGTCTCTAGAGCCTTCGTTTCTTCTATACTAGTCGACTGAAAAACAAGCAGTAAATAATAAAGATGGTAAATTTTCAGCTCGGTGATAAATAATGAAGATGAATTTTTCAACAATGACACGAGCATGGGACAAAGAACAAAACTGAGTCACCGATCGACGGGAATGGCCTCCTAGATATCGGCGCTCTAACCATGCAACTGAGCTACGACAGACTCGTGGTGAGCTGGGCCATTTACAAGGTTAATATGTGACACGCATCCTGCATACTGCTAGGATCAGCAATGAAAAACAAGTAGTTCTGAGGATGAGAATGAGATCTTAAACCGTCAAACTGGCCTGCGAAGCTGGCGGGATCTCTCGTGGCCCATTCTCCTAGCGGCTAGCTTCGCCGCTCTCCTAAGGGGCTCCGCCACTGAAACAAAGCACGAAATCTGTCCTCCACAAAGGATCCTTCAGTGTAGGGGGCCTAAAAAACAGTCAGTGTTAAGTGTCCCCCGCGCGCTTTCATGTCCTTTCTCTCCAGGCTCCACGCAATTACTTTTCACCTCTCTTCAGCCACTGAAGGAGGGGAGAGAAGCACAAATCAAAGCGAGATCCAGCCAGTTTCGCAGGCTATCGTTATTTTTACTGTCAACAATCATTGGATGCAACGACAACAACACCTAAACGACAAATTTTCCAAAGATCCAAGTCCAATTTCATCGCAAATCTTACAGTCCGTAAAAACTCGTTTTCTGCAAATTTCATGTAGTCTGGATAAAAGCAGGCAAACTACTATTTTTAAAAAATGTACAACAACTTTTAGTTTGCAAGACATGTTTCGATCGTTCCAACGATCATCTTCAGTTGTGGGATCGTTTACAGTTGACGTTGAATTTTTTACAAGCAATGGCGTAACATGCGTGATACGCAACATTCGTGATACATTTTAAATTTAACGTGCAGCATTTAAATGCGCGAGACATGGAACAATGCGCGCGAGTATAAATACACGGCAAAGAAATTAAACAGTAAAAATAACGAAGTAAATTACAATTATTACACAAAATGATGCAAAAAAATTAAATTAAATTAAACGACACTTATTTATAAGAAAATAACATAATACTAAAATGAAAGAGTTAAGTCAGCATGTTTGAGCTGCTTATTTTAACGTGGGGTTTCCCAGCGGATGTGGACAGCCTCTTTTAAAATTAGCTGTAGTCTATTGGGTGCGGAATCTACAATAGAAAAGCAGTTCTTAGATGCAAGCCTACGGCATGCCTCAGACTGCTGCAGATGTTGGTAAATGTGTGAGTTCCTGCCCCTACTCAGATGCTCACGAATGCGCGTTGAAAGATGACGGCTAGTTTCGCCGATGTAACAGGCATTACATCCTGCACACAACGAAAATTGGGGGGGGGGGGGCAGCGTTAAATTGGTTCGTCAAGATATTCCGTCTCGTGATCCATTCAAAAATCGTTAAACAGGATATTTTTTGCGAAGTAATATGTTGTAGGACTTGAACAAACCTCCCTTTTTTCCAGAACGCCACTCGTAGAGGTCCACAAATTGTTAACATTGTTTTTCACTTCTTTGGAAGCCTTCGGTAAACTACGTTTATCTTCGGAAAAGTTCGAAAATGGATCGGAAACGTTTGTATGGCCTTCAGACAACAGTCAGAGAATCTTCGGAAATCTTCGGTCTACTGAAACTGCTCAGAATACAAAAAGACGCTAGAACGGAAAAAGTCGCTCCAAATATGAAAACCTGCTGAGTATTTTTGGGACAGTATTAGCCTCCCCCCCCCCCTCCCAAACGTTCCATCGCTCCGCCGCCTCTGCCACTGTTATCACAAGTGCTAGCTCTGCAGATGTCTTTTGCAGTATTTTTTTTGGAAGAAAACAGAATTCAATTGCTCAAGTGGAAGATATGTGGGAATATAAAATAAGTCACAATTCGAGTGGCCTAAGTGTTACAGCTGCTTTAGTTAAGAGAAGAGCGGGCGAGCGGAAATTCAAGTGAGCCCAGCTGTCAATTTCAGCTTGCTCGCGCTATGACTATGAGACACGATCTCCCAAAAGCTAAACTACCTTATTTTAGAAAGCAGCTGACGGGATTTCAAGGACATCATTCTCTCTTTCGTCAACCTAGACTACGAGCTGTCGAGATTTACTTCTATCGTTGGGGCGAGCGAGGTAATCTTTATTTAATTTCCTTTCTTTTCCCTAATAATATTTTGTATACGCCGTCTTTTAGCTTGTTTTAGGATTTGGGATAATTTTCCGCTATTCAGTCATTCTGCGTTTAAAGCTGGTTTAAAGGTCCCCCTGTCCGCGTGATTAATTTAACTTAACGATCAACTTGTATGGCCAAAGAAAAGGAACGTTAAATGCTGCGTATTTGTTTAAGCTAAGCCACCAAAAACATTCTGATTGCACTTTTTTTTATTTTATAAGGCCATCCCAATAAAATGTTTCGTTTCCCATCGCCCGACCGACCCATTTTTTTCGAAAAGTAAAAAAAAAAAAAATTCCAGATTCACTAGTTAAAGAAGCAAGTACTTCAATTTACAAGCACACGATCTTGTTTTATTAACAACGATTGGTATATGATGTCTTTGTCTTTAATAAACATCTATACTACGTTAGTTAAAGACTGTTTAGACATTTGATAAGGAATAACGAACGGAAAGACCACGTTTTCGAGTTGACTTTGTAATCAGGCTTTCTTACTTAGCAGCCCGGCCTTCTCTGGAACCCAAGTGTTTTTTTTTTTTTTTTTTTTTTTTTTTGCCCGACCGACCGACCCATCATCACAAAAGACGGGGCGATGGGAAACGAAACATTTTATTGGGATGGCCTAAGAATACCGTTTGACATTTCTGTTTTAGCATGTATTGGGGTATCAATTTGTTTGGTGTCCAGATCTGTATCGTGTTACATTTTGCACATGTTTATATTCTTTTCAAAATCTCAGCCAGCCTCAGCTTTATTCTTAAAATATTCTTGAAAATTCGCAAATTTCAGCCTCGATATTCTTATAAGCTAGATTCTTATAAAATAATAAGAGTGTAACCAAGATATCTTTAGTCCGGGCGAATCGACCATTTTCTTCGGGCGAACGGGCTATCGCGCGAAACGACCGCAATTCAGAACTACCGTTCTTCGATATATTTATCTAGAGCTATTGTTCGACGATTCCAATTTAAAAAATTTCGCAATTCACTATTCTTTATTTCTCAATACTTCCCGAGATCATTGATTCAAGAACGATTTCTGCGAAGCCCTGCAAATGTCTTTTGTTAGACTGGTTTTAACTAATACAAAAAGATTATGCAAGACCATTGTTTACAGCGAAAAAAAAGGTAGTTCGCTTTTATTATGTTAATCCCTGTAATCTATTCGCATAACTATTACAAAAAGCCCCCAAATATGTCACCCCTTTTGTTGTCTGAGTTGAAAATAAAAAAAAAAACGTCTGGCAGACGTCGAGAAATGTTCACAGTGAAACGGTTGCTACACTCAGAGAAGCATGCAATGAAAATTCGAGCTTACTTTACAAAATTAACGGTCTGTAGCAAATTTTTCCATTTTCTACACTTTCATAGCGCAAACGAAACGTTTTTTCGACTTATTAAGAATTCATGCGTTCCCGGTTGATAAATGTCTAAAAAATAAAGCACAAGTCTGGCACTACAGTAAAGGGCATTTTTCCTACCAGCCTTAAATTTTAATTGGTTTTTCCTACAACTGTGATACGGTACGAAAATTTTTCTACAAAAAAAGATCTGGTGACAAGTAGTAGGTCAGTCCCAGGGAGGGGGGGGGGGGGGTACTTCGCCTTGTAAACGACGGGGATGATCGAATGGAGGCAAAAAACTCAGGACCCAAAAAAATCCCTTAGTCTTCCGACATTACCCCAAAAAATCCCTAAACCAAAAATAACCCCCCAAAAATCCCTTGTCAAATTACCCCTAAATTGCCAGGAGGCGCAATAACATAACACAAAAGAACGCTCGTTTTGTTTATTCATCATACCATGAATGCGCCAAGGCACTTTGGTTCGTTTTTAATACCCAAAAAAATCCCCTATCTAAATCAAGATACCCAAAAAAATACTTGCCAAATTTTCCAACCCAAAAAAATCCCGGAATCAAAAATTTCAAACCCAAAAAAATCCTTCGATCATCCCCGTCATTAACAAGCCGGAGTACCCCCCCCCCCCCCCCCGGGAGGTCAGTAGTGGGTTTAATTCTGCGTTGACAGTGTCGGGTTACAATGTGCATTCAAAACTTTCATGACTAGAGGTATTACAAATTCCTTTGCTCATTCGCTGGTTCTTTATGGGTTTTCATGACATATTTTTTTGTTTCGAGTTTTTTGTATGCGTTGTTGAACTGAAGTCTTGAACAGGCTGGCAGCTGAATAAGCTAAAATTTGCAATTTTTACGGAGAAGTGGGTAGCGCAAGTGCACGGCTAGGCTGAACTAACTTCTTATACCCCGTGAAGCGAAAAAATAGCATCTTCTTCAGGAAAAACGTGATAGTCCTTAAGTTTGTATTTGCTATCTTGTATTATGATGCAATTTTCCAATATATCTTTTTATTATCATTTTAATTTCGTCAAAAATCCCGTTGCATTCACGTCTGATTCTTGGCACACGTGAATGACTCCAACTTCCTGCGACCTTGAATGACCGAGCCCGTTCTCACCCCAACCAATCAGAAACCAGATTCTATCGGGACAACAAACCCGAGTAGGTTTTGAGAGAACGCGAACGAGTTAAAAACATCTCAAATTTTACAGCGTTTAAAACCTTAAATCGAGTTTATATTCTATCAGACATCTTCAAAATCCTTTTCGCTTGAATTTTGTGTCGCTTAGAGTAGTTCAAAGGCTTAAAATTATTCGTAAATATGAATTATGTTGCGTCGACTTCGTAGATGGAAAGTGAAATTCTCCTATCTAACGAACCAAACTTCCGGTAGGCGCCCTTGAATGCCCGTTTGGCAGTTCGCTTTTGTGTGCAAACATGCGATAAGTTGCTATAAAAGACTGTCTCCTGATAATTTTGCATATTTACTTGAAAGACCTTCGTCGAGAGAGCTGTGCTGGAAGTTGAAGAAGGACGCTAAATTCTACGCAAATTTTCCGCAGGTATGAAAAGTTTTATTCGTAATGTTAGTCGTCCTTTCCCTATCCGAATTAATTCAAGCAAGAGTAAATTGAACAGTTGTTCAAGTCGCAAAAAACTTTTATCGTAATACATATGAGATTTGAATAATTGCGTAGTAATCGTTTTAGCGAATCTTTTTAATTTTTCGTCGTAGAAGAGCTGAAACTACTTGAACAGTGAAAACTGTGAATTTTATTTTGTGTAGCCATTTCCAAGCAGCGAGAGAAACTAATTATTTTTTAATTTGATTCGCAAAAACAAAAAATAAAGATGTGAGGTTTGTAGTTTCATAGTGAAGGCAGTGTAATAGCAACGTTTTCATAGAAAAGCACAAGACAGTTTTATAAATTTCCATGGATGCAAGGACATTTTCGCGCTTTTCGTCGCGGGCTTTTATGTCTAGACGACCAAATCTCTGTAAAGATCTTCATGCAAATTTTCAGTCTCTGAAACATGAAAAGATTTCAAAAAGCTAAGAGAATTTTGAAGAAAATTTGTATCTTTGTGGGGAATTTTTTGGTCTGTTACAACGCTTTTAATTTATTTACGAGGTTCTTTTATATGGCTATTGGCGGGTTGAATCTTGTTTACTTTTTTGAACCACAATATTTATACCGCTGCGGGTTTTCCCTGCGTTAATAATTCACGCCGTTATGTAAACCTTTGTATTGCTGCTCAGTTGAGGAAATAATTCCCGTATATTCTCTTCTTGTTCACAGGGGAAAAGTATGGCTCCAAAAAGTGCCACTGTAACTCAAACAGAAACCATTGACCCAGAAACGAAAACTTCTGGTCATGAACAAAAACGCCCGCAGCGACAAATCGTGTGGCTAAATGTTTATTTCATGGTAGTGCTCCACCTCATGGCAATATACGGCATTTATCTCATCCCCGGGGCAAACCCAAAGACTTGGTTATGGACTTGGCTGTGCCACTTCGTCGGCGGGCTAGGTATTACTGTTGGAGTTCACAGACTCTGGTCTCACCGATCGTACAAGGCAGGATGGCCTTTGAGGCTGGCGCTCATGTTGATGAATTGCATCGCTTCACAAAACGACATCTTTGAATGGGCGCGCGACCACCGCGTTCACCACAAGTTTTCTGAAACCGACGCAGATCCGCACAACGCGAAGAGAGGGTTTTTCTTCTCACACGTTGGATGGCTGATGGTGAAAAAACACCCTGATGTAATAAAGAAGGGAAAGCAACTGGATCTGAGCGATTTGTACGAAGATAAAATCATCATGTTTCAACGAAGGTAATTATGCATAGTAAAATTCCGGTTATAAGCCCCCCCTTTTATACCCCCCCTTTTTTCCTTTTTTGAAAAAAAATTTTTTTTTTCCCCCCCTTTCCCCCCCTTTTTTTTTTTTTTTTTTTTTTTTTTTTTTTTTTTTTTTTTTTTTTTCTTTCATATTCCGTTATAATTGTCTGGAGGAGGGGGTCGGGGGAGGGGCTGCGGTCTCAGCCCCATTGTCCTATCCCACGAAAAAGAAAAATCATGTCCCGGATGGGATACATTCACCATCATCATCACTTTAAAATCGAACTTCACCCTAAATAGGTTGCCTTGGAAAAAAAAAATTGTGCAAACTGCTTTTAATTGCCAATTGCTTAAGGTGAGCAGCATATTTTATATATTTCCACCTTTCGTGTAGTGGAAACATGCTACAAGGTGTTGGTTTGTGTAGGGAAAGCCCCTCTTGAGGGACCGAAAAAACATATGGCCAAAAGGGCTGAAAATTCCCATCCGCCACACTCCCTGAGAGCCTCCCAGGGGGGGGGGGGGTCCATGTTTCCTTGTTCCCATCAAAATTTTCCTTGTGTTCCTGTGTTCCCTAAAAGATTTTTTTTCAATTTTGGTGCAGAAACTTCACCCTAAAAAGGTTGACTTGGAAAAAAATAATTCGTGCAAACTGCTTGTAATTGACTAAGGTGGGCAGCATATTTTATATATTTCCACCTTTTGATTAATTAGTGAAACCATGCTTCAAGGTGTTCCTATGTGTAGGGACCAAAAAAACATAAGGCCAAAAGGGCTGAAAATTTCCATCCGCCACCGCCACACTCCTTGAGAGCCTCCCAGGGGGGGGGGGGGGGGTCCATGTTCCCTTGTTCCCATCAAAACCTTTCATGTGTTCGGGTGTTTCGAAAAATATTAATTATTATATTTAGATTTCGGTGTACCCTGTTCCCTAAACTATGTAGACTGTTCACAGCCTCTCGATTTTTCAACGCATTAAAAAGCAAACGAAGCTAGCGCGAAGCGCAAGCGCGGGGGGAGGGGGGCGGGAAGCGATCAAAGGAACCCCACCCCCTTGCTTCTTCCGTTTTGCGCTGGCGTCGAGTTCTCTCACCGTTCTCACCGCGCGCTCAACAATCGAAACAACACGAAAGAATAGAGTGCTGTGGACAGTCTATAAACTTAATGCTTTTGTTCCTGTGTTTCAGTTTTATATTCCTTTTGTTTCCATGTTCCCAAAAGGTTTATGACCTTGTTCCTTTGTTCCCTGAATCCCCTGGGGGAAGCCTCCCTCATCTCCCTGCTTTTTGAGTACTTGACAAACAACATGGTGATATTGCAATGAGAATTTATGTCATAATCTTTTCATTTCTATTTCAGACACTACAAGCTTCTCAGTACAATCTTCAATGTCATAATGCCAATTGTGGTTCCTTGGTACTTCTGGAATGAAAGCATCTGGAATGGATTTTTCATTTGTTATGCATTCCGTTACGCCTTCACCCTTAACGCAACATGGTGTGTTAACAGTCTTGCCCATATTTGGGGATCACGGCCTTATGATGAGAACATTAATCCTTCAGAGAACTTCTCTGTTGTCTTAGCAACTGGTGGTGAAGGTTTCCACAATTTTCATCACACCTTTCCTCAGGACTATGCCACAAGTGAATTAGGTTCACCAATGAATCCTTCTAAATGGTTCATTGACCTGTGTGCAATGTTTGGACTGGCATATGATTTAAAAACAATTTCCAAGGAGGCCATCCTGAAGCGGAGAATGCGTACTGGAGACTTGCAACACCTTAAACACCATGAAAATTAGACTGTTGCGAAAATGAATTGCCAGTCATAATTGTAATACCGTAAAGTTCCGTGTATAAGCCGCACCCGTAGATAAGCCGCACCCCCGATTTGGAAGCTCAAATTTTGGGAAAAAAATATACAGACCATAAAGTTTGAAGTTCAAGTGAAGTTCTATTGGTAAACAATCAAGGGCAAACAAGCGCGGTTTCGAAACACTGACACGGTGGTTGTTGCAATGTTTAATATAAATTAAGTCTTACGAAAGCTAAATTTCACTTGTCATACCTCCTTTTTAGTTTGAGTTCACAATATCTTAAACTTGGATGCTCTCTTGATATCATTTTTTCGATATTATCACTTCTAAACACTCCTGAAACACTTGTAATTCGTTCAAATCGTTCGCGAATGATGAATGCTTAGTAGCCAAGCTCTGAATTGTAGAGAGGAGTCTGGGCATTAAAAACAAACATATCGGCATTTTCTTCGGAAAAAAACACATTTTTATTTCAAGATTCTTGGAAACTGCTACTCGCAACAGGAAAAAAACTTCATGCAGAATAAGAGTTTGTTAATCCAGCAGATGTATTTGCTGTGAAGGTCAATAAAAAACCGAAGCGGTCGGCCAGTTGCATTGTGAGTATTTGTGTTTATCTTGGTGCCAGTTTCTCGCACGCGGCGGACATGATTCGAAGATTCGAAGACATGATTCGAATTGACTGGCACGCTTCACTGCAAACAGCTTTGCAGAGGAACTAAAAGGTAGTGAACAACAACAAAGTTTTCAGGTTGTTATATGTTTATTCATAGTTTATTCAATGACGTCTTGAGAAGTTTTTTATGCATATTAATTACGCCTTTGAGAACTCCAACCACAGGCCACCCAGGCTCTCTCGTTAATTATTTGCAACGGTCGTTGTCGGTTCGACTCAAGCGATCAAAAAATATATGCTTCATAAATTGACGAATTTGAGATCTTTCGTTCCTAAATTACAATAAACTGTAAGCCATATAAATAAAGATCACTTACCTATTGTTGATTGTCTGTTATTGTGTAATTTTGAGGGGTTTTGGGACGTTTATTCCCCACTTGCCGCTGACGCCCCCTACTAATACCAAAGCAGTGTGCAATCGAAACGTCGCGATCTACATCACAAGTGACACTACGTCGTGAGACAAACGAAAAATACTTTATTATTATTGTACTCTACCACGATGATTAACCACAACATTTTTTACGATATTGACCTGAAATATGGGCGCACAGCCCTAAGGTTGATTCGTCGACATGAGCGTTGCTCGAGCAAGCTCGCACGCTTTACAAACCATTTTACCTTTCTTACAAGGTGCATTAAGAACCGCATTGTCCCCAAAGATCTACAAGTCCGACCGCCAGTTCCCACAAAGGGCGCGCGCAGAGTCGCTGAACTTGCATCAATGAGATTCCTGAGGGAAAGGATCAGACTGACGCAGATGGCCAAAGGAGATGCGAAGAAGGAAGCAGACTCCACTGCACAGAGCATAACATCCGCTCTATCGACGGAGGACGCAGACAGAATACTAGAACAGATCAAGATCAACACCCAACGAGTCTTTAATTCCACCAAAGACAGACAAAAGCAGAAGTTTGAAAAACTTGTGCGCGAAAAACACGCGGCTGTGTCCCCTTCTGATACACCGTATGTTGACAAAACTAACTGGGTTATTAATTTATCTTCTAGGTCCCTCAGCGACGCCGAGATAGCTCTGTTTCGGAAAGGACTGAACTTCGCCGTAACTCCTACGAACATCCCTGCCAAGGAGATTATCGCCAGTGTCGAATCAGCTGTCAGACAACTCAACACAGAGCAAGCAGACCTTGTCAGAAGAGCCGTCAACGACATTCTTCAACAGGCAGAACCACCAGAGCCTAACATCACGAAAGAAATTCGAGACGGGCTTAAAAGCCTAAAGGAGGATGATTCCATCATGATTCTCCCAGCTGACAAAGGGCGTGCTAGCGTAGTCCTAGACACTGAGACGTACCGCACTAAGATGTCTACCTTGATCGAGAACGGACCGTACCAGCTCCTGAACAAAGACCCGACAGACCGTCTAACCAGAAAGCTGACCGAGAAGCTGCTAACCCTGAAACGAAGCGGAGATCTATCAGAGGCTGTTTACAACAAGATCAGACCTCGACACAAACAGCCACCAAGAATCTACGGTTTACCAAAAATCCACAAGGCCGACGTACCTTTAAGACCTATCGTATCATGCGTTAACACCTTTGCGTATGATTTGTCAGCCTACCTAGCTAACATCTTGTCTCCTTTAACAGGTAACTCGGATTTCGCAGTGACCAATTCAGCCCACTTCGTATCCACCATCAACAGTGAGACGATCCTAGACAACGAGATCATGGTGTCTTTTGACGTGGAGTCGCTGTTTACAAACGTTCCTATCGACGGCGCTGTACAAGCCGCGCTACGGAAACTAGAGAACGATCCCAGCCTTGCCGATCGCACAACGCTAACACCTGCTCAGATCGCTGACCTCCTGAATTTCGTATTGAGATCTACATACTTCCAGTACAACGGATCAATTTACGAACAACAGGAAGGCGCAGCCATGGGAAGTCCGGTTTCCGCTGTTGTTGCTAATCTCTACATGGAGAGCTTTGAGGAGCAGGCAATAACTTCATCATCCTACAAGCCTAAGATATGGAAACGCTACGTGGACGATACATTCACCATCTTGGATCGCGGAAGAGTCGACAGCTTCTTACAACATCTCAACAACCAGCAGCCTTCCATCCGCTTCACCATGGAAACAGAGAACGACTGCAAAATCGCCTTCCTCGACACCACAGTTTCGAGAGAACCAGACGGCCGGCTCACCAACAGCGTATATAGAAAACCAACACACACTGATCAATACTTAGCGTATGATTCACACCACCCTCAATCAGTAAAACGCGGTATTGTTAAGTGTCTTTACGATCGTGCTAAACGCCTCGTAACAAAACCATCTGTTATATCCAAGGAGAAAAAACATCTGTCATCTGTTCTTGTTTCTAATGGTTATCCTTTTTCTTTCTTGCAGAAGATCACCAAGACCAGAAAGCCGAGCACCAGTGCTGAGCCTACGACCGAGTTTAAATCTACTGCGGTTCTACCCTATGTCAAAGGTCTTTCCGAACAGCTTAGACGCTGCCTACAACAACAAGGCGTACGCGCTGTTTTCAAGTTGGAAACTACATTAAGATCACACCTAGTACGGCCGAAAGACGCCGTTGATCCGACTAAACAAGATGGCGTTGTCTACAGAATTCCCTGTGAGTGCGGCAAAGTTTACATCGGCTAGACTGGAAGACCTATGCAAGACAGAATCAAAGAACACGACCGGGACATCCGACTCGCTCGTATCCAGACCTCCGCTGTTTCAGAGCACACCCACAACACCGGACACTACCCGCTTTGGAATGAGGTAAAGTTTATTGATCGTGAACCACACTGGTACACACGCAGGGTAAAAGAGGCAATTCACATAAGACTTCACCCTAATAATATCAACAGGGATAATGGAATTGAAATTCCTGAAGCATGGATGCCCACGATCAAAAAACACAACAACAGGAGAACTGTACGACAGCGGACCGCTGAGGGAACAACAGGACACAGAAACAGCGAGGATCGAAATGCACCAATCACAGCTGTTGAAAACCAACCAATCACAGCGCAGCAGCGTGCTTTATAAGTTCACGCACAACCAGTCGACCTTATCGCCTGATGAAGACTAGCAGTGTGCAGTCGAAACGTCGCGATCTACATCACAAGTGACACTACGTCGTGAGACAAACGAAAAATACTTTATTATTATTGATTAGGTATTTGTTTCATACCATTACTGTAATAGCAACTGGTGAAGAATAGTAGTACTGACCCAAAGTATAAGGGCTGGAAAACACTGAAAACCATTTCAGCCGCGTTTCAAGGAATCCAAAAAAGCTTTACTTATCCCATATATATTTGTTTTGCAGTATTTTGTTAATTTTTGGACGATTTTGGGGGATGTCTGGGAGGCGATAGTTTTTCTCAAAGGATTAGTAAAATTTAAACAAATAAGAAATATTGGAGATTTAATGTGATTTTAAAATTTGAATTTGAAGTTAAAAATTGGTGAACGGACACCAAACACTCTCCTGACAACCCGGAGTGCTCTTGCGAGGGAGTCAACTGTTTGGAGGTGTTTCCATTCTTTTCTTCAATCTCTTAAAGTTCCATTCAAATTCAGGTAGAACCCCACCTTAAGTTTTGTTCTTGTGAGAAAACAACAGAAGTCATAGGTTGCGTGATATAACCAAGCATGGATTTTAATTCTCCCTCCCTTTCCATCTCCTTAGCCTTTCACCCCCACCTGTCCCTACCTTTCTACTCTCATTCAATTTAATGTTTGTTTACATTTCCTAACCAATTTAGTGTCGTACTAATCTGTGCCAAGCAATCAGATAATAACAGAAATTTGCCTTCATTTTGATCTCCCATACCAAGACCTTAGAGTATAAACCGCTAATAAAACAAAACACACTTGATAATAATTCTTTGAGGTTATACACCTTACAGTTTTAACGTACTGACGAACTTGATAACAAACCCCGTACTAAGGATTTTTTCTGATCAACATAGAAAATAAGTTCACGATGGTTTGTTCCCAAAACGTTTTTTACTGTACAGAGGGTCTGTATATTAACCTGTAACTTGTATACCGTATAGAAAAATTCAGAACGAACCGACTTCTGCCCGCTACCATGTTATCATGTTGAAAAATTAGCTCGTTCCGGTTCGAAACCGTAGCAAAATCGTTAGAGACAGACAAGATACAGCCGTTTACTGGCAGTCTTTGAAAATCCTGAATTTCGTCAAAATGAGCCAAAATAAAGTTTTAAAATTTCCTTTCTTATCTTTTTATTCAATTCTATGAACTGCTTTTATTCAGTACTGTCCACAAAGATTTCAATTTCCTCAAAGTTTCGGGACAGATGGATACAAAATATTTCGTGCAGAATGTAATTTGATTAAACGAATGTATTCACGTCTATAAATACTTCAAACAGTGAATGAAAAACCGTTTTGTTTTCATCGATGAGAACCACTTTCAAATAGTTAAAGCATAAAAACTAACAATCAGACCAGAAAACGATAATTATTAATGTAAGGTCTCGCTATTATGTCTCGGCAGAGATACTTCTTTTTTGCAAGTTCAAATGTATGCAAATCTCGTGTGAAACGTAATTCGATTCCATTGTCTTGTTTACAAACTCTTTCTTAAGAAAGTTGTATTTTCGTGAATAAAACCCACTGGCCTGTTTTGTTTTCCTGATCATGTTTGTCTGTGATTTTTACAAAACATGTGGTCTTTTTTTTCGGAACTTTAAGTTGTACAAAAATTCCTATTTTGAACACCGGATGTCACTTCCGGAATTTTTCATCTAAATTTCAATTGGTATTTAATTATAATTATTCGAAGTTTTCATTTTCAAGTCATCTTTTCATTCGATAGCTTTACTAATCTCGTAAAAAATTCCATTCAAGTTCACATCAATACTGTACATTGCCAATGTTTTGCTGACGTCTTGAGAAGTGTCTTACTAACGTCACTAGTCAAATCTAAAATACATCCAAACCAAGTTGTGCAAACATTCTACTCTTTGTGACAGGCGACTTTGACGCCCAACTGTGCGGAAATGAAAATCGACATACTTCTTGCTAAATATATAAAAATTAGTTTTAAAGTGGAGTCCGCCTCAAAAAAATGTACCGCCAGATCACACTGCTATTTGTAGAAACCAGCAAAGCGTCTAGTTTCAAAGTTTCCCACAAAAACATTGCGTGACATGAATGACGTTACCCCTTTTATTTACAAAAATAGCTTCAACTTGTGAAAGCAACTACAGTTTCACAATGGTGATTATTAGTACTTTACCCCTTAAGCTTTTTTCTCTGTCCTCCCGCCGAAGCAAAGAAGAGAACCAGATTGCAGATTAGCCCAAAAGTCGATCGAGTGTTCCTACAACGATTTACTGTCAAAACTGAAATGAAACCGATTGGCCCAGGCAATCCCCGTCATTTTTAGCCGACAGGAGACTATCGTCTAGGACGACCAAAGGGTAAACTATAAATCGGCCACGCCCGATTAATGAGTCGAAAGTCGAAACGTTCCACGGATGTTCCACGAAAAACTTCGGCAAATTTCGTTAATCTTCGGAAATGTTCGAATGACCTTTGGACAACCCTCAGACAATCTTCGGAAAATACTCAAAATGCAACAAGTTGCTCTAAAGGAAAAAAGTCGCTTCTGAAGGGGAAAAAGTTGCACGAGATATGAAAAGTTGCCAAAAAGTTGCCTGGCAGTTAATTGTGGAAAGCCCTGACTGTTGATGTAGATTACATGTGCTTACAATGTAACAGCAGGAGCCTGGTAACAGACAATTTCTTACTTGACAGTTTGTATAGAAACAGTCACCCGAGCATACATGTGTGGTGGGACCTTATTGTGAAAGGACCCACTCCATTCAAGGCGACTAACCTGGAAAGTCAATTCATTTCGTCCTCCTGACCCTGGGCTGCCTGTGGTACGGTTAGTCTTGCAGTGGAGGTTTCTGTGCCGAGGTTGGCTCAACCCTATTCAGATCGGGCTTTTTTGGATCTTTTTAGACGGGGGGGATTCCGCCCCCCCCACCCCCAAAATTTTGACAAATTTGTTTGTCAAAATGCCGTTACTATGGTAACGTCAAATTGCCGACACAACAACCTAGCCTACCAAATTATTTCCATTAGACAAACTCGCAAAGTTTGGCAGCGTTTGGTTAAATTTTCAAAAATAACCGTTCAAAGTCAGCGCCGGCACTTTCCGCCACCCCCCCCCCCCTTCCACTCCACCACCCCGGTCTGAATAGGGTTAATGCCGGAAGTTGTTCATGCCAATTTCGTTATTGTTGGTGTCATTAGGGCTTCCACAGACTCTCATCCGCCTGAGCACATTCTTAACCCCGGCTCGAAAGTCTCTCTTACGTACGGAGTAGATGATCGGGTTGCACAAGGTACTGGCGAAGAAGATCACATTAGTGAGGAGTATAGCCTCAGCTGGAACTTCGCTTCTCTTGATAAACTGTCGGCAGATTCCCACTGTCCAGAAGGGAAGATAGCACACCATAAACGCAGCGATGATGATGCAGACATCGACAGCTGCCTTCCGTTCGCTCCTTCGCCTTGACATCTCTTGCAAATGGTTTGCAGACGTGTCGGAACCGGCTAGGTCTCCCACTTGCACTACGTTTCGCTGCAGGGCCGTTGCTGCCTTGAAGACTGACCAGTTCAGAAACACTGTTACCAGAAGAGGCACTACAAGGGTGAGAATGACTAAAATCACCGTCTTCCTCGCACCTGAATCATTTTGTACTGCCCACCCCTGGTCGCAAGTGTACACTTCTGGATTGTAGACATACTGTCCCCAACCAACGAACGGTCCGATGGACAGCGGGATCGGTGCTACCCAGATGAAAATCATGAACACCACTCTGCCCTTGGTAATCGTACCATCGTACGTCATGGGGGATTTGACGATGGCGCTGTATCGCTCGTAAGACACGGCTATCAGATGAAGAACTGTGTTAAAGTAGAAGTATCTCCCAAAGAATGGATTGAGATAACACATTGTTTGGCCGTACAGCCATCTTTCTTGTGCTGTGCTGGCGATGCGGAATGAGTTTGCGAGAATTAAAAGGAGAGAGTCTGACACTGCGAGGCTGGCGAGTAAAATATACCGCATCACATGAAATCTTCTTTCTAGGGCAATCGTCACTATTACCAACAAGTTTGCAGGAAGACCGATGGCCTCGATGAGGGCATGAAACCCTGCAATGACCTGCGGGAAAACCATTCTTAAATCGAAATCGCAGCGACAAGCGTGCCGCTCGCTTTCAGGACTGTTTGTGAAGCTGTAAAGTCACTGTTTTTGCTTTTTAATGAGATATTTCCTGCTCGAAGTACTGTGTGTCAGCTGTTCTTTTTCAGAACAACTTAGATGTTAATTGGAAAACTAAGAATGGCCCGATATGAAAATGCTTTAAAATTTCTGTTTGTGAGGCGTCACAAAAGATACTCGAAAGAAATTCTGTTCTTGAACAATGTTACATTTCCTGAGATCAAATGATAATTATTTTCCGTTAAGTTGCGCAACAAAAATCTAGTTTTGTTAAAACCATAAGCAAAATATGTTAAACAGTATAATGCTGCCTTTTGGTATTTTGCTCATTAGATTATGTTTGTAATCTAACGATTTACTGTGTTTTAAAAGTAAAAGGCAAGTCATGACTCTTAGGCGTACATATGAAATCTTTATCTTGGCTCGAGATTAGGGAATGAATTAAAAATTCTTTTTTTATCATTTCCCTTAGACTCGGAAACAAGTTAGAATTTGAATGTATCGAAATTAGCCTATTCACATTGAATCAATTCCAGTTACTTGCACTCCTGTTTAAAAAGGCAACTAAGGGAACGTGACATCTGCACACTGTTTGAAAAAATAATGTGTTCATGTGTAACATTCTGCAAGAAAAGTTTGCACCACCTCAACAAATTTTTAGAGTTCGACCTGAAATGTGTATGTACAAAACCCGAGATGGGGTCTAATATCCACGGGCTAGATTCTGTTCTATAAAACAGTTTGAAATCAAAAAGTGCTTCAAATACAATAAAGCGTCTAAAATGGACAGGTGGTTTCAAACGATGGAAATAAAATTTCTCATAACAGCGCCAATACATGGCACATACAGGCTAGGTGGGGAGAATAAAGAACTTCATCGGCTTGAGTCATGTCCTGAAGTAGCACCAGCAATTGGAAAAGAGACTCGATATTTCGAAACTTAGAATGAAAAGGTTGATTGAGTCATGTGAAAAGGCTATCTAACTGCAAAGCTTGAAAACATGACTGTTAGGATTTGGTGGATACCAAGAATCGAAAAGAAGAGGATTTTAAATGAAAGAAAGAAAGGTTTTCTCACACTACAGTGATAAAGAGAGTTTGACATTACATCGCGTGGAAGCGCTCTGTTCGGCCTTCTCTATTCTCTTTACAAATGCATTTTGATTGGTCAGATCTATACAACATAACGACAATCGAAATAGGGTTCCTTTTTTTTTAGAATATGCAGCATATTATGGAGATATATACAATCAAAACTACAGGAAATAGATTTTTTAGACATTTCAACGAAAATGATCGTTTTATATTTTTCTTTTGTGAAACGCATTTTTTTTGGGGGGGGGGGGGGGATTGGGATATAACGAGCTTTTAAAGAATTTAAATTTTACTTTCGTACATGTGAAATTAGCTTTCAACTAAAACCGAAATAACATTTTCCTTTCCCTAAATTTACATGATTACTTTTTGGGTCTCTTTAACTACTTTTCACGTTACTTCTGAGGGCGTAATCTCCCTGAAGAATTTCAAACAAACGCACAGATGTTACAGATGTTATGCCATACATAACAAGTCAAACTAATTAGGGAAGGATTAAGTTTTCATTGGCTTGAAATTTTCTATGAGAAGGAAGACGTCAAGTGGTACTTTACAAAAACACTGAGCACGTTTTGACAATTGGTGTCAGTACCCCCGGGGGGGGGGGGTACTCCCATAAATTTCGGATAGGGGTGTGCCGCCAAGGTTCTTAAACCCTGACCCTATTTAAGGATAAAGAAAGCGAAAATTGATACCCTTTTTAGGGCCCAAAACCAAAAAATGACACCCTACTCAAGGGGAAGAGAAGCGTTCCGTGACTATCCAAATATCGTCTAACCGCGCACGGCAAGACACAAATCTTTATAAAATTGCTTTTCTAGTACCTGAACAGAAAATTCAGTTTTAGGTTTTTCGTTTAACTGGGCGTTTATTTTAGCTAATAGAATTTAGGTACCCTATGTAATTAGTCATGGGGGCAATTTTCACGTGGTGTATGAGTCACTGAGTGTATCGTTATAAAAGCTGACAGCTGTAAGCAGGTAAGCCAATCAAAACACACGTAGCATGCATCTTCAGTTATTTCACAAACTGACAAACTATTAACCCTTCACATGCTAAGCGCGGATTATTCCGGGATTTGGAGGAATGGCCATTCTGCCACTTATGACGTCACCAATTTACACGTCAGCAGATTTTTGTGATTTGCATCTTATAGAGCTTGGATAGATCTTTCCACAGGACTATCCATCTTCAATATTGACTGCATTCCGACAGAGCTAATCGAATAAACGCGATCAGTTTTTGGTGTAAAATTGGTGTTAAAACAGGTCAAAATACCCGTACTTGATCATGATCTCCTTTCCAGGGTTTTCCATTGATTCAGATCAAACCTTTCAAGCCAGTATAAGGGGTGCACAGAGTAAAAGATAGAGAGAATAAGAAAGCAGAGGAAAACGAAAAGGAAAGGAGCAAGGAAAAAAAATCGAAAAATTATGCGCATGCGCATAATTTTGTACATTTTTACATGGAAATTTCATCAAAATCTTCCTGTACTGTCAGAAAGTGCATTTTTAGCGAATTTAGAGAACTTTTGGACCGTAGAGCCAAGAAAATCGATTAGCGGTTAAAAAACGCGTTTTTAGGAATAATTTCAGCATATTAAGGGTTAACAGAGGGATCATGGTTTTAGCACCTCGAAAATTTTGTGTGGGAAAAAGATGTCAAACGACATTTTCTTTGGTACAAGAAAATAAAACGTTGTCGTTTTACTGAGGAGTTTCATCATTAAGCATTTGTAAGCAACTTGCAAATTATTTTACAAATTATGTCAATAAGGTTCTGAGCCACCTAAAATTTATGAAAAAGACATTAGGTAGCTCTGAACCCTATTAACAGGATTTTTTGAATATTTGTAAGATTGTTTCTTTTGTCGATTAAAATTTTTTACCGAGTACTTTTTAAGCTGTTAGCCTGAAAATGTCAAATATAGGGTGTCTTTGACTTCTGTTGGTGTTGTCATGACAACGAATTTTAACATCTCAGGGGCCTCAGTTTGTCCATTAGTAAAACCTTCACAAATTTGTACAAAAAGTTCTTCTTCTTGCTGTAGCTGCAATAAAATGTGAAAGATGGGAATGCCTAAACCATTAAAGCTATATATAGGGTCTCCTTAGGCTGGACTAAACATAAAGGCCATTATTTTTTCTGCCGCTTAGCATGGGTTTACAGGAAGGCCTTTCTCAATTATGCTAGCATTGTTTTCGGCATTTTTGGGGAAAACGAGCATTTTTTTTTTTTCGTTTTTTCTTGAAAAAGAATTGCTAGCATTTTCTGTCATTTTTGTCTCGTGTTACGTCGCGGTCACGTCGTGAACGACGTGACCGGGACGTAACACGAGATTAAAAGAGGGGACTTGGTAGCTCAGGATAGTGCTTTGTGTAAGACCTCTCGTAAGGTAACGAAGTGATAAAGTAGCAAGGAAACAAGGTAAGAAATAGACATATTTACATAGATACATTTTGCTGATAAGATGCATCGGGATGCTGTTCTTCGTATTGCGCGTTTTCTCTTGTCGAGTTTTAAACGTGCTTATTTACACGTATGAGACATGGTGTAAATGTTTGGATTACTAAGGTATGTGAATAATGTAATATATTACTAGCCTGCGAACAGGCTTTCCGGAGATTTCCGAAGAGCGCTTTGATTTTTTCTTACTTTAGCTCGGGGCGGTGACGACCATGGAGGAATTAACGGCCAAAAAACCCCATATAAACACAAAAGATCACACAAAAAATGAAAGGTAAGTGAACTTTATTTATCTGGCTTACAGTAGATCAAAGTTTAGGATGAAAAGATACAAATTACAGTAAATGTATGGGATCAAATAGCGCATACCGTGACGCTTACGTCACGCGGCCTCAAACACAGAGACTTGTCTGCCTGTGGTGTCGGGGTTCAATGTGCATTCAAAACTTTCATGACTAGAGGTCTTACAATTGATTTGCTCTTTCGCTGGTTATGGGCTTTCATGACTGATATATTTTTTCGGCGTTGTTGAACTGAAGTATTGAACAGGCTGGCAGCTGAATAAGCTAAAATTTGCATTTTTTACGGTTACGAAGTGGGTAGCGCAAGTGCATGGCTAAGCTGAACTAACTTCTTTTTCCCCGTGAAGCGAAAAAATAGCATCTTCTTCAGGAAAAACGTGATACTCCTTAAGTTTGTTCTGCTATCTTGTATTATGATGCAATTTTCCAATATATTTTTTTATTATCATTTTAATTTCGTCAAAAATCCCGTTGCATTCACGTGCTAACCTTTGTCTCGTTAGTCTTGTTTGTCTCGCTAGTCTCGTTACTTAGCACACGTACACGTGAATGACTCCAACCTTGGAACTTCCTGCGACCTTGAATGACCGAGCCTGTTCTCACCACAACCAATCAGAAACCAGATTCTATCAGGACAACAAACCGAGTAGGTTTTGAGAGAACGCGAACGAGTTAAAAACATCTCAAATTTAACAGCGATTAAAACCTTAAGTCAAGTTTATTTTCAATCAGACATCTTTAAAATCTTTTCTGTTTGAATTTTGTGTCGCTTAGAGCAGTGCAAAGGCTTAAAATGATTCATAAAGATGAATTATGGTGCGTTGACTTCGTAGATGGAAACTGAAATTCTCCTATCTAACGGACCAAACTTCCGGTAGGCGCCCTTGAATGCCCGTTTGGCAGTCGTTCGCTTTTGTGTGCAAACATGCGATAAGTTGCTATAAAAGACTTTCTCCTGATAATTTTGCATATCTACTTGAAAGACCTTCGTCAAGAGAGCTGTGCTGGAAGTTGAAGAAGGACGCTAAATTCTACGCAAATTTTCCGCAGGTATGAAAAGTTTTATTCGTAATGTCAGGCGACAGTTTCCTATCCGAATTCAAGCAAGAGTTGTTGAACAGTTCTTCAAGTCGAAAAAAATCCATATATGTTAATCATTGCGTAGTAAGCATTTGAGCGAACGAATTTTCCGTTGTAGAAGAGCTGAAACTTGAACAGTGAAAACTGTAAATTTTATTTTGTGTAGCCATTTCCAAGCAGCGAGAGAAACTAATTATTTTTGTGTGGACTTTAAAGTCTACACATTGTTGTGATGCAGTTTTTTCCGATTGGGGGGTCACTTTCCGTGATAACTCGGGTTAGTGCTTTCGGAAGTTTTCGACAGTGATCGGAGAATCCGAAGTTTCGGTGAGATGTCTGAGATGGGCAGCCAAGGCAGTAAACCCAGAAATTCGATCAGTATCGAGTAAGTCGCACTTTATTCTTGAATCTAGAAGCCTTTTTTGACACATCTTTCGAAGAGCGTGTGGTGGCTGGAAAATATATATCAAGGAACAACTTCAAAGGCAGCGGTGGCGTAGATGAAAAGTGAAATAACAATCGCGACGGCTGAAATCTGCATATCTAATGAGCTGAACACCTGCGGTCGTAGGTCACGTTTCTCTTTTTCACACTTTGTCTCACTTTCCGCGCGCAGCGTTTGTTTTTCTGTGCGGCTTGAGCATTTTTGATTCGCATCTTAAAACGAATCAAATATCTGGTTATTTATTTATTTCAGCTTTGCCACACACAATGAATGCACAACGAGTTGTATCAAAACAAGTTCGCTGATCGTGTTGTTTTACTTGTCCTGGACTAGTACTCCCGGATATAATTCACCTGCTCCATTTCTCTCAAGTATTATATTTAACAAAAGACCGATGTCGTATTCAGAACTGAACTAAAACATTGTCATGATAAGAATAAAAATAACATCGGACCGTAGAATATGCAAATATCCAAACCGTGCGACAGAATAATTTAATTGTCGGTTCAAATAACGTCCTTCGCCGCCTCTCAAAACACTGACTTCAAGTGAATATTTCGTGAACAGAAAAATATATATCTCCGCCTTTCTACGCAAGCTACTGAGAAATTGTTTGTGAAAGCTTATTGAAACGCTCTTATTCCAAAAAGGTTAAAAAAAAGAACTCATTGAAAGAAAATGAGTTTTTCGATGAGTTGTTTACAAACTTTACACAAAAAGTAAGGGTTGTGTAAACAAGCGATGCGAGACAGTTCACGTGCTCCACGCAACATTTATTTTTTTCATGAAAATAGCATCCTATCTTGCTAGCGGTAAGGAAAGGCTATTGGTCTAATAACTGCTGTTCTTGTAGGATTCTAGGTTTTTATTTTCATGAAAAAAAAGGCATTTGTCGTGAACGACGTGACTGAAAGGTCACACCACGCTCCTTCACATTGCGTGACATCCCAAGCGGCAACGGTAACGTGTGTTTCTTGAAGCGTAGTACATAAAGATTGATAATTTCTTTGCTTTTTCGCCTTGTATCTCGAATTATTCGATTCGAAACTTGAAGTTGTTGCCAGCTTCAGTAACTCATTGATTAATTCATAATGTCAACTTTAAATCAAATAAAAGTCCACACATGTTCGCATAGCGGACTCACTTTTACTGTTATTTAATATGATTCGCAAAAACAAAAAAAGATGCGAGGTTTGTAGTTTCACAGCGAAGGAAGACAAGGAAGTGTAATAACAACGTCTTAACAGGAAAGTGCAAAGCAGTTTTAAATTCCCTTGGATGCAAGAACATTATTTTTCGCGCTTTTCGTCGCGGGCTTTTAATATGTCTAGACGACCAAACCTCTGCTAAGACAGTTGCTTCATGCAAATTTTCAGTCTCTGAAACATCATGATGAAAAGATTTCAAAAGACTAAGAGAATTTTGAAGTAAATTTGTATCTTTGTGGGGAATTTTTTGGTCTGTTACAACGCTTTTAATTTATTTACGAGGTTCTTTTATTATATAGCTATTGGCGGGTTGAATCTTGTTTACTTTTTTGAACCACAATATTTATACCGCTGCGGGTTTTCCCTGCGTTAATAATTCACGCCGTTATGTAAACCTTTGTATTGCTGCTCAGTTGAGGAAATAATTCCCGTATATTCTCTTCTTGTTCACAGGGGAAAAGTATGGCTCCAAGAAGTGCCACTGTTACTCAAACAGAAACCATTGACCCGGAAACGAAGACTTCCGGCGATGAACAAAAACGCCCGCAGCGACAAATCGTGTGGCTAAATGTTTATTTCATGGCAGTGCTCCACCTCATGGCAATATACGGCATTTATCTCATCCCGGGGGCAAACCCACGGACTTGGTTATGGACTTGGCTGTGCCACTTCGTCGGCGCGTTTGGCATAACTGTCGGAGTACACAGACTCTGGTCTCATCGATCGTACAAAGCAGGCTGGCCTTTGAGGCTGGCGCTTATGTTGATGAATTGCATCGCTTCACAAAACGACATCTTTGAATGGGCGCGCGACCACCGCGTTCACCACAAATATTCCGAGACCGACGCAGATCCGCACAACGCGAAGAGAGGGTTTTTCTTCTCACATGTTGGATGGCTGATGGTGAAAAAACATCCCGATGTTATAAAGAAGGGAAAGCAACTGGATCTGAGCGATTTGTACGAAGATAAAATCGTCATGTTTCAAAGAAGGTAATTTAATATATGCATATACCGTTATAATTGTCTGGTTGGGGGATGGGGTGAGGGTGCGCTCTCAGCCCCTTTGTTCTATCTTTAAAAAGAAAAAAACATGTCCCGGATAGAATACATTCACCATCATCCACTTTAAAGTTAAACTACACCCTAAAAAGGTTGACTTGGAAAAAAAATAATTCGTGCAAACTGCTTGTAATTGACTAAGGTGGGCAGCATTTTTTATATATTTCCACCTTTTGATTAATTAGTGAAACCATGCTTCAAGGTGTTCCTATGTGTAGGGACCAAAAAAACATAAGGCCAAAAGGGCTGAAAATTTCCATCCGCCACCGCCACACTCCTTGAGACCCTCCAAGGGGGGGGGGGGGGGGGGGGTCCATGTTCCCTTGTTCCTATCAAAACCTTTCATGTGTTCGGGTGTTTCGAAAAATATTAATTATTTTATTTAGATTTCGGTGTACCCTGTTCCCTAAACTATGCTTTTGTTCCTGTGTTTCAGTTGTATATTCCTTTTGCTCCCATGTTCCCAAAAAGTTTATGGCCTTAGATAGATAGATAGACAACTTTATTTAAAGAGGATAGCACGTAACAGACATTCTGTAAAACCTGTGGCCCTCTATTTTTGTAAAAACTACAATTACTAAAAATATAAAACTAATTAAATTAATCTAAATAAATTTATTACAAAAATATAAAAACTCTAAAATTACAAACAGTTCCCTTGTTTCCTGAAACCCCTGGGGAGCCTCCCCCCCCCCCCATCTCCCTGCTTTTTGAGTACTTGACAAGCAATATGGTGATATTGCAATGAGAATTTATGTAATAATCTTTTCCTTTCTATTTCAGACACTACAAGCTTCTCAGTACAATCTTCAATATCATAATGCCAATTGTGGTTCCTTGGTACTTTTGGAATGAAAGCATCTGGAATGGGTTTTTCATTTGTTATGCATTCCGTTACGCCTTCACCCTTAACGCGACATGGTGCGTTAACAGTTTTGCCCATATTTGGGGATCACGGCCTTATGATGAGAACATTAATCCTTCAGAGAACTTCTCCGTTGTCTTAGCAACTGGTGGTGAAGGTTTCCACAATTTTCATCACACCTTTCCTCAGGACTATGCCACAAGTGAATTGGGTTCACCAATGAATCCTTCTAAATGGTTCATTGACCTGTGTGCAATGTTTGGACTGGCATATGATTTAAAAACAATTTCCAAGGAGGCCATCCTGAAGCGGAGAATGCGTACTGGAGACTTGCAACACCTTAAACACCATGAAGATTAGACTGTTGCGAAAATGAATTGCCAGTCATAATTGTAATATATATTTGCTCATTCCTGATTTGGCCCAGAGTTTGTGATGTTCAAAGATTTTATCATCTATCCCATACCACAAGAAAATAATTTTCTGTACAAATTAATTTGTATATAGGAAAGTGGTACCTTTCATCAGTTGGGCTCAACTGCAAGCTTGTGCAAAACCAATTTTTAAAATTTAACTTCCACGAATATCAGCAACAACCTCAGTGAATTTGAAACAGCTTAATTAGTTAATCCATAGATTAATAACTTTATGGATTCTTAGTTATTTTGTACGGTTTGCGACATTAATGCAGACTGCAGACTTTTTAAGTGTATTTTAAATGGCATTACCATTAGTAGGCTTAAACCGGAGTACTATAATTCAGGCTAACTGGAGTGCCAGTCTGCAGGTCTGCAGTCTGCTTTTGTCGCACATCATATTTCATATGAGTGTCTGGGTTCACTCTATCATGTATGTTTACTTTGGGCTTATTGTGTGTTTATATATACTGGCCGGGCTTTGCCCAATTGGAAGAAGTTGTGCTGGTTTATATGTCATGATTTGGGGTTGTCACCACAGAGCCATATAGGGACCATTGTAGCTCATTGAGTCTGTCCCGGGGGGGGGGGGGGCGGTACTCCTTAAAATTTACCACGGGGGTGTGCCGCTGAGTCTCTGGACCTGTTCCAGAGAAAAAAAGCTGAATGTGCGACCCTGTTCCAGACAAACATTGCAAAATAGGTACCCTGTTCCAGACAATATCCACAATGGAAATATATGTAGATAGATATAAAAACACTAGCATATACATCACAAAGCGCTCACTCTGGCTCACTTGAATTCTTCTGTGGCTCGGAGATAAAGCGATTAGAGGAGTGGAGTTTAATAGCTAACTTTGATCGTGTTTAGTCTGGATTCTGGGGGGAAAAAAACGACCCTGTTCCAGAGTCAAAAGGGTGATTTTTATACCCTGTTCCAGAGTCAAAAGGGTGATTTTTATACCCTGTTCCAGAGTCAGAGAGGCGAAAAGCATACCCTGTTGAGCGGCACATACCCGTATAGCCCTTATATGGGAGTACCCCCCCCCCCCTCGGGGTGTCTGTCCAGTAGGATCGACTACTACTAAAAAAATAAGATAGTTATTTAATTGGGATTAAATCCCAGCATAACATAAGAGCATGCAATAAGAATTTTGGATTCAGATCAGTCAAAATAATATAATTGTCAAAACTAGGACATACTGTACATTATAGATAATCCTTTTGATAATAAAAAGGTTATATTGATTGAGCAATCTGATTGTTTATTTCTGCAGTGAACTTATATATTTTCTCTCGTTATATTTTTTAAACTGTTCAACCCTTCTAATAAAGCCATAAGAGTCTTGAATTCCTTATTGTCACTTATTTTCGCGGGACTTAATTTTCGCGATTTTCGCGATTTTCAAAAAATCGCGAAATTAAAGACCCGCGAAAATTAATTCTAAACGATTTCTATTGTATTTTTTATGCTAATTATGTATTTTTGGCCAAATCGCGAAAATTAAGTCTCGCGAAATATTCCTGTTCCATTTTCGCGAAATTAAGTACCCGCGAAAATAAGTAACAATAAGGTACCCTAGTGACTGAGCATTAACAAGACAATTTCATTTCTGTTACTTCTCTTTTGTCCCTTTTTTTTGTAGGAAGATGAAAAGCCTGATGAAAAGAGATGATTTTTTTTTTCAATGCTCTTGTGGTCCCCTTTAATTCATACCATACCAAATTTTCACCAAACTATGGCAGAGTTTATGACCCATTTGGGGCCACACATACATATATATAGCTTATAAAGTGAATTTCCATCCCATCCTCCCTCTCCACCCTGTGGTGTACCAGCTGTACCACCAGGGTCTGGAAGGGTATTTTCGGGATCCGGAATTTGACGAAAATATGGTGCAGGGTTTGGGAAAACGCAAAATATTTTGACGGGATTCGGGATTTGACTTCTCTTCAGGAAGTGGGATTCACCAAAATTTGGGCATGGGATGCGGGGTTTTTTGCCTGTCTGTCGGGAATTCGGGAAATCGTCACGACCCAAATAGACGTTCTAGCTGCAAAAGCCAATCAACCAGGCGAGTGCTAAGTGGTTTCTCGCTTTAGACCAAACTATAGATAAGACGTGATTGAGGTTGTTCCTGTAAACTTTCTATCAAGGACAGCTAGTGGGTACGCTTACAGGACGAACCTCTTCCCCAGGGCACTTTTCCTCCCGCTCTGAAGGGAACAGCGCCCTGCGGACGAGGTTGTTACAAAACGACCCATCGCGTCGGTCTTACAAGCTGTCATATCAAGCTCTTTCATCATACTGAGGTTTGAAAAGCTATTTCAATCCAAAGGGCAAATCCACACCTTACGTATACATTTATTAGCTTTTGGATAAGTATTTTTTAATGTCTTTTTGGGGAAAGCAAAAACAGGATTCGGGATAGCGATTTAAAATTTGTGGGATTCAGGATTTTCTTAAAAATGGAGCGGGAATGCGGGATCAGGACCCCCTTCCAGACCCTGTACCACCTGGGTTCGCGTTGGTCAAAACCTAATTGCTCAGTATAATATTACATTTCTGCCCGGTCAAGCACAGCTGGAGATCGAGTATTTTACAAAAAGTCTGCAACAAAGATTTTTTTTTTCTTTAGGGACCATTCATTATTTATGCCAGATGGTGGGCTGGCAAGAATATAACTGGCACCAGGGAAGTTTCCTCCTCTTTTTCTTCACTCTCAGAGGACTCTATTAAATTAAAGCTATTGTAGTGTACAAGAACAATCTCCTCTTCACAGTCACTTTCTCCGGCCCTCACTAGTGTTTTCATCACTAGATTGTTTTTGGACGTATGCCTGCTATGCAGGATACTTTGTTACAAAATAAACACTGGTTGTTAGTAGGCTACTTCCTGTTTGGGGAGAGGGGTGTCTGTCACTTTCAATATTTAGTGCAAAGGGGTCATTATGTTTTTCTTTTGTTTGGAAGGGGATCAACTTGTTTTGGTTTTGTCTATACTGAATCTTGCTAGCCCAACCCCTGGCATAAACAATGAATGGGCACTACAAAATTCCCATAGCATGCATAACAATCATTAAGCTTACAAGACATGCATCTCAATCCTGATATTACTTTTTGCTTACTTTAAAAGTCCTGGTTCTGTGGTCATCTTGACTTCCTGACCAGTGTTATTATTCTTAGCTTGCAGACTACCAGGTCACTTCTTCACTTCTTAAGCTTACTGCTTCTTATAAGCTCGTCTTTTGCGTTTTACAAGCACTCAGAAGCCTTATTTTCTCTTGCTCCTCAAGGCAAATTGGTCGAAACGGGTATTTCTGCAAGAAATATCCTAGAAATTTAATTTCCTCATAAGCTAATGAGGAAAACTCGCCTGTCGCGAGTCGCCTCTCCCCGATCTTCGTCGCCGAATTACAGCGCGGCAGTAAGGTGGAGTCTGGGGAGAGCAAAGGACTTCGAGCGAGCCAGAATGTCGCAGTCTAGTCATTTACGGCAGAAAGGGTTTTATATGTTATAAACAATAAATGGCACAAGTTGAATAAGCATTTAGGTCTGCAAAGATGTGGCAATCCAAAGTTTATGAATAAGCATCTATTCAACGGTAAAAAGGAAATGAAGACAAATTTGAGCAAATATTGACAAAAAAGATATGACAACGCCGCATCTGCTTAGATTTCCCGCCAAAAGGAGCATCAGCATGCGTTTCCCGCCAAAACTGCTGAGTGCATGATTCTCTGTTGTTTTCAACATATTACAACTGGTCTATTAAAGCTTGGTTTTCACTAGTGACACAAGCACAAGCGCAAACACAGACGCAGGCATAACAGCTCTTTTTTCACCCTAAAAACGGCCTTGACGCAAGCATATGCACAACCCAATACAAGCACAAACACCATGATTAAAATTTTTCCTTTTCTTGTGCTCGCGCTTGTGCTTGCTTTCGCGTTATGCCGTGTGAAAACGAAACACCACAAAAGCACAAGGAAGGATCAAGGAAATTACGACGTCTGGCACAAGCGCAACCACAACAACTGTGAAAACGGCCTTGACCACGGGGGGGGGGGGGGGCACTCAAAAAAGTTTTATACGGGGAGGCTCCGCTCCAAGCTCTTACCCCTTACCCTCTTATATACCATTTTCACAGAAATTGGACCCCTTTCGTATACCTTTTACTGAAAAAAGGTACCCCTTTCATATACCTAAAAGACTTGGCATAGACTTAGAACAGGGCGTTTTTTTGTCATTTTCATGTTGCGCTTTATAAATTAAAATAATACAGCCATAAAACGCGTCTGTTCGAAATATTTTAATTCAAGGCCCTTAAAAAAACCCTAAATGACGGATTTACATACCCTTTCATATACCTTAACTTGAGAAATCCCTACCCTTTTATAATATATACCTGAAGCCTGAAAAAGGTACCCCTTTCGGGCGGAGCCTCCCCGTATAGGCACCCCCCCCCCCCCCGGGCTTGACCAAAGCATAAGCACAAACGCAAGCACAAGCACAAGGATCAAAATGTTTCCCTTTGTGCTTGCGCTTGTGCTTGCGCTTGTGCTTGCGTCGCTAGTGAAAACCAGGATTTAGGCTCTTTAAGAGCGATTCCAGCAATTTCAATAGCCAGTCATAAGAAACTCAAACAGGGCAATGTACAAATGAAACTAAGCACAAAGCAAATACACGTAACGGGCTCAAAGCGCGGGAAAACATGCGTGACCAAGTCACTATTGGGTTTGGATTTGCTGATTGGTTGAGGAGGTGGCGCGAGTTTTTTAAACCAATCACAGCCAAGGTAATATACTTTCGACTTTGAACTAACAACCGCTCTATTTTTCGTTGATGACGCAAATACGCCGTAGTGTTAGAGATACACATCGCAATGATAAAGTAAGTCAATGACCCGTAAGGCCATCCCAATAAAATGTTTCGTTTCCCATCGCCTCGTCTCTTGTGATGGTGGGTTGGTCGGTCGGGCAAAAAAAAAAAAAAAAAAAAAAGATGGAATGCTTGAAGGAAGAAAGCCTCGGGTTACGAATGTGAAAAGGTGGCGTATTTCGTTCGTTACTTCCGTTATTCTTTCTTTAATCAAAATTAAAGGCAAGGACATCACATAATGTCAATTGTTGTTGATAAAACAAGATCGTGTGCTTGTAAATTAAAGTACTTGCTTCTTTGGCTAGTGAATCTACAATTTTTTTTTTTACTTTTTGAAAAAAATGGGTCGGTTGGGCGATGGGAAACGAAACATTTTATTGGGATGGCCTAACAATAATAAGGTTTTTGTGAGCACTGCAGAGCTAAAACTAAATTCGCCTTCTGTCAGTAAAGTTCTCTAATTTTAATTTGCTTGTTATTTTAAAAGGTGGAGGGAGGAAAAAAAAGGTGTTATTTTCCAATCACTTTTTAAAGGTATTTTGCCAAAACGCATTTGACATGTTTGACTCTAGTCAAATACATTTTGCAGTTAAACAGCCAAAATGCCTTCCGTGCGTGAAATGATCTAAATAATTATGTATGATTCGTGAATAATAAAGTTACTGGAATACAAACTTCATTTGTTACGCTCTAGTTGAGAAGTAGGCAGACCTGACTTGCGGCTAAATAAAACACTTTTTGGCTCCAATTAAGGCAAGCTTAAATAAAATATACCTTGAACTTCACAGTTATAAGCTTCATGTAGAAGAGAAAGCCCATGGCCTTTATTTCTTGCCGTAACACGGAGTTTGACCCACTTACAAGTGTTGTATTTTTATTGGCTGATCTTTTGATCCATGAACAATTTTCTAGACGATATTGTTAAGCAGTTTTCCCTAGGGCAAGTTAATACACTTATTACATATTCACACTGTTGCACAACTCGAATATTCTGCAGCTTAGTTAAAATAATTCTCGTTTATTTGTCCTCTTACTCTGAAGAGAAATGGCTCCAAGAAGTCCCTCAGCAGCTCAAACCGAAACTACCAATCTACCAGGAACGAAAGCCGTTGACCTTGATAAAAAACGCCCGCCGCTTCAAATCGTTTGGCTGAATGTATATTTGATCTCGGCGCTCCATCTAATGGCGTTGTACGGTGCCTATCTTACACCCGGAGCAAACCCGTGGACTTGGTTGTGGAGCGTACTCCTTTTCTACTGGGGAGGGATTGGTGTTTGCGTTGGAGCTCATAGGCTGTGGACCCACCGAACCTACAAAGCTACTTGGCCCCTGAAATTATACCTAATGGTGATGAATTGTTTCGCTGCACAAAACGACATCTTTGAATGGTCGCGCGACCACCGCGCTCACCACAAATATTCCGAGACGGACGCAGATCCGCACAACGCGAAGAGAGGGTTCTTCTTCTCGCACGTTGGATGGCTGATGGTGAAAAAACACCCTGATGTTATAAAGAAGGGAGGGCAACTGGATCTGAGCGATTTGTACGAAGATAAAATCGTCATGTTTCAGCGAAGGTAATAATCAAAACCATATCTTGTTATAATTATGATTTCTAGGATGCACGGGCCTTATTCTGTAGGGGGGCATGGGGTGGAGGAGGTTTTAGAAATTGTGAGGCTGATCATTCTTAAAAAAAGGGGCGTAGGGAAGGCTGGCTTGCATTATTTTATTCTCAAACGTTTGCAACTTGAATTTTCGTTCCGCTGCAATGCTTTCCACATTACTCCTCCCATTTCTCTGTCCCCCATACATTCTACCCCACCCTACCCCCTGAGAGCAAAGTAGAAACCATGGACTGTGCACTTTTTTATAGCGATTATTGCGTTGGAGCTCATAGGCTCTCCGGTCATTTAGTCCAATTCTTTTTCAAACAAGAAGATAATTTTAATATGGCTCTAGGACCATGTTATCTGTCTCGTGGGCCAAACTCACAGTATCAATTCAGCAATGCGCAACGGTTATATCTTCGCTGTTATACTACTACTAATAATGATACCATGTTTATTTATTTGATAAAATACATATCAAACGTTACAAGTAAAAATCAATCAAAATATTTAAAAGTCGCTCACAATTTAATAACTACCTGAACAAAAATGTATAACATGGAATAAAATTTTGAAATCTATGTTGCTAATTGATATCTAAAACTAAGTCTATTGAAAAAAGTATTTTTAAAACGTTCAGTGTTGTTTTTTGGAAATTTCCACACTTTTTCGTTACCTTATGGATATTCCTCAACTACAAGCTTCACACTCTTACTTCCGATAGTTGGGAGGCGCGGTGGCCTAATGGTTAGCGCACCGGACTCCGGATCGAGCGGTCCGGGTTCGAGCACTGGCTGGGGCACTGCGTTGTGTGCATGGGAAAGACACTTTACTCTCATAGTGCCTCTCTTTACCCAGGTGTATAAATGGGTACCGGCGACATAATGCTGGGAAGGGTACCCTGCAATGGACTAGCATCCCATTCAGGGGGGAGTAGAAATATTCCTAGTCGCTTACTGCTACGGAAACTGGGATAAGCTCCGGCAGTATGGGCTCAGCGGCTCGAAGCTTCCTCCGGTCCTTTTTCCGAAAGTTGCACACGCCACAGGCAAACAACATCAAAAAATACTAATATCAAGATGTTTGATTTCATTCCAGGCATTACACGTTTCTCAGCACACTTTTCAACATTGTAATTCCAATTTTGGTTCCCTGGCACTTTTGGAACGAATCTTTCTCGAACGCATTTTTCATAAGCTTCGCAATGCGCTATGCCTTAATCCTGAATGCAGCTTGGTGTGTCAACAGTTTCGCCCACTTGTACGGATCAAAGCCATATGACGAGAATATAAATCCAGCGGAGAGCTTCATTGCTACCATAACGACCGTTGGCGAAGGCTACCACAACTTTCACCACACGTTTCCACAGGACTACGCCGCATCTGACATGGGTGCCATGTGCAATGTGTCCAAATGGATTATTGACGCCTGCGCGCTGTTTGGACTGGCATATGACTTGAAAACTGTTTCCAAAGAGGCAGTCTTACAGCGAAGAATGCGAACCGGAGACATGCAACACCTGAAAAATCACGATGACTGATCGAGGGTTTCTTATATAATGTGGAAATTCTGTCAGAGCAGTTCAGTGCCACTTGAATGTTTTGAAATTTTAAGGTGGCTCTGAACCGTTTTGACAATTTTGTTTTCAAACTTTGCCAAAAATATGTATTATGAAATACTGATCATAATTCAACAATAAAAATGGGAGTTATCAACCTCATTTTCGAGTTATTAGTACTAAGTTCTAATAACTAAAGCTAAAACTAAAGGTGTTATTAACATGTTATTATGTTGCTATGGTAATCCAAAATGTCAAGAAAATGATCACAACTTGTCGACTAATGATTAAGCATTTGTTTCATACCATAAGTGTAATAGAAACTTATAAAGAATTGTAGAAATGACTTATCGAAGTAAAAGGACTGGAAAATGCCTAAAACCGTTATCGGCCACCTTAAATGAGATTACTTTTTGTTGAAATTAAATTTATGCCCTATTGCCGTTGTACCAGCCTTGAAAAAAATCTGGTATTATTACCTTATGTTGTAAAACGTTTCTCTTTAGGCCAATTAAAAATATACAAATGATTTTCGTTCCGCGCGCTTCATTTGTGGGGGCCGCCTCTGACGCCTCTCTCTTTTTATTATTTGTTATTGAAAAAGTTGGAACGAACAAAAACCAACAGGCGCTACTTTCACTTTGCACGTAGTTCAAAATTTAAAACCCTCGGTACGCTAGGTCCGTACTGGAAAGGTTAATTACCTTGCAGAATTTATTTTGCAAGTTCGCTTCTGGAGAATTTGATGATGGAGAAAAAAACATCGATATTTGAACAACACAGGTAAGGAATGCGAAAAAATAATAAAAAAATAACAAAAAAATAGCGCCCAACCACTCTCTTTTTTTATAGAAATCCGGACGAGAAACATTTGTTTGTTTTTTTTTTAACTTGGCACTTGGGCGTTCTTACCGCCCCTACAGGTAAATTTTCTTCTGTATCTACTTTTTTTTAAAGTTTCGCGTGGCAAATACAATCTTAGTTAGGGGTATCCACGGGTAAGGAAGGGCCATTTAGAAAAGTACTTTGAAGTGCGATATATAATTTTGGTTCCCTACAGGGGTTTTTGTCCCAGACTTGCACAGAACTGATAGACAGACACTGCAACAGCTCAATACAGCGAGGATTTCCCGCCAAAAGGCACACTAGCGTTTCCCGCCAAAACACATGTCACGCCACTGGCACGGGGCTGTCATCACAGGTGTAGAACAAACGCATGCGCATGGTGAGCCGTGTACTCCATTGTTATGCAAGCGAAAATGCAAGCACAAAAAACAAGTACAAAGAATGAAAATGCTCTGTTTCCCTGTGCTTGCGTAAACACTTGCTTCACAAATTTGAATGTATCAACGTTAGTACTGAGCAAGTGCAATTGCAAACATATTCGTCTCATCCGCCATATTGGAAAAGGGCATGAACAGCCTCCTTGTAATCGGCTTTGCCCGCGTGAAGAAATGCAACTTCTCTGATTAAACTTTTTTCCTTTTTTTATTTATACGGACTGAAAATGGCGCGTATTTCACTCAGCCCGATACAAACACACGAGACTACAGTTGGGAAGAAATTGAAAGTTTCTGTTAACCAAAGTGTCAGGCGACGATTTACATCAAATTAGTCGTCTCATTTGCCCGCAGCACACCCCAATATGTATGTAATGTAAGCCCAGAGAGGTACAAAAATTTTATAAGGCCTCGTACACGCTTATGCGTAGTCCTGGATAGATTTTCACGCAGCTTGTTTGCACAGTTTTAGCGCGGACGGGTGAAAACGGAGACTTCAAAATCAATGGTTTATGCAGGATTATGCTTGGACTGGAAACCGGTGGTGGAGAGCCGGAAGTGAAACGGGGTGGGAAAGAACTGTGTGGGAACCGCGGGGGAAATAGCAAAACTTCCCTAATCCCTGATTACTCTTCTAATCTCATTATCTTGATCATTTTTGGTGTGACCAAAAACGGTGAAATGTTCAAAGTCAAAACAAGACATTCACAGACAGATTCCCAAAAGGAAAAACAAAATTACTATTTTTTTTTCTTTTCACTCTTAATTACATAATGGTACATCGACCTAAAAATGGTGATTCAACTCCTAAACTATTCCAAACTATAACTATAATCGATTGATTTTACAATCAAATAGGGCTATGCCAACTTGCAAGCACCAACTATATCCAAATAAAATGAATTTTTCATAAAGGTTTTTTCAGTGAATACGTTAAAGAATAACAGCTAAAAATCTCTACAAACTAAATCTATTTCTCAACTTTCCTTCAGCTGTTCTAAACAGTTACTTTTAGACTAAGCGTGACGCTGAGTGGTCACGCGTGACGTGACTATACGTGACTCTAGTTTCGTGACGGAGATAATTTTTAGAGACAGCGAATAAATCCACTCATGCATTTGACAAGAATAGACCTAATCGCAAACAGCATTAATAGATAAATATAATGTATATATCATAAATTCACTTTAGATGCATCTTGATTGCAATACATTAGATCGTGCTCGGGGATATATGATCTTGTATTTTGTTTTACCAGCTTAACAATAAAAATTTAAATTAACAAAAAAAACTCCACTACCACTGTCAATTGCTATAAACTCCTAAAAAAACTTTACCTTAAAGCAAAGGCTTCGTCTGAATCTAGCCTCATATCACAAAGCTAAAATTTGCGTTTTGAATATTATGTTATAATTTATCTGCCCTTACACGAGAAAAAACTGTACAACGTTTGCGAGCTGATACTTAATCTTGAATAATGATTAAAACAATTAAATAACTACCGAGACCAAAAACAGATTCCTGTCAAATACCAACAAAAAAAAAGTGGTGACATATATTAATTTACAAAAGTATGAGTTTTACGTTTTACGTTTCAGTTTAGAGAGAAGCACTCTATGCAAGTAATTTCCTAAGTATTTTACATCTTCCCTTGCCTACGGCTATCTCGTGGACCAAATTGCCACGTTCAAACCCCTGGGTTAGGTCAGTTAAATCCCCCTGGGGTAGGAAATTCTCCTTGGGTAGAAGTTTGACGTCAAAAAGTCTAAAGAGATTGACACGAGAAAGCGTTGCAGTTGTAACGATATCAAAGAAACATTAAACCTCGAAGCCCCAAAGTCAACAAATAAATTCTCTTTACTGGCTTCTATACATTTCTCGGAAAACCGGTTGGGAGAATGTGTTAAAATCAAGGAAACTCCCTTTGGTGATCACTTCTTTCAAAAGTTCTCATGACCTCCTCTTGTGATTTTGTCTTTCTACTGTAATGAGAAAATTAATGCTGATCACTTTAGGGGCTTCAGAGGTAAAGGGTATTTCTCCCAGGGGGAATCCCATATATCATAGTAACAGGGGTACCCGTCAGGGCCAGGTTGTTCAAAAGCTGATTCATACTAACCCAGGATTAAATCTGTCGATCGAGGGTTCAATTTATATTGTATAAATGTGTTTTTATAGCTTATATTTTGCAGAGTTGGAGATAAGTCGACCTCAAAACTGAAGGACAGAAAATATAAACAGAAAACCTCACTGAGAAGTTAAAAACTGAAATAACAATTCACGCTAATACTTGATTAGCTTAATCGCCCTTTGAACAACCTGGCCCCGAAATTTTACAAGGAACCGTCATCAAAATATCGTTATATGAAAGTAGTTCTTATCAATTTTTACTATTTACTGTACCCGAAACAAACAATACCAAACTTTGGGCATTTGAAATTAAACACTAATTAAGACGAACGACCCCCTCAATACATATCCAGTTGGGGGGGGGGGGGAGGTATTTCTATGCCTTCTTTTGCGGTGCTGTTTGAGGTTACAATTGCTCAGTAGAGCGGTTTTCACTTGAGTGTCGAAAGTAATTCGCGTTTGCTTGCTTTTGCATTTCCACTCTTCGTGGCTGGTTAAAACGCTCGCGCCAAATTTTTCAACCAATCACAAGTAAAACCAAAATTGATCGTGACTCGCTCACACACGTTTTACCGCGCTTTGTACCGGCTTCATGTACTTGCTTCGAGTTGATTGGTTTCCCTGGTTGTCTATGTCCTTTGTGATTGGCCAAAGTGATAATTTTGGTCTTGGTTTTAAGACACTCAATCGAAAACCGCTTTATGTGCATCTACAACTGATTACGTGTTTACTATGACGTGGCCTCGCACTGGGCCAAAATGGCCCGAACATTAAGACCGAAAATGTTGAACAAATTGTTTCGAAAGAAATGTATTTCTAAGCTGAAGGCGAACTTTGTAAAACGCCTTCCTATAAGGCACAAACTTTAGTAAACAAACACCAGTCTTCACTCGCTCAGTTCTTCTTTGCTCGATATACGAGAGACACGACACTAATATTTACAGATTTCTACGTCATCAATGTGAAATATATTGGGTCGAATTACAAACTTCTTTTAGCGGAGGAATGAAATAAGCGAGAACGACATAGGTTTGTTTACTTAAGTTAGGCAAAACCTTGCAGAAAAATTTTCAGTAAGTCGAATTTAAGTAAGATCACAATATGTGATTCTCGCGTTATTGTGTAGAAATAACAATTAATTAACATGCTACCTGCGAATTCCTGGGACTGGGTTACATAAGCTTGTACTTACTGCACTAGATTTCATAGCGTCCTGTGGCAGAAGCGGCATCATAGCCAGTTCTGATAGTGTCCTGTGACACATGTTTGTGTATAAGGTGCAACAGTGATAAGCGTGTCAATTGGATAACTGACACCAGTCCGCGTAGCAGTAGAAATTGTGGTCAGTGATGCAGGGTCGAGCGCCATGCCATTCACGTCTCCGATCCTCTTAGCAGAATCCACAAATGACGACAAATAGTTCTGCGAATTAACTAAAGCAAGGTTCGACGAAAGCCCATTTCCTGCCCCTAGAAGTGGGTGGAAAGGCGGCATGAAGAAACTTGGATAGGTCGGAAATGGTACTCCAAATTTGTACGGACTGTATCCAAACAGGCGATTGGCCGCCACTGAAAGGTCGAGATATGATCTTTCTGGTCCAGCAGAAAGTTTGTCTCTGTTTGTTGCAGAATGAGGGAATGGCGGCATGAATGGAAATCTTGGTGAGACAGGGACACTCGGTACTTGCAACTGAGGGTCTGAAACAGAATGGTGCCTCGTGGGGACATCAGGATCCTTATCAGATGAACGTGCCGGACAAATAGGTTGACGAGTCTTTTCCGCGTTACTTTCACCTTGCACGCTTGATATCGTTTTATCATCTCCCAGAATGCTGCTTATTCTGTACGACGAGGAAGAAGCAGTGTTCAGTTTGCTCTCCTTGTTGTTTTCGTCTCCTAGAAGCCTTGAAACGCTGAAGTTCGAACCAGTGTGACAGCGTTCCTCGCGTAGCTTAGCCGTGGACGACTCAACGACATCATCTTTATGGGAGGCTAAACTCCCTATATGAGAGTTTATTACCCTCTCCGGAATTACCCCGTTGGGGGCAGAGCATTTGAGTCCTTCGCCCTGCAATGGCTGTCTACGGATTGCATCAGCGTTAAATTGTCCAGGTAAAACCTTGTGTGGTACTGACCTACCCTCATTCGTAGAAACATTACTAGGTAACATTGCACTTTGGATTCCTTGGCTATTTGGATGGGTATGAAGCAAAGATCTCCAGCTTTGTTGCCGTGCATTGGGAGACAGCTCCTTGCTCTGTGAGGCGCTTTGCCCATTCAACCACATTCGTTCCTGATGCGCCCCTTCAGGGACCAATTCCATTGGCTTTGGAAGGTAATTATTTTGTTCTGTTTTTGTGGGAGACAATTTAGATAGAATGTCTTCCTTGGTATCTCTACCACTGCGTTCGTCAATCGCATTAACTGGAAGACATTTAGAAGCGTTAATGTGGTTAGGTCCTTTTAAAAATTCGTTGTGAAGCATTCCGGTGTTAACTTGTTGCATTGGTGTGGATTGTACACCATCTGATGAACCAGTCGTTGTATAGATACCCGAGGGACCAGACACACCATTTTGGTTGACAACACTGGTATTCACCGATGCTACCTCGACCCGTTGAGAAGCACTAGAATCGTGCCTGGTTGTAACACCAGGCTCACTGTCAGCTCTGGACAGAGCCGTTTCCGCCAGCATGTCAAGGTAGCCCACCTCACGCTCCTCCGGGTTTGCATCGGAGGAAGCCTCCTTCTCCGGGGCATCTGCCTCCATGCTGGCCGCTGCTTCCCCCTCCAGCTTCTTCCTGGCTACCTTCTGCTCCCATTCACCCAGGCCATGAAGAGTCAGGTTCATGTGCTTGTGTTGATAAAACACGAGGCTGATCCGCGTAGGATGGTGTCGCTTTGGGTTCCTCAGAGGTGTCGTTGCGTGCAGTTCCTTCTTCGCTACCTCAATGAGCAACGACCCATGGCCAAGAGCGATAGCCACTCCACCCATATGCTCCTCGATCTGGAACGGTTTCCGTGCTTGTTCCATGTTGATGAGGTCTTTGACATTTTTACGATTTTCCACCTCTTCCTTCACATTGGCATTTTCGTCCATTGGCAGACTGTTTGACGCTCGCATGAGCGGGACCTCTTGATCATCCACCCACTTAATCTGAGAAGGCCCTCTTAAGACATCGTTAGGGGCGCCATTGTAATGATGAATGACTGTCTTTGGCTTGGCATACTCCGTACCTCGGTTTGACGGTGCGCCGCCCATCGCAAAGGACTTACCGAAAGGCATCCGACAGTTCCAAGGCCCATTCATAAAGGGAACCTTTCTATCATAATTATCATAATTAGTGCCCGAGTTGTGAAAGTGATTCATGTGTCCCGGATTTCGATACAAATATGGAATGTGATTCTCGTCGACCCAGTGCACCTCGGGCGCACGGCAGTGGTTAAGAACGTAATTGTTCCCAAGGTGAGGGTGAAACTGAAACAGCGGTGAGCCATGAGGGGGGTACTGTCCGTTATAGCAGTTGCTCATCACGTGATTAGAGGCAGGATGATGGTGAATTACCGAATTGGGATACCCGTGCAATGCCTGCGCATGTCCGTGTGGGAGACGATGCCCGTCAAATGCTAAGAAAGGCTGATTGCTGTTGTTGTTGTTTACATCCTGAAACAACTCCTTGCGCTCCTCCTTGAGATGTTGGTCGTGACTGTTTGCGGCTTTGCCTGCTTTTGGAGAATTTTCTTGCCCTGCGACGGTAGAGTAGCCTGGCGATACACCCACAGGAGGCTCAAGGAAGTGACTGGGCATGACGTAATTTGGAGCCACAGGGCAACCTTCCTTGTCCAGCATGCGGTACAACGGCAGAACGTGAAGCTGTTCGTCTTCTGTGCTGTGCGAGCCTGGCTTTAGAAGAGTACACACCTGCGAGAATACGAAAAAGAAAAAAAGAAACCGTCACGAGAAATAAACAATGGGAACAATTGAAGGAGCAGTGTCACTAAGAGTTAGAGTTTCTTGAAAATCCAATGAAGGTGTTGGCATCAATTGGATGGGGAGGAAGAAAGTGGTCTGAAAATTGAAAAGGTCGGGCCGACGTTTTCAAGTTTGGCAGTGTTACTCATAGGCGTACGAGGGGGGGGGGCGAGGGGGGCAGCCCCCCCAGTCCATTTTCGGGCAAAATTTTAGAATTCGGGCAGCTGCAAGCCTAAAGAAAAAATAAAAAATAAGCCGAAAAGTCTATCACGTCAAAACGAATACATCAACAGGAAAAGTATTGGCAGCGTGTGGAAATATACATAACTTTGTTGTTCAAAGTCCATCCTTCATCTGCGTTCGTTTCCCCTCTATAATCATTGATTTTTCTCGCAAATTCTGCCTGACTCCTCAGTTTTAATCAGTTGAAATCAGCTTTTCCATAGGAGGTTTGCGCACGGTGGAAGAAGACCTAATAATTTGAAGCTATGCTTTCGACTCAAATGTTTAGTTCTCAGGGCTAGCGAAACTTTCAACGAAATGTTCAACATTCATCCCTGCATGTTTTACACGCTTTTGTATTACTTTCAAATGGGGAAAAACAATATAAATTGGCTTCCAAAATTAATATAATTTTTTCTGAAGTAGAGTGAATAAATAAAAGATATCGAAAAAGGACAGTGCATGACACCTTCGGATAACGCCACGAAATTAATTTAAGAACTTAAGCAAGCAGGAAAAGTTTGTACACCACTATTTTAATACATTTTTATTTTTCATTTCACATGCCTCTTTATTCGACTTTCAACCCATGCCATTTTTCGGACAAAAAGGTCTCCGCCCCTCCAGGACCGAAGGTGCCCGTACGCCTATGGTGTTACTTGGAAGAAAATCACAGAAAAACCATTGATTACGGCCTTTCTTTTATTTTTTTTCAGGTTATTTTGTTGATCATTGAGTGTACCCTAACAGTTCTAGCATAGTTTACACAAAAAGTTAGAAGACTTCTCGTGACCCTGTCCCTTTACGTCAGGTCAAAAAAATAAGGCAAGAGCACCACAGAACAGACTTTTGAAGCCGGATTCCGCTGAAAGTTCGAACAATGAGTGCGAAATTAGTACCAAAATCACCAAGCACGACATTTTGTATGCTATAAAGACACAATTCATTTGTCAAATAACCCCGTAATAAAATGGAAGCATCCGAAAAATAAGTCAAACCCGTAAAAATGTTTAAAGGCGCCATTTTGTTTTGAACTGGCGGAACGTCGTATAATATTATCAATTTCAATCCATTTTCCCGCGGGGCGCGTGCAGGAGAGCGCACGCACCAGCAAGAGGCTGTACTTTTGCCGAGCCGAATGTTGCGCGGAAACCATCTTAATTACTTAGCAGACGGAAAACTATTTTTTTTTTGTCCTTTGTAATCCACCTCAATCTTAACTAACCAAAGTCATTCTTCCTCGTTTTTCGTTTTATTTATGACCTCTTCAATTTATTGCTACCATCGTTCCTAAGTCTTTCTGCATTTTGCTTTGTGAAGCTAGGCGAGATAAGAAACGGCCTGGAAACAACTTTGCAAATTTGCACGTAAAGGCCTGGGGAGAGGTGTTAAAGGAGCTTTGTCACGGGGATTTCGCAGATTTTTGGTCTAAACTGTTCTGAAATTAGTGGTAGGTATTAACCTACAAAACCTATAAAAAACATTATCTTTGAACATCTAAAGGAAGATATAACTTTAATTTGCAGATAGAAATCAAGGAACGGCTATAGATACCTCCACCGCGGTCAAACGACAGAAATATGCAAAAAATAAGAAAAGTACTGCAAAGATAGGTTTTAATTTTCACAGTTCAAAGTTCGATACATAACCGGTATCCTAAGGGTTTACTAAGTTTATTGGAGCTACTAAAAAAGTTCACGTGTTTGAAAATAGCGATATGCGGACTTGTCGGCGCCATTGTCAGTCTGTCAAAGCACCTTTGGCAGAGCGAAACATTTAAAAAGTAAAAACACTGGTTTACCTGAGGGAATGGGATATGCTTTCACCGGCAACTATTTTTATCTATCCTTGCTCGTAATCACTTCAATTTGAACAAAAAACGGCAAAATGGAAAGAAAACCTGCCTGAGACGTTTGACCGCGGTGAAATAGATACCGTTTTGTTTGAAGACGCGCGGAAACAACTTGAAAAAGTAAGCCTTACTTTTTCAAATTGCAATCCCTTTCCATCCATACATCCGTAGCCAAAGATGCTCGTTAACAGTTTCAGTGCTCCAATATAGCAATTTTTAATAAAAACAGACTATTATTTTTAGGTTTTCTGCGACACAAATATAAATTTTGGCTGTTTAAAAATCTGGTAGAATCCGTGACATAGTCCCTTTAATGCTCCTTTATTGTAGAACAAAAGCAATGTCTGTTTTGCTCGACTACGCCAAGTGTTCACTGTTAGTTACAACATATACACAACTGTAGTTACCAGTGTTGCTCCGCCGTCCATATTCCTGGAGTCCTTGTGGCTATGCGCACAGAAATCCATGCAGCACGTGACACCAGAGAAAGGTCGCTTCTCATTATTCCCGATGCGACATTCGAGACCCTCCTTTTCTTGCCTTACCTAGAATTAAAAGGATATACCCATTTATCCTTGATGTCCCTAGATTGCCACCCATTTACTCCCAACCAGTATCATACAGTTTGTACAATTTAATTTGGGAGAATGAAGTGTCAGTTACGATAACAGAAAGCGAGGGCGCAGCTCTCGTTAGCTTGCTATAGACCGATTTTTATTTCAGTGTCGTAAAACCAAATCCTAAGTAATCACTCTGGCTAATCACAAAAGACACAGACAATCTGGTGATCCAGTTAAAGCTCGAAGCAATTACATGTAGCCCACACGAAGCGCGGGAAAACCCGTGTGAGCGCGTCACGATTGGTTTTGGTCTCACTTCTGATTGGCTGAGAAAGTAAAACCAGTGAAATTCAGAATTTCTTTTGACTTTTAGGTGAAAAGCGCTCTTTGCGTAGTTAAATAAATAAGAAAAACAAACTTTTTAAGAAACAAAAAAGTATGCGTCAGTTCTCTCAGCCTGATGTAAACACCAGAGAAGATTCAAAAGTATTTGAAAGTTTACGATGAAGCTAACAAAACGCAATAATCCGTTGTGACCGTGTTACATTAAGAGTTGTGCTCCACACTAATAATAATCGCTAATAATTAGTGATAATGATTATAATTATTAGAATTTACCTGGTTGTCAAAAGGTTGTGGTGCAGACCTTTCATACAAAAAGGACAAATCTTCCGCCAAACCGTGCATCATTTTTTCAAATTCCTCCTCCTGTTTATTTATGGAAAGAGAAAAATGCTTGAGAAACTATTGATATTAACCCCCCTGCTTCCAGAGACAAATTGTGGTTTAATTAATGTCGCTTTAGCGTTTAGGCTGTGGACGAAAAGCTAATTTGTGACCGTTCAAATGAAAGCTACTGAAAAGTACTTTTATAAGGTGCTGTTTATTATGCTGTACACAAAGTGGCTCTAACTTTTACGTCTGTGGATGAAAATCTTAGTGTGTGACCATTCAAATAAAAGCTACTGAGCAGTACTTTCATGTGGTACTGTTTATTGTGCTGTACAAGGTGGTTCTAACAGTGTTCCAGTTAAGTTTTTGAAGCAAGGGGTCAATTTATAGACGGGTCAACCAGCCCGGTGTATGTAGCACTTGTTAGGGGAAAGGTCGGGTGAAAAGTTTCCTTTTGTAGGAGGGGTATGCTGGCACCAGGAAAATTAATTTGTTATGCTTCAGGGTGCTGTAGTGGCAAAAAATGAATAACTACTGATTTAAATTACTTAATTTAAAATAATTATCCTATCAGAGAGCTCCAAGTTCAACATATGTTTCCCCAAGAATTACAACTCACTCATCTTCCTAGGGAGGTTGTCTCTCCCAGTCATTTTTAAAAAAATTTTTTCATTATTTACAATCGTCCATTTTCTATATGTCCACATAGAATGAAATCCAATTAAAAAATAAATTTAAAATATAAATTTTTTTTAAATAGAAAACCGCTTCTTTTTTCCCTCTACTTTACAAATTGCAATCTCCTTTTATAACAGACTTTTCGTGTATAAATACATACGGTAGAAGAACTGAGAAACTTTTCGTTAACACTATACGGAGTAAAAGAAACTGCTGTCCGTATATGCAGGCACAAGTTTTATCGTACGTGAGGACACGCCGACACGACGAATTAGAGAAGTTGTGACTTCAAAATGGATTTTTAAAAACATTCTATTTCGAACAATTTTGCCTTGTGAAATACAAAGCTACACATGATAGCGAGGAGGGAAAAGAAATTTATTGTGTGCCTTTTTCAGACCGAATTTAAGCTGAATAAGGAGGTTACCAGGCCGGGCGTCGGTAACATTGTTTTCTTGTCGCTCGAAAGAGATGACAAAAAATGTAACAAGAGCACAGCCTTGGACAAGTAAAGTTAGATATGTGGTTTTTTGATTCTTCTTTCTTATTTTTTTCTATTCTTTGTCTTTGGAAACTTGCTTCCTTGCTTTTTATTGTTACTTATAAGTGAAATATTATTTTTTCCATTTCATTTGTCAGGTCAGGTAGCCGTCTCTATCGGGTTTTTGACCCGAGACCCGTCTCTTATCTGGAACACTGTTCTAACCTATACGTTTGTGGATGAAACCCTAGTGTGTGACCATTCAAATGAATGCTATTGAGCAGTTCTTTCATGCGGTGTACAAGGTGGTTCTAACTATGAAGTCTGAAGATGAAACCCCAAGTGTGTGACCATTCAAATGAAAGCTATTGAGTAGTACTTCAGTATACTGCTAACTACGTTCGACAAGATAGCTCATCTTTATATCATACCTTAGAAGGATCGAGCAACTTAAATTTCCGCGGCGATTTGCTTCGAGTGAACTTGCAACCGTTATAGTACATGCTCCAAGAACAGCCGAATGAGAAAGACGCGCCACAAGTATCCTCACTCACCCCCTGACAGGCACACGACTTCCTGCAAAACAATAACCAAAGAAAATACTTCATTCGTGAGGGGTGGAGTTCGTCTGAAGCAGTGCTTACCACATACACACAACTTTGTAGAAGCCTAAAGGGAAAGGATTATGATATAACCTTCAAAAATTAATGACCTGCTACCGACGGATTAAGAGACGTTTAAACAAGAAGTTCCGCTATAAAAGGGATGGCACCTCCCACATTTCACCCTTCTCGGGCGCTTAATGCAAATTTGTACTCTTTGCATTCGTGGCACGTTGTGGTGCCGAGCATCTTTCAAGCTGAACATGCTTTGAAATCTCATGAAACCAAGATATATTATTGACAAAAATATGAAAAATAACTTCCTAACGTTTAACAGAAGATTTCTAGCGAAAATGAAACACATTTTATCAGTAATAGTTGTGGAAAATACGCAGGTTGTTTGCCAGTTGTTTACGCTTTGATTATTGACTGACAACTGGGCGTGAAAATGGCCAGGCCACGCCCCTTTTATACCGGAACTTCTTGTTTAAACAACAATGTCCCCCCTTACGCCAAAAAAAAGGTCCAATCCCGGTAGTCTAAGACTTTGGAACATGCCCTCCCCCCCCCCAACCCTCCTGTGCTCCAAAAGGAGGGGGGAGAGCATCCTTAGATCCGCAACTGCAGATGGGGCTGTTCCAAAGAAATTTCCCAAAAAAGATTGCTCAAACTTTCTTTAAAAAGGTTGCCGAAAAGAGGGTCCAAACTCCAAATAGTTGCTCCAAAAGATGCAAAACGTTGCTTTTGAAAAGGGACAATCTCCAAATATATGCCAATTTCCCTTTGAAGGTAGGATTTCTAGGCATTTTCATGCAATTGCATCGGACGAACAACATTTGGAAAGTCTTCGGAAAAATTCGGTCTTGAAATTGCAGAAAGTTGCTCAAGAGTTGCTGGAGAAGAAAAAAGTTGCTCGAAAAGTTGCCAAGTTACCCAAAAGTTGCCAAGCATCTTTTGGGACAGCCTGCACTCTACAGAGGACAAAAACAAACAAGAGAACAAAAAGGGCTCTCCTTACGTTTCATTGATGCCGCATCGTCTAGTAGTAGGTACACCATGTTGAGGAAGCACTGTACTGAGTTCCTTGTAGAGGAGATCCGCGCGCTCCTTTGCAATGCCTTCCCATAATACAATGTTCACCACGTTCAGTGACGTATCACACACGTGATCAGCACGCTTTCGTGCGATGACCAAGATCTTCTCCTCTTCACTGGACCGACGAATAACCTAAAACGTCATCAAAAACAAAACGAAGAGTTTGTCCATGACAAAAGAAAAAATTGTTGACCTCTACTCTTTTTTATCCCTGAAGATAACATTTTCTAGTCTCTAATTGCAGCAACGTTGAATGGTTTTTTTTTTTAAGCAATGCAGTATAAAATCCGTCGTTTTGTTTGTCCTACAGCATTTAACGTTAACGATCAACTGCAAACTCAGTTTTTTGTCGCGCAAAATTCACATAACTATGTTAGTCCTTCGCAATCGTCCTTGTAAGACAAATTACAGCGATCATGTTCTAGCGCAAAATCGCTTTTTATCAAAAGCTGATTAGAGTTCCACGCTGTGGAGGAATACCTTACAACGCCCTAACTAAAAATAGGACGTACACCCCAAGCAGAATTGCTTTTTCAGGCAAAATATTGCCTTAAGCTCACGCTTTTTCTCATTGTTATTTTCGATAAGGGATGCATCTTGCTTTTGGCTACATGATACCACAAGAAAGATAAACTCACCCATCTCGCTATTGGACAACCAAGCTGATTTTTTCCCTCTTTTCCAGTGAAACCAATCTACAAAGAGGTGAAGGATATGCTGGATTAGAACTAAAAACAATACATATCCCACTCAGTGAGATAAATCTAGGATTATCTGAGATTTACCATTGTAACAGACCGTATAACCTGAAAACCTTTCCACCTTTGACCTACTTTGGCTTTCAGATTAATACCGTGAAATATCCCATGAGTGACTTATCTTTCAGCTAAAATCTCTAAGGACAGTTTTTATATACAGAGAAATAGCAAGACCCAAGTAAATAAGTAACAGTTATATCACGAGAAAGCATGGAATAACCACGTTATCCCATACCAATTTTCCGGCAGGACACATGTGCAACAGGCCTTCTGTTCATGGGAGGGGGAGGACTCTTATTTAAAAGGGACGTAATTTAAACTGCCCAGTTTAAATTACGGGTGTGATTTCAGTACAGAACGTCAATATTTTGAGCCGTCAAGGTCTAGTTTAGGATTACCGTATTTTCTCGATTGAACGCCGGGCCCCGAATAAACGCCGGGTCTCCGAGCTAGAGTGGTAAGTAAGCCTTCCAGGCATTTATTCGAAGTGTAATATGCTTTAGGTATGATGGCAAATTACATTCATGTCACAAATAATGACTTAGTAAAACCCTTTTTTAATAAACATTTTGCTTTAATAAACTGCACCATTCAAATAAACGCCGGATCCACGGAATTAAGTTTGAAATAAACGCCGGGGGCGTTTAATTGAGAAAATACGGTACACGTGAAGAAATAGAAATTTACGTTGTTCTGTTGGCGGAGAAGACTGATTGGGCATGGACAATATGGTATCTTAAAGGAGTTATGTCACAGTATTTTAAGTCATTTTCTGTTTAGATTTAAATTGATAGAAACCTTAAAGTAATAATTTTTTAACGCAAAAAATACCAACAGAGTAATTAATACCCGAAAATAAACAAGGATGGTTTGGACTGACAACCATTAAGAGGGATTATGAATGACAAACTTGAAAAAAAAATGCCATTTTTTTCAAGATGCGCTGTCCGTGACACACCCGAGACGTACCCCCTTTAAGGGTCACAAAAAGCTTGAGCCACGACCAGATTGGTCTCCTTTAACGGTTTAATTCAAATTTTCTGACAAGCATCTCCGTCCTTTTCATTATAGGGTCCCTCTGGGGGGTCTTCTGCCTTTTGACTTAAGTGCATGAATTCCTCATGAAATAAAAATGATAATTTATATATGACAACTTACCAGTTCAATTCTGAGAGCTGATCCTTTGACACCAAACCTGGAATATGAAAATTTAAATACAACTATTAACTGACTTTAAAAAACTGGAGCATATCCTTGTTGCTGTAGCATGAAGCGACTAGGAGTATAGGTGGTTTTCACTGTCACGCCGCGTAAAAATAAATCCAAAACTATTGAGTAAAAAAAATCAAGAATAATACAAGTTGTAGAAAACTATTATATAAACTACTTGTCCAAGTTTCAGGTCTGTTCGTTATTCCGTACTTGAGTTATCCGTCAAATTGTTTCTCGCAAATTTAGAGAGCACAGTATGGAACCGCCATGTTGGAGCCCAAGCAGTTGGGCTCCAACATGGCGGCCGGAAATCAATGAAAACATCTGGCATTAAATACTGCTACAAAAAGCGGTCGGATCACCCTCATGAACAAGTTAACATTCACATAAACACTTCTCGCTAAACCTCAACTGTTCAGATTGTTACAAATTGCAGAATAAGGCATTTTTTTAACAAAACGTGACAGCCTTCTGGCGGCCATCTTTGATCTCGTGTGGCGTGAAACTCCGAAATTCAAAATGCTCTTTCTTAAAGATGGCAAATGCTATCGAGCTAAAAACCCTCAACAAGATATATATTAAGAAAGTCTATTAGGCAGTGAAGGATAAAAACTCAGGGGTCTTGCGATTTTGGGTTTTAGAATTTTGATGACGTCACGTGAAAACCAAGAATTTCTTCTACCCTAAGTAGCACTAGCTATTAGGTCACTGCACCTCCCATGACAATTTCTTTTAACTAATTAATATTCCTAAGTGGAGATAAGCATGGAATACAACACAAGGGCTCAATTCTAGGCTCGATTACCATCATTCTGTGTTCTGCATAATTTTTGCATTTTGTAATATACCCCTGCCGATAAATAATTGTAATAGAAACTCCCCTGGGAGTATTGATGGGATACCAACCTGATTCCATCCAAATTCAACTCACCACTGTTAGGGTTAGGATTTAGGTTCAGGTTAGGGTTAGTGAAACACCCATGGCAATGAAGGGGGACAGGAGGGCAGGAGGCTGGGAGACCTGGAGAAAAGGGGCAAAAAGCGGGAGAAGAAGGGCAGGAAGCGGGATTCCTAACGTGGCAGGAACCGGGAGAAAACGACTAAAATTTTGCAACATTTGGTTATATTTCACAATAGATATGGGACAAAGAGGGGAAAACACTAGGGGAAGGCTGCGGGGAGTGGGAGTAAAAGGTACGGGAAGAGGGAATAAAAGGTACGGGAGGCAGGAGGTTCAGAGCCCCCTGTCCCCACCCACAGGCGGCATGAATAGTGAGAACATCAAAGCACCACCATTTGTCCTACCTTTCTTCCAAGAGATTCCTAAGTGCATCCAAGTTTGGTGCGGCACCCAAGTAGGTGTAATAAGGACTGTCATCCTTTCCTGAAACTAAAATAAATATAATTATATTCATTACAATTTTTGTAGTACAGTGTATACACTGGCATGGAAAAATGGAAATTAAGGGCGGGGCAGGATACCTACAGTAAATGAGAAAAGTAGAGGCTCAGAAGCAAGATTCGCAAGGTGATGCATAACTGACGTAAACAGGAAGACAGTTCTAACTCCATGAAAAGTTTTACAATAAGAAAGGGGTAGGATGTGCATTTTTCAAAAACTGACTGTTATAACAGGGTATGGTAGCACCAGTGACTGACATTTGCAGACTGCAGACTGCAGACTAAGAAAATATATATCATGTTACCATTACCATTATTGAGAGCTAACCGTAAACAGGCTATAGCTAACCGAAGTGTTCTTCGGGTTAACAATCTGAGTGAATAGTAGGCTAACAATAGTAGTGAATAGTAGTGAAAGTCTGCAAGTCTGTACTGGTCTGCAAATGTCAGACACCCTGGTAGCATTTAAGATGTGTAGACAGGCACACTACCTTAATCTAGTACAAGCACTGTAATTTTGCCACTGGCGAATTAAATTTACTGGTATCCGCTTATCCCAGCGAGGGTACTGACAGAGGTCTCAGGACATTAATTGATAGGGATGATCCTAGGATTCTTTTGGATTTGAAATGTTCCATTGTTTCGGGTGGCTTGATTTAAGTATTTTGGGGGGTATTAAAAACAATGTAAAGATTGTGGTACTTCCTTGGCTGCATAGTTCTGCAAATAAACTACAAATAAATATTCAATTTCTAATGTTTTTCTTTGTGCTTTATCATTGCCCCTTTCTGGAAATTAAGGGGTCAGAAATTTGGCATGGGATTTTTTGCTCTTAATGTTTGGTCCAGGGATTTTTATGGGTTTTGTTGGAAGCCCTAGGGATTTTTTTGGGTCTTGATTTTTGCCCCCATTCAATCATCCCTGTCATTTAAAATCCCTAGTACCCCCCTGGGCCATTTACACACCTTGGGTGGAAAGTGGCACTGTGGAAGTAAAGTGTTGTGCTTAAGAACACAGTGACCCCAGCTAGGGATTGAAACCAGACTGCTCAGTCCAGCACGCTAACCATTAGGCCTGGCCAGGGGAGGGGGGGTGCAGTTTACATGACTGGGAGGTCCGACGTATTTTTTTGGGTTGAAAATGTACACCCTCGGTATTTTTTTGGGGTCAAGAGATCTGTCATGTATTTTTTTAGGTCTTAAAATCTGTTTGATTGAATAAATCAGTATCGACGTACTAGGTCTTGTACTTTTTGGGGTAGAAAATTTTGATGCCAGGTATTTTTTTGAGTGTAAAATTTCAGGCTCGTGTATATTTTTGGGTTCGCAATATGAAGCTCCGTCGAATCCCCTCCCCCCCCGTCATGTATACTGCAAGTACCCCCCTGGGGGCCTGGCACCGTATCTTCGTGCCACCCACCCTCAGACATGTGCAGAATTAAAAAACAAAAACAAATAAACAATGGTTGGACTAGCATTATTCAGGGATCACAGCGAAATTTGAGTTGTTTTCACATGTCAAGTACTAGTTTTTGCTCGAATCAGGTGTCTGGCATAACCCCTTTACCGCCCTGTCTGAAGGCAAAAATAAATTCCTGGGAAAAATACATAATATGGCCATGTATCACAAGGACTGGGAACTTTCTAATTCACAAATTTGATTGGCTTAAATCTGTATTGACCATGTAGATTTTCCCATCAAGAACTAGCTAGTGCTGTTACATACAGTAACAGTCATATACATTCACCACAAGGTAGAAACAAACAAAAAAAATGCAAAAACATTGGCTTGTTTCTGCTGAAAATAGTCAATGGAAGAGCCAATATTACATTTGGCCAATAATCAAAGTGGCAAAAAGCCACTAAACTCGGAAAATTTATTATGAAACAAGAATCAAAAACAACAAACTGGCAAATAAAGATTTGCCAAAACAAATGATGTTAAACTTTAAATTTCACACTTCCGTTCACCTCACTAAGTTTGATTGTCATCAAGCTGCTAATCAAGAGCATGCTGAAAGGCCATTAGAGAAAGAGTTCCTATCCGCTGCAAATTGTTTTCTTTCTTTTTATTTTTCCTTTTCTTTTTGTTTTTTGAAGGTTAGGCAAAGTAATAATTTTATTGAAAAAATTAAGTTTTGGTCTTTTTAAAAAAATCTGACATAAATACAGTATTTTGGCTGCATTATGTAATTTGACTAGAAATGAAGGTACCGGTAATCAGAGAACAGGTCTAATTCTCTAGAGGCCTCAAAATACTTGCACGCATTGCATGCCTACATTAACAGGAATCAAATTCACTTCACTCACTACAACTTTATCCGAGTTAAAGAGGAGAAAGGGAAAAAACAAACTTTGGCAAAATTATTTAAGTTTTTCTTACGCCTCTAAACACCAGCTAGAGACAGAATTGAGATGTTTTTGAAAGTCCACAAGTCAAAATCAATAACCACGAGTCTAAAAAGTGATTTTAGGCCTCTACGAATTTGGTGTCAGTTCACTGAAAGAGGTTAGGTACCGGTAACTTAAAAACACATGCACTTGCCAGTGAGTTTAAGGCTGTCCCCTTTTTTCATTATTTAGCATCAAATGTGTTTCCTAATTTCAGGTTGGTCGGTCGGACATAAATTTAAAAAAAAATCCTTAAAAGAATCAGGAGCTTGCAACCTTTGGAACTAGAAGGCCCAGTACCCAAGCATCACTGCTGTAGAGGTTGGCAACAACGAAAGGTGGTTACAAAATCAAGATGGCAGCAATAGAGGAAGAAAAGATCGATGTCTTGGTTAAAATCAGCTGAGAAAAGAGAAAAAAATTGAGCCACCAACACTTCTTTGTGATAGATCTGCCAGTTATGATCCATGAGTTTTTTCTTTTTTAAAAACGCCAAAATATGGGTTGGTTGGACAATGGTAAATGGAGAAAAAAAGGGACAGCCTAACTTTCATATTTTGTTAAAATTTTTCATCTCAGTTTGCAAGAAAAATGTAGGAAGTGCAAACCTGCTCTTTAAGTGACAATTCAGTGCATTTATGTTTTCTTGTTAGGCCATATAATAAACATCTTATTAACCAAGCTTAGTCAGTCTGTATGGGAGAATTTTAACTTTGGTCATGAGTACAGACCTCCCTGCATTCAGTCTGTACTCACATCTCAGGAAAAATTCTCCCTAACAGACCTTCTGCCAAGTTAATAAGAACTAATTATTTTGCCACTTTATTCATGAAAACAGCTGGAATGTAAATTGTGTGGTTCCAAAAAATATCCGCACCCTCCCCATGGAGGGTCATTGGAAATTATGAGGGGAAGGGAGACTTAAAGACCAAAATTTTTAAAGCAAAGTGTGAATCTCAAGTGTAATTTCCAGAGGGGAGAATGGGTTCAAACCAAAAACCCTCAGTGGGAGGGGGGTATTGATAATTTGTAGAACAACACATTTGCACTTCTAATTAACAGCTCCCTTGCTGGGTTAGGAGGTATAAGCCATATAGTTCTGTTTAGCTTCCGGTAATAGTTGATTTGTTTACGCAGTAAAAGCATTTTAGTTCCAACAGTGTGCTATGATTGCCTTGCAAGTAAACCTACCTGGATACAAAAAGGCGTACGCCAAATGAAAACAAAAAAACAAAGATTTGCGTTTTAAATTTCTGCTAAGCCCAACCACAAACAAAGTTTCTTCGTTGTTGTTTATTTTTTTCTTTCTCTTTTTTTCTGTAGAACTCTATTGAGCCAAGATTAAACAAATCCTCCTTAAATTATTGGCGATAAATCGATTACAGAACCTATGGAAATTATATTGCTGAACCTCAACGACTGAACCGTATAAAAAAGCAAATGTTACAATCGCAGCTCACTGAACCCAACTTCCGGTGTTTTGAATCCACATCTCAGACGAGAACAATAAATACACTGTGTGTGTTTTTCAGCACAGTGTTAAAGGGCTCTCCCAAATTCCATGCATTTTAAATAAATGTCGTGATCTCCGCGTTCAATAACCCAATCAGACATATTCTAACTTCATTCCAACAGCGACCTGTTAATTCCTATTGTTCCCGTAAATTAAGAATGCGTCTTCGCAAGAGTGGCGACTTCAGACGTGTCGAGAGAACCTCTCATCAATCATTTAGAAACCAACAAATACGCCAAGCGTGAAACCGACAACTTCAACGCTCAGATCGCCGCACTTAAAAACCATTAGCAAAAGCAAACGCTTTTTTTTTCGTTTTGTTTTCTTTGCAATCGTTTTTCTTCGCGGCAGTTCGTTTCACGTTGGGTCCTTTGATGATTTAATGATTTAGGCCGATAACGTGAATTAAAACTTTCGTCAATGCGCAAGGAGTGTGTCGTTTAGGCAGATTAGAAATTAGCACAAAAACTCGCCGCTGAATGGCTGAAAAGCGAACAGTGTACACATACGATCGGCTGTTTTGACGGTTAGCCGAGACACATATAAACAAAGGTTGATCTCTATCGTAACGAGATACTGATGAAAATTTTGATAAGAAAACCTCTTTAACGTTTACCGTAATTTTTCGTGTGCGCAACTAATTTATTTCACCGTGGGCCAAGTTAAAGGTTTCCGCTCGTAATTTAGCGGCAATGTCAACAAAAACTAACATCGCACCGCGCGGATCCACTTTAATAAATTTTATTCGAAGCAACCCGGCTTAATCCCCAATTAGGTTTATTTAAACCTTCAAACAAAGCCAGTCTACGCATCTCACGCTATCCACAAAAGCCGAAACGAAATGGAAATGCGCGCGGCATGAAGAAAAAGAGATCAAGCAAATTAGTTCGTGCCCGACTTCGGCAATGGTTAGATATTCAAGCCGGCTGGAAACGTGCATTTGAATAAGAATACAAGTAAAAAAAATATGTAAATACCTGGGCAGTTGCATGGAGGGGGTTCAAAATCGCTTTCACTGCGGGAAACCGCTACCTTGCTGTTCGTCAAAAGCTTTTCAGCGCCCGGTTCGCTTGAGCGAGTGGGTTGAACGTTGCCGCTTGCTGTTATATTCACACGAACAGCTTTGGGGAGCTCGTCGGGGACGTTGATTTCTGTGCTCTGCAACTGAGGAGCTTCGACTTTTTCCTGCACATGAACTATCCCTGGCGACTCTGGGTTTTGCGGTTTACATTCGCCAGGCTCTGAATCGTTGATGCGCTCGCTTTGAGCGTCTTCGTCGCCAGCTCGCTTTGAGAGAAAAACGCAAACCACAACAAATAAGCAGTGAATATTGGCAAACGACGCGCGCATAAATTGCTTGCAAATAAACTCCGGTAGAACAAAAAAAAACCTCCCAGTGCCTGGGAATGGAATTTTTGCTTAAACCTGAATAAAATCAGTGTAAGCTAAGTTGTATTATTTAAGATCAATCGCCTTACCTTATCGCTCTCTTCGATACCACAGCTCACGCGAGACAAGCTTTCCGGTGACTCGCCGTCTTCGTCTTCATTAGAACCCTGTCGCAGCTGAACGGCGTCTCGTTTCGCAATGTTGGTTGTCGTTTTCTGCAAGAACAAACCGAAATCTCACCTTAAATATTTTCAAGCGAAAACTACTTTAGCGCAACGCGCAAGATTAAGTGCGAGAATTATCAGTGTCCAGCCGGAATCATTAACGTTCGTTCAAATATTCGCACCTTTCTGAGTTCAATACATTTACGGAACTTGCATATCTGATGACCAGTTTTTCTATTGACACAATTGCTGCATTCGCCGCAATTTACTTTCCTCAGACAAGGCTCACAACCGCCGCATCTTCTTCGCTTTTTTCGAGGAACCACGTCTTCAAAATCACTAGATCGTTTTTCTCCAGGCTCGCTTCGAGTCACCGGCATCGACGTTGTCGTTCCCTCTGCGCTGCTTTCCATGGCCACTAGACTAGTCGCGTAGCGTCGAAAAAAAAAATTCACGACCAACAATCCGTGACATCAATAACATTCACGGTAAACTCGCGAATTTCGACCAGATCCTCGATGGATGCTTCCAAATCCAAGACACGAAGCCGCTAAGTTGACTTCGCCTAGAGCTAGAAGCTACTTCCAACGATATCAGCGGCGAATGTCAGACAGGCTTGTCGTTGATCGAACGCAAATTTCACGCAGCCACAAGCCACTTCCGAGCCAACCAAATGCTTAGTAGGTGGGAACAGTCTGTTTGCGAGCCGACAAATGCACGCCCACGTGGGATAATGCGAAGCCGCGAAAACTGATCAAGCGTGACCAATTTGCGCGCGTGCGTGCGTTCTATCGACGTCGTCAATTTCGAGTTTCGAAGGCAATAATGAGATTCCGGTTTCACCCAGCCGCAGTCAAAATACAACGCGACAGATCTGTGAGGCGGAAACAAATATTGAAAATTTCCTTGGCAAAATTTTCGGATTGCTCTATCTTCAATAACAACTTTCAACAAATTAACTTTCAAATTGATGCAGCATTTTCTGCCAAAAATTATTTCGTTTTCAACTGGGTCCAGAAAAGCCTCGCAATTTTCAACTCTTCCTCACAGCTGTTTGGCGTTATACAAAACAGTAAAACTTAGCCAAAAAATCGTAGCATTGGAGGATTAGTGTCGGAAATTGCCCATATTTTAAGATCATATCACAAAGTTTTCGTTTTGTCGCGAGCGGGGAGCGATCCTTGTAGATCAAAATTGACGTCGGGCCGTTTTGAAGACGCTAAATTAGAGCGTTCGAAATGCAAATTTTCTGTGACTTAAAAAGAAAACAGTAATTTTAAACTTTTTTAGCTGTGTGCTAAAACACAGCCGGTGTATTGCAATATATTCATCTCGCTGTAAATGCGACACTACACCATTGTTTTCACGCTTGATTGACAACGACGTTGAAAGCTGAAAATGCCGCATCTGAAAAGCGCGCAAGACGTGAAAAACATTCTAATCGCAATCATCTGTCTCCCGTGTGCTCTTAAGCCAAATAAATTATTCTTTACGTCGAGCTCGAGATAAAAGTGTATAAATTAAACCATTCATTAAGCAGAGAAAGTAAATAATACGAACTGGGATGTCGTGTCGCCCTCAGCGAGTGATAAACCCTGCGGCCAAGTGCGTGTGGTGGTCTATTGTTGATCGAAGCAGTTTGACATTTTAACTGATCCGTGACAATATTTATACAATTGTCTACACTCACTTCACTTACGTACAAAGCGGCTCGTTGCGAACGGTCGTGTTGCTATGCCAACATTTGACGGATTAAGTAACCCGTAATGATCTTGATATCCAATAAATTTTCACTTCAATCTCACGTGTGGCGCCCTAGCTCAGTTGGTTAGAGCGCTGGTCTAGTAAACCAGAGGTCAGTGGTTCAAATCCGCTGGGTGCCTACCTTTTTTTCCTTTTTCTTCTTTTTTTTTCTTTTTACTTATTACTTCCCTATTACTGCACTTTTTTAAAAACAACCATGTTATCACTCAAGAGACTTCAAAAGTTTGTAAAGGAATAATAATTTAAGCGTATAAGAAACTCAGCAAATTATCATGAATTTTATCGAGGTTGTCTTTTTAGCTTTCCAAGTTTTCTTATCTGTATAACGGTAGCGGCGATACAGTACAATGCGCGACAGAGAAAATATTTCTTCGCTCGCCACTTTAAAGCAATGTAGAAAACCTTTGGGACCAGTGTACAAGAAATAAAAAAAACTATTTGTATTTATTTTGCGCGTTTTAAGAACTAAAACGGATCCGAATTTAATTTTAAAGAAAACTTTTTCAAAATACTTAATCGCTCTTTATTCTAGCATTGTAACAATTTTTATTATTGAATTTTCAAGCATTTACATGTTTTCAGATTGCTGATTTTTCTTTTCAATTTTAAGTGTATATCAATTTTATTGTCTTTATAAGATTTTTGTTTAGAGGACCCTCCTGAAAACCCCTTAAATGATAGGTGGCCTACTTGACAAACATTTGTTTTTGTTATTATTAGTTTTAGTTTAGCGTATTTAGTTTGGTTTTAAAATTTCACTGCATTAACCAGTTGTTTTAGGTCAGTTAATTTCTGCTTTAGATGCATTTATTTATTTATTTATTTATTTATTTATTCATTTATTTATTTATTTAATATTTGAAGTCATTTTATCTCTATAGCTCTACATCTTTGATTAACTGTTGAACCCTGGGAAGAAGGGTAGGGTGTGTCTTGCGCAGTTTAAGAAATGGTTTTGGTTTGATTTTTGATTACAACAAAAAACATCAATGTTGCTAATATTATCCCACATGTGTATATAACCTTAAAACATAGAACTAACATAATATAATTGGATTACAATAATCTAGAACTAAGCCAAATAACAAAATTCTGAAGTCCATTCACAAATGAATACAGGCAGATGGAAATCTGCAGATAATTATTAAAGGGGACAACACTATTTAAAAAGAAAAAATAATTTTGAATTATCGTCTAAATCATCGAGAACGACAAATTCGATTTTTTTTTTTTTTTTTTTTTTTGGGGGGGGGGGGGGGTTAGAAATGCATGTGTCATTTGTCTGCCAGTTTCAATCCCGACCAATCCGTAATTTATAATTTCCAGATGGGTCAGTACAACAACACTTGATCAATTGCTTTTTACAGTAATGATATAAAAAATGCCCAATCATTGGCCGACATGTTATGATCATTTTCGTGACATTAGTGGTTACCATAGAAACGGTATAACCTGTTAACAACACCATTGATTTTAGCTTTAATTAAGTGCTAATAACTCAAAAATAAGCTCGGTTATTTTTTTGCTAAGTTATGATCGGCATGTCGTGATACAACTATTAGCAAAGTTAAAAAAAATCTATCAGAGCTCGATGGGCTCAGAGCCACCTTACTTTATTTAACCTTGCTAAAGTTGTATCATGAGACGGTGGTCATAACTCAGCAATATTTTCGGAAGGAATTTGTACCTCGGATTATTACAACGAGCTTATTTTCGAAGGGAGTTATTTTCGTAAAAATGCGCCGGTGGTATTTTGCCATTTAGGCCCTCAACTAGGCCTGGGCGGGTTGTGCTCCTAAAAGTGGCATATTACATGCTACTAGCAATGCTCGAAATGTTGCCAAATTATGCCAAAATTATGCTTGAATTCCCAAATTATGCTCACAAAATGACGCAGATTCTGTACATTGAGGCGGGCAATAACGACACCAAATTATGATGTTTTTCAAATTAACTGTTGTAAATTTATTTGTGTTTTATGCCAGTTTGTCTCGGCCGTCAGCTGTCCAAATTAGCTGCTCGCATCTCTGAACCTTTTGTAAAATGCCTTCGAAGACTTAACAATCACACCTGTATATACTAACTGAACCAAAAAATATAGTTCTCTCTTGATTTAATTTATTTCTGTAGAAAATACACCATATTTACTAAATGTTCTGAATTGATGCTCCAAAAACGGCTAAAATTTGCTAATTATGCCGTGGCAGTGCTCATTTAAAAAAATTGTTTTTTTTTTTTACTCCAATTATGCCAAAAATTATGCTAGCACAATCCGCCAAAGCCTACCCTCAACGCATAACGTCAAGGCCGGTACAAAAAGAGGAAACAAGATAAGCACCACCGGATAGGAAAACCCACACCGACAAAGCAATGAGAATAATCACCGCGAATTGTAGAGCAAGCCTGGATCGGTAAAACGATGTGCCGGGGTAAGCTAATTAAACTTACACCGCAAACGGAGAAAAATTTTTCCCTGCGATGACACCCGGGGTGTACTCCCTATGGTGGACTCATATACTGGGAGATTCCGCCCGAAACGGGTAACTCTTTTAGGCTGTACTGTAGATATAGAAATGGTTGGGACTTAACGAGTCGGAGTATACAAAATGGCAGAGAAAATTTTATTTACGAATTTGAAAGGACCTACAAGAGGTGACACGAACACAGTTTCTCAGTCTCTTTGTAAAAGTATTGCGGTTCAAATACAAGAGGTCTCTTTGTAAATACCCAAATTAGCGCCGCGGCGCTTATTCAATCATTTACGGTATAAGGGGGATACAGAACCTCCCCGTATTGAATTTTTGTCTAGTATCCGCCCCCCCCCCCCCCAAATCCTCCAAGCCCCGACGATGATACAAACCTAAAACCTAAAATAGACTTTCCGAGAGATGACTGACTTTGTGTAAGGTCCAAGAATTTTGTCCTGAAGTATAACGTAACATATGACTGAGCTAAAAAGCTTTTTTCTCAGCAGCCTAGTTTGTTTCTAGTCTAACATAAAATGTGTAAATTTTTCATGCAAAACCTGGAAGAGTTAAACAGAGTCAAACTGAACAACCAGCTCCCGTGAGGACCACCTTGTCTAACAGACCTCCCGGGTGGTCCGAAAGCGATGAAAATCATTTTCACACTGATCGTGAATTGGAAAGGGTTAATTAACAACTTAAGCACACCAGGGCAATTGTAGAAATAAGCCCGGGGGGGGGGGGGGCACTCAAAAAAGTTTTATACGGGGAGGCTCCGCCCCAAGCTCTTACCCTTTACCCTTTTATATACCACTTTCACAGAAATTGTACCCCTTTCGTATACCCTTTACTGAAAAAAGGTACCCCTTTCGTATACCCTTTACTGAAAAAAGGTAACCCTTTTATATACCTGAAAGACTTGGCATAGACTTAGAACAGGACGTTTTCTTGTCATTTTCATGTTGCGCTTTATAAATTAAAATAATACAGCCATAAAGTGCGTCTGTTCGAAATATTTTAATTCAAGGCCCTTAAAAAACCTTAATGACGGATTTACATACCCTTTCATATACCTAAACTTGTGAAATCCCTACCCTTTTATATACCTGAAGCCTGAAAAAGGTACCCCTTTCGGGCGGAGCCTCCCCGTATAGGCCACAATATGGAGTACCCCCCCCCCCCCCCGGGGAAATAAGCCTGATCAGAAAAAGATTTTTGTCTTTCTTACTTTTCACTGAAATGAGTCAGAGGAAATAAGTAAACAGTACAAGTACAAAGTGCTGCAATTATTTGTGGTTGAATGTGCAATACTGGCCTACGAAACCCCAAAATAGGCTAATCGCACGAAACTTTTCTTTGGTCGAGACGAACCGCGAACCAAAGATAAAATAAACATATTAAATAACGTTAAAATCTCAAAACCCTCTCAAAAGTGGACATATTCGAAAAAAATGTATATTGTTGTCTAAAGTGATTACGCACATATAAAACGCAAAAAAAAAAAACAGCTTAAAGTAGCTACGTCACGGACATCTCAACTTGAAAAAATTGGCAAAGTTTTTCAAGTTTGTTGCTCATAATCCGTCTCAACACTTGTCAGTCCAAACTATTTATGGTTGTTTTCATGTTTTCATTACTCCGTTTGTGTTTTTCTTCCTTAGAAAACTACTATTTTTCGGTTTCCTTCAATTTAAAAGCAATCAGAAAAATGACCATAAAAATACCGTGACATAGTTCAACTGCACAATAGCAGTAGCCCCGGGCTCTGTAAAAGGTTTTCTGCGTTTTCTACTAACGATAATAAGTAGTTGTTATGTGACGCCATCACACTGAACATGCGAAAGTTAACCTGCAATCAGACAAAAAAATAACGGCAGATCCCCCGCTAAACAAATTACCAGACAATACTCTTTTAAATTTTTAACTTACATTTCGATTTTTAATTAGGTTTTAACTAGATTTTAAATTAGATTATTGTTTAAAGTAGATTTTTAACTTTTAGTACATAAAAGAAGGCCGGCCACAAATTTACTTGTTGAAAAAATATTACGTATCACCCTCGTTAAATAAAGTTTTGATTGATCGATCGATTGATTGATTGATTGATTAATTCGCAACTACCTCGATCTGCGGTGACTTCCGATCGATCTCCGTCGGAGATTGACGCAGATCTGGTCGCAATCGCATTTTGCTCAATTTTCAGTTGCTTGGGCCAAATATGTAGGGAGACCTTGTGGTACAGGGCTCAAGGCATCTGAGTGCACGATGGTAAAATATCAGGATATGTATTAAACTTCATAGCTACTACAGGCAACGTTTACGTACCACACAAAATGCTCTTCATGTGTTTGTTTCTGTATTTCATTTCGCCCTCACCTTAAAATGTTGTGATGTAGAATGTGAATTTTAACGGTTTTTTATGATCATTTTCGTACGATTCGCTGCTTATTACCGGGGAAGACCCGGGGGGGGGACTCGCATATGAAAGTGATGGGGATGCTCGTCGGAAATTTTGAAAAGAACCCCTAAAAGAGACCAATCTGGGTGTGGCTCAAGCCTTTCTTGACCCCTAAAAGATACCAAAAAACTAAGAATGGAGTTTATATTTGTATATTTCTTCGTGTGTAACCCTAAACGAGACCATTTTGGCTAAAAATATTGGCGTTTTGGGCGTTTTTTCCCGGAACACCCTAAGCGAGACCAAAAGTCCGAAATTTACACCCCTAAGCGAGACGACGAGCATCCCCGTCACTTTCATATGCGAGTCCCCCCCCCGGGGGGGAAGACTCCTTTTTGAAAGGAGCGGGGGTAATCGTCGTCTCGCTCAGGGGTGTAAATTACGGATTTTGGTCTCACCTAAATATTTAGGACAAAATACACGTTATTCGATGGTTTTACATATAATACGCTTGGATATTTTGCGAGTTGCGTAGTATTTTTACGAGCTTCGTAGGGGCGAGGAAAAATACGTGCAATGAGCAAAATGACCGCTCGTATTATATGATAAACCATCGAATATAGGATTTATTTTTCACTATTTATCTACTTAGATCGGGTCCGTATTTCGTAGGTTTGTCTGTCCGTATTTTTGCCCTGTTCTACAGTGTAATAACGTGGCATATTTTGCGTGTTCTTTTGCCCTAATATGGTAAAATGGCGCAATAGTGGAATAGTAATGGCCAATATTTGTAGCAAATGGAATCTTAAAGGGAGCAAAAAACGTGGGCCACACTCAGATTGGTCTTCTTCAGAGGTGGAGCGTTCCCGTCTCTTTTATATGGGACTCCCCTTCTCCCCCCGGGGGGAGGGATTCCCCCTATGACTCATGTGGTCATTTGCTGTTCTATTGGCTCAAACGTGTCCACGGCATCACCTACAAACCTTCACGCTAAGGAATCAATCAGTTCTCGAGATCTCTCCCTGAGCTGACCCCCCCCCCCCCAAAAAAAAAAAAAAAAAATTCGTTTGGGGGACTACAGCCCCATGCCCCCCCCCCCTCCGCCGCCTATGCCGACATAATCTTTTGCAAAAGGTTCACAAACAGACAAGAATTCTATGATCAGTTTATTTCTCTACCAAGGCAGTACTTTTAAAGTGTTCAGTATGAGGGTATTAAAAACAAGTACGCTCTTTTGCATTGTTTACAGAGTGAGGTTCTGTGAGGTATTTCTTGATCAAGGCAGCACTTGAAGACGTTTAGTAAAAGAAGGTTTAGGAAACAAGTAATCTCTTGTAATAGAGTCCAGTTCCTCCAGAGCAGCCTGTGCATTAACTCTAGTCACGTGATCAGCGTCAGTTGACTCCACAATCTTTAACAACTGGTATATGTCCTTAAGTGTTGAGCTTAGTACCTGTGAATGAAGAATAGCCAAGTATGACGAGAAGAAAACACAAAAAGTCACGTAAAAATCATTTTTTATCAACTGTGCATCTTAATCAATGGTTGTTTGTCACAGTATTTTAAGTGCTATTCACCCATTGGCAAAATTTCACATTGTTACAGTGCGGCTACTGTGACCGGGGTCACCCAGACAAAGTTAACCAATCATAAAGCAGAACTGAAACAAAAGATTTCTACATTTTTAGCTTCAGCCAATGAAATGTCGAGTACAGAACAAAGAAATTTCAACTTCTTCTTCTTCAGATCGATTCAAACTTTGGCCGTATGGCGGCGCTGAATTTTCAATTAATTTCAATTTCATCCGTTTTGAACTTGAGTGGTTGTGACAGCAACATTTGGAAGGTAAATATTAGCGATGTTTATGTAAGAGAAGTTCGAAACTGTGTAAAAACGGGGAAAGAAACGACCGTATCGTCTGTGTCAATGGTGCGTGGCGGAGTTCGCTCGTGACAATTTCAAGTTTTCTCTACGGCATCATAACGCGACGGTCATAGGTTAGGCAAAGTGCGTGGCGTATTTGCAAACAACGAAGCACATTACCAGCGTGATAAATTTAGTTTTCTGCGATGTCCGATCGTTGAGTTCCACCGAAAGCGTATCGGCCGTATCACTACATCCGAAAGTTTCGGCAATTCAGCTAGCTTGAATAAACACGCAAAAACATAAGCTTCACGAGTGAACAAATTGAAATTTTATTTTTATTTACTCAAACGACAAAAAAATGTTGGCATCGCCACTTTCACTGGTACGTTATACAGCGCAGAATGTCTTCCTTCGCTAGCATCACGTGTATTTATTTTCCAAATGGTACAGCTACCAAAACTCCAGTTGATGCCGTAGAGAAAACTTGAAATTGTCACGAGCGAACTCCGCCACGCACCATTGACACAGACGATACGGTCGTTTCTTTCCCCGTTTTTACACAGTTTCGAACTTCTCTTACATAAACATCGCTAATATTTACCTTCCAAATGTTGCTGTCACAACCACTCAAGTTCAAAACGGATGCAATTGAAATTGATTGAAAATTCAGCGCCGTCATACAGCCAAAGTTTGTATCGATCTGTTTTCGTGGCGAACGAAGAAGTTGAAATTTCTTTGTTCTGTACTCGACATTTCATTGGCTGAAGCTAACTTCGTCTGGGTGACCCCGGTTACAGTAGCCGCACTGTAAAGGTCTTGCTATTGACAAATTCAAAGACAACGACACATTACACCCGCTTTCAGTGTTACGTGCATAGTGGCTTTCTATCGCCATCCATCTCTCGACGAGCTAAATAAACAAGACGGATACAAAATCCGCCAATCACAGCCCACTAGCATGACCTTCTGAACTTGTGGGCTGATTTGCATGAAACCAACATCGGTATGCATCAGTTTTTATTGGCTCATTTTAGTCCAGTCATTTTGTGGTTGGACCTGAAACTAATTGCAACAGAAGCTTTCTGACCGCCAATCATTTCGAATAAGTCTCTAGATCAACATACTAAAAGTCCCCAAGGATCCGTGCATGGGAACATCTCGAAAATTTAACGGATTCTAAGTCGTGCTTTTGCGTAACATGAAAACGAGGCTCAAAAACAAAAGTTGTTATTATGCTTGTTTATGGCCAAATTTTCATTCACTTCATCCAAAAACCATGAAATGTACTTCATATATGCCTGAAAACTTTCATCCGGAGGAAAAATTGATCAAAAAGTATTTTGTCGCAAAATAAATCTCATTATATGAGGTGCGCGCGGACTGCGCGTGCAATGGCGTTTGACACATATATTAAGTCCAGAAACTTCCCCACAACCCTGATCCTGCCAACTGGTGATTTGACCAATGCTCCCAAGGGAGGTCATTTGTGTGTGAAAGGCACTAAATCGCAAAATTATTTTGCGTTAGTCACTGTTAACTGGTTCGGTGCTGATTATGTTGAACGCCTTCCACCAAATGATGGGATTAGCGATGTTGTGGCGCCGTGCATGTTCAGACACAAATTTCAGAGTGGAGGAAATACATGTGACGTCACTTGGGTTCAGGTCAATCATCGGTAGAAGTGTTATTGACGACTTCCCCTAATGGTTACCCCGGTGGACAGCTTGCATCATCCCAGTCCATGCTGGGTGTGTGGTGTTAAACAGCGGAAACGTTTTCCGTATTTCAAACTCGCTGTGGGATCTAGCTATAGTGCTCTTGCAACAACTACGTTAATGTACTTTATTTCCACTTGCTATTGCCTTGGCTCAAATGGCAGGCGTATTTCAACTTTTCCAGCTGCTGAGATGTATTGAGGACTTATCTTTCGTCTCGGGACGCTTCTTTTTCGGGTAGTGCCAGGAGTGATGGTACAAATCATGCCCATGCCATAAAAGGTGCTTTACCGTCATGGGTTGGTCTGTCATTATCTGGTATATCAGTTCCCTGGTCCAATGCAGCATTCTTATTAAACAGCTGTAGCTCTTGGTATGAAGAATAGAAGCCATGGCGATGAGGGGTGTCTATTTGAAATCGCGATGCAAAGTTGTGATGGAGCTGCACTGCTAAGTCAACTTGTAAAGGCACAAGAATCACTCTTGGTCGCGCCGCCTGAACAATATCCTGTTCAACTGATGCTAATTTCGCGTTATCTTTACCAACCAGAATACCCTCCAAAAACATCTTTAGCGTGGCTGGCTTTTTCTGTTTCGATCAAAGGGTAGACTTCGTTAGATGTTTTAAGCAATTCGATGTCATTCTTGATCAACCTTGAGGCAGTTCTGATTATACTTAATTTTTCCGTATCCAGATCAACACCCTTTTGTTGTGAGTGAAATTCGTGTAGAATAGCTGATGCGGTACTTCTAAATGTTACGACATTTGGCTTTCCGTTGATCTCGGTTATAATAATCTGATCGCCAAAGTGTACCTGAAGTCTTGCTTTCATAAGGGTGCAGTTATATGCGGCAGTAGTTGAGTCACCAAGATACTCCTCCATTTTATCCATTAGATCCATGACAGTAATTTGTTTGTCGTCGTTCTCCTTAAAAACGCTCACCACTTTGACAAAAGCTTTGTTTTTTCTTCATCTTGTGGACGTCCGATTTTTCTTTTCTTACTATCAGGCTGATCTGAGGCACTGAATACTTTTGGCAATTGTTTTCTTTGTCCTGAAGTTGACGTTGCATGCCTGATGGTATACGGCATCGACGGCTGGCAGATAATGGGCATAAAATTCTCGCCTGTACCACTTTAGCTCAAGAATGCCCTCTTTTAGAACATGTCTCTAGTATAGTCTCTCTCGTCTCGAGGGTTGTCACACGGAACACTTCTCCTGGCTTTCTCTTTTGCTTCCCAAAATGAATTTCGTTACATTTCAAAGCTAAAGAATTTTTCACTCTTGCGATCCAATGAACGACGTTTACTTGAAGTTTGCGACCTTGTAATTTCTTGTTTCTTGGCTTGGGCAATGTTACTAGGGTGGCAATACGCGAGGCGACATGTCTTGTGTACCTTTTGACCGGGAACAGTTTGGATGTTGTCATTGCGCTCTGCGCTTGCGCAGTTTATACCCTGACTTCCCTTCAGACGGAAAGATATCATGTCATCTTCAAGCGATTTTTTTGGCAAATCGCACAACTTATTTCATCCATTTTAGGCTCTTGCTGGTCTAAAAATTACCAGGATAGCGCCAAACGTGCAATAGAGTCATAGACGCTCTATGTTTAGCCAAATAAATTCAGCAATCGGGTTTAAAACCTTTCGGAAATATATCATTCTTTATAAAAAAAAGAAAGGATGACACTGTTTTTATTTTAACTCACTGCAGCATCTTATTAGGTGATCTCGCTTTTAAGTGAATATTTTTGAAGCCAGAATATATACGTCGCATTTTAACTGCGTTAAAAGACTGAAAGAAATACTGTAGCCGCAGAAAACTCGCTATGAATCAGCAAAGGGAAACTTATCCGTTTTGAAAGAAAAAACTCCGCTTAAAGAGAACTCAGAATACACTTGCCTGATCAGAACACAGAACATAAAAGTTCTCAAGCCATTGTTTTCGACGGAGATTAAACTTTGTGCAAGCGTCAAACACAGCACACTGGTCAGGGTGAAAAGTGCAAGTGTGAACATCGATGGCGTCGGCTTCCTACAAAACCGTTGTATGTTTTCCTGTTTTCTTTCTCTTAAACGTTCCACGCGAAAATTAAGCTTTCCTGAATTATAGAACTATTTTTGAAGAAAGGTTTAAACATTAAAACAAAAAACAAACACTAAAAAATCGCTTCAGATAAAATAAAATAATGTCATTTAGTCCTATGCACAGGGTTGCGATTTTTTACGCGGCGAGCACCTAAAATAGACTTAATATTAAAGCTGTCTACAGATGAAATATCCCAAATTAACTTGATTTCTAAAATAAGAAAACGTTCAAATTGAGATATCGTTTCAAGTTTTGTTGTATTTGTGACTTTTAAGGCATAAACAGGCACGTTTTTGTAAAAGCTTTATTCAGCCTCGTTTCCATGCATCTCTAAAAACGTGTCTCGGAGCTTCTCAAAAAAACCCATTTTTCCATAACTTTTCCTGCCGGGATTTTCTGGGACTTTTGCTATGTTATTAACGATACGTTTGTCGGTCAAAAACCGTTGGAATTTCTTCTGTTGCAATTAGTTGCAGGTTGACCCATTATTTTTCCACAAAATGACTGGACTATTTCAAACAGCACGTCGAAAGACGATGTCAAAAGATGGATCAGTGTAGAAAGATAGCTATGCACTTAACACTGAAAGCGGGTGTAATTAGGCAACTGCTTGAAACTGGAGCCAGGATACCTAGCCATTCTATTCAATTAAAATTCTGACTGAAGCCAAGTTTCCCTGTCTGAGGAATAGCTGCACAGGTGCAGTGCTGTGCCCCAGGAATAGACAGTAAGCATGGGCGAGGTTATGCAAGTGTTGCCCCCTCATTGGCTGATTAGATAACGTCCTTACTCTCATTGGTGAATGAACTCACCTCCATTATGCTCTTCCCCAGTCCCCTCAGTAGTAAAGTTATGACAAGTACTGCAGCACGCCTAACTTCAGCTGACTTGTCTGTTTTCAGTACCGATGACACACAACTGAAAATCTGCCAGAAAACAAATAAGTGAGACACTTTCTCTTGTGTTTAATATATTTCTATGTCAGTGCTAATGAAAAATCAACTCAGGAATGTACACATATATGCAGCCATGATTAAATTTACTTATTTTCGCCAGAACAAATAACGATGAATCCATTGTAATGACAAAAAGTACCGTAAAATTCCGCTTATAAGCCCCCCCCCCCGGTTATAAGCCATAAGCCCCCTCCCCCTGGTTATAGGCCCATCTACCTGGAAACAAAAAAAATACATACTACTTATTAACCGAGAGTGAGGTCATTACAGGAGAATCTCAGACCGACGCCTTGATGTATTGACCGAGCGATAGCAAGGTCAATACATCAAGGCCGAGGTCTGAGATTCCCCTGTAATGACCGAACGGACGAGGTTAATAAGTTATTTATTATATGGCCTTTTAGCGCTATTCTAAAAATATCTATATAAACACCGAGGTGAAACTCGCTCTCGCTCTTTGTGGCTCTCTTCGTCGCTCATACTAAAGAAGTATCGGTATGCTAATATTTTTGTTTCAGTTATTGAAAAGATAGTTACATTTTGTCGGTATTTATTGTCGTTTTCGCAATTGCGCTAGTAGCTTTTACTCACAACTCAAAAAACCGTCGAGCCGAGAAAATTTTTCATAATGCCCGGTCATTACAAGAAAATAATGCCCGCTCAGCAGCCAATCAGAGCGCGCGTACTATTGTAGCCATATAATAAATCCGCTTATAAGCCCCCCAGATATAAGCCCCCTCTGCTGGATGAGAATACAGAACAGGGCTAAATGTTGCTTTATTATGACTTCTTAACTTAACAACGTATTTCGATCGACACTGCCGTGGCTCGTTTCGAAACGTTTTTTTTTTTTATTTCGCTTTTTGGAACTTACTAAAATGAATGTGTAGCATGTAGTTAGTAGGGAGATTTTCTGTCAAGATCACCCACCTCGTGCACAACTGGACCCAATGAGAACCTCAACAACTGACACACGTCACCAAGATTGGAGAGACTGCTGGCCCGGACCAGGGGCTCGGGATCTTTAACCCCAGTCAACAAGGCTGGTAGGAGCTGCTGAGAATATCTAGGTACCAGTTCACCACAGAGTCTAGTGGCTTTGACCAGAGCCTCTCCTAACTTCATTCTCAGTTCAGGAGTTCTGGCTGGTCGGCTTGATCCAGATGAAACTGCAATAAACAAATCCTGGGTGTAACTAGCTGTGATGTTAAGATTTTGTATTAAATTTTTAGAGGGCGAGGAAGGGGTGGTGAATGATGTGTGGCAGAAAGTACAGATAAGTTGTAATAAGTGATGTGCAAAAATGGAATACATTTCACAATCCAGTGTGAAACTCTTAAGTTTAACTTAACTGAATTTAGCAATTTCATGAAATATTACAGATAGATAATACAGATAGATATAGATATTATACATACAGTATTACAGATATTATAGATATTATATTACAGATATTATAGATTATAGATATAACAAATAGATATTACAGTCGGTCATCGGACATTGGCCGACCAAAATTGGCTCATGTCCGACTAAATCCCAAGTGTGGTCAGACATGTTGTCCGGACACTTTTTTGATCGTAAATCATTTTACAGCAACGGTGAATAAAAATCTGTCCGACCAGAATTTTGTTTTGTCCGACCAAGATGGTGTCTTAGTAGGACATGTCCTTTCAAGTGAAAAAAATTATTTGCAGCCCTGTATAATTACATTTTTCTAAGTGAGACTGATTGCTACTCTAAAAGGCATCAATAAGACAAATGTAAAAACCACAATCCCTAAACCAAATACAGTAAGCAATTGGTTTAGTTTTTAATCTATTTTTATACGAGAATGAGGAGAAGGGGATTGAATAAGCAGTCGGTACATCAAGTAAAAATTAACAGGGACCGGAATGACCCCAAATTACAGTCAACTCTCTCTAAGATGGACACTGTCGGGACTGGCTCCAACTGTCCATCTTAAAGAGGTGTCTGTCTAATAGGGAGTTTAGTTACGGTAAAATGACTGAAAAACAGCATGGGACGAACAGCAGGTGTCCATATTACAGAGGTGTCCATCTTATAGAGGTATCTGTTAAGGGAGAGTTGACTGTATATCAAAATTCCTTATGCTATACCAATTTAAAACCCACTATTAATGAATTTTTATCCTATGCATGATCTGTCATGTTTTCTATACTACCAATGCTTATATATAAATTAGGTATAAATGCTTGTTAATTTTTGTTTGCTGATGATCGCTCGGCTTATTGATGAATATTTCATTCAAATTTAACTCTTTTCAAGTACCATTTCTTGTGGCAGAAATACTCAGCTATAAGCCAAAACCCCCAATTTCATTGAGTTTTGACCAGTTCTCAGTAAGATTTGGTGAAAAAATTGCTCGGCTTATAGCCCAATAAATACAGTAATACATTTTACAATATGTAACACAATAACCAACATGTATACCAACCTGTTTCACTGGATTTATAATAACCCTTTTCATTTATATCCCTGGTCCTGGATGCATCATCTCCAGCCTCCTTTCGGCAGGTAGCAAACTCCTGAGCCAGTTGTGGTATGACCATATCAGCCCTGACGTCAGCCAATGAGACAAGTCCCTGAATAGCAGCCAGGTAGATGTATGAGTCATCATGTGTAAGTTGCTCCAGGAAAATCTTCAGCAAGGAATCTGTGGCTTGCACAGCCTTGGGATCCCTGTGGCTTAGCAGCGAGGCTAGTTTCATCATTGCGTGGCCTCGGACAGGAAGCAAAGGATCACAGAGCTGTGAAAAAGCCTTGTCAAATTCTGAGGAAGTTTCATCTTGGGTGGATGACGAGGTTTGTTCTTTTAGATTAGTGTTTTCTTTTCCTATAGTGGAAATAAGAAAATAACCTTACTATGGTTAAAAAAAGTCCTGACCAAAACCAGCACACCTAACACCAGGACCTTTTTTTAGAATAGTGCCATATTTTCGCAGGTCTTTTGACATCTGTCAAAATAATGTATAAAAACCCCAGACTCACACACTTGACTCCCAAAATGCTGACTTCCAACATTCTTTAACCATTTGTGTGCTTAATTATTTTGAATCATTTGCGCTTGTTTAGGGGTATCAAATGGTCTTTGCGAGCATTTGCGAGCATGCGAGCATGCGAGCACAGCGTTTTTCTTTTTGAGCACGAGCATTGACAAAAATTAGCCTTGCGAGCAACGAGCACTTTTCAAAAACCTACCTCCACTAAAAACCGAGCATGCGAGCACTTGTAAAAATGTGCGAGCACGAGCAAACGAGCACCCACTAAAATTTTGCGAGCATTGCGAGCACTCCGACATTTTGAGGGACCATTCTTGACTCCTTTGTTTAACCCTTTCAGCACTAAATTACCAAGGATTTTTCCAATTTAATAAAATAGACCCCCTTTAATTACCCATGTACATGTATGATATACCCTTTGAAAGCTTTTGACCTGTGTATTCCAAAAACTCACATCAAAAATTACAGAAAAAGTGATAAATTTGACAAATAATGGTTTAAAAAGTAAAAACGAAAATGTTCTAAAAAGTCAAAATCTTGATATGTATTAGGTATACCTAAACCATATCTTATTTTACAGCTTTCTTCAAGTAGGTTCATAACAAATGCATTAAAGACCATAAAATTTTTAATTTTAGAAAAAAGTTGCAAAACTTCAAGGGATGGTGAACCATATTAAGATCATTTTGGTATGAAAATTTCATCAAAATCGGCCAGATTTGCACCAAAAAATGACGTCATAAGCACATATGTGCTCTCCCATGGCGAAAGGGTTAACCGGTCTTGTGGAGTACAAAACAATATTATTAAGCCTCTTTTGTGGAGCACAAAAATTGTGAGATATTTGCACTCAATTTACACATTATTTGTTCTCCCCAATGTGTAGTTGGATAATACAAACAGGTACTAGCAAATTTAAGGTGAAGATGGTAAGGTGAAATAAGACATGGTTCCAAGCATTAACTACCTTTGCTTGCTGCAAGTCCAGAATCAACCTTTACTGTGTCAGTATTCTCTCCTAAAGTCTTTGCGGCAATGTCCATTCTGTGGCTCCACACTGCTCCATGCGTTGCTATGGCAATCCTCAGATCACAAGCCATATCCTGGATCTTTTCTGAAGGATGCTCTTCAGCTAGGACTTCCAGTGAAGGAAGAAGATCTTGAACAAGTGGTTGGTGCTCTTTTGTAATCTGAAATAAATCAATGATATACAGTCACCTCATTATTTTTGTTTATGAAACCAATGAAACCAGTCAACATTTTGCAGACTGGCTCACATCACCCCACCCAGCCTTGGACTATTTTTCGTTTGGATTACATTATTTTAGCTGGGGCATACCATGGATATGATAGATGGATTTTCCATTCAGTGTTATCAAACCAAGACCAAAATAACCACTCTGGCCAATCACAAAGGACACAGACAGTCCAGTACACCAATCAAAACTCAAAGCAAGTACACTAGCCGGCACATTCAGCATGGGAAAACGTGTGTGACCAAGTCATGATTGGTTTTGGTTTTCCTTCTGATTTGTTGAAAAAGCTTGCATCACTGTGTCATTTTTGTAACACGGCATTTGTTTGGATGATGTTGATGATGATAATGATGACGATGATAAAGGTCGATTTTAGTGGGGTTGGTTGAAAAAGTGACACAAGTGTTTTAAACCAATCATTAAACCTACCGGTAGTTAAGGAAATTCAAATTACTTTGGACACTGAAATGAAATCAGTCTAACACATTGTGTGTAACCCTCACCAACTTTCTGCATCAACCCTTCAAGTTTATTTTTAAATTTCCTTAGTGGCTCAAGTTTGGTCGCCAGTGAAGAATTTTAGTCACTAAATAACAGTCAAAACACTTACCGTAAAGTTCCGTGTATAAGCCGCACCTTTTTCCTCTAAATTTAAGTCAAAAATCGGGGGTGCGGCTTATCTACGGAAACATCTCTGGTTGGAGTTCTCAAAGGCCTAATTAATATTCATAAAAAAACTTCTCAAGAGGTCGTTGAATAAACATATAACAACCTGAAAACTTTGTTGTTGTTCACTACCTTTTAGTTCCTCTGCAAAGCTGTTTGCAGTAAGCCTGCCAGTCACTTCGAAGCATGTATTTCCGCCGCGTGCGAAAAGGCACCAAGATAAACGCAAATACTCACAAGGCAAATGGCCGACCGCTTCGGTTTTTTATTGACCTTCACAGCAAATACATCTGCTGGATTAACAAACTCTTATTCTGCATGAAGTTTTTATCCTGTTGCGGGTAGCAGTTTCCAAGAATCTTGAAATAAAAACGTGGTTTCTTCACAGGCAGCCCAAGCTAACGATAAGAGTCATAAGAGCCACAGTACTCTAAGACTCAATTTATAAGGATTTGTATGGGAATGAAACAGTTTTCTTTTACGATATAAAAATTCGAACATTTTATGAATAAAATTGAGTTACACTGTTGCAGTTTCGTGTTCTTTCTTTTTGCCAGCTCCTTGAGCCAATTTGAAGCGATTTGGACGAGTTATTGCTTTGCGAAATTTTGAACACGTGTACTTTATAAAATATTCCCAAGGCTGGAAACTATTTTCGACAGCATCTCACTCGAAGCGAAATATCTTCCGTGAAATTGGTTAAATCACTACAGAATTTCCAGCACCGTAATCTCCGGTAATTTCTCTTTCCTATCGTTGTCCATTTAGTTCCGAGTGCCCTAGTGAAGCGTAGAAAATTCTTTCAAAGTGCGAGTTTTGCTTTTCTTGTTATGCGCGGCCCATCAAACCACACACAAAATGGCGTCAGGTCGACAAAATCGACTTCAGCGGTGGGGGCATGGAGTTATTGTTACTTACTCCAAAATACGCTGTGAGACCCGGAGAGGGCGATTTTCTACCGGAAATAAAAACCGGCGTTTAAGGAATCACGTGCCGGTGATTTTCTAATTCCTGTAGAAAATCGCCCTCTCCGGGTCCCACAGCGTATTTAAGAGTTAATGACAATATCGCCATGCCCTCCGCCACTGAGGTCGATTTTGTCGACCTGACGCCATTTTGTGTGTGGTTTGATGGGCCGCGCATAACAAGAAAAGCAAAACTCGCACTTTGGAAGAATTTTCTACGCTTCACTAGGGCACTCGAAACTAAATGGACAACGATAGGAAAGAGAAATTACCGGAGATTACGGTGCTGGAAATTCTGTAGCGATTTGACCAATTTCACGGAAGATATTTCGCTTCGAGTGAGATGCTGTCGAAAATAGTTTCCAGCCTTGGGAATATTTAATAAAGTACACGTGTTCAAAACTTCCAAAGCAATAACTCGTCCAAATCGCTTCAAATTTGCTCGAGGAGCTGGCAAACAAGAAAGAACACGAAACTGCAACGGTGTAAGTCAATTTTATTCATAAAACGTTCGAATTTCTATATAGCTATGGCGTAAAAGAAAACTGTTTCATTCCCATACAAATCCTTATAAATTGAGTCTTAGAGTACTATGGCTCTTATCGTTAGCTTGGGCTGCCTGTGGTTTCTTCCGCAGAAAATGCCGCCATGTTTGTTTTTAATGCCCAGACTCCTCTCTACAATTCAGAGCTTGGCTACTAAGCATTCATCATTTGCGAACGATTCGAACGTTTCAGGAGTGTTTAGAAGTGATAATCTCGAAAAAATGATATCAAGAGGGCATCCAAGTTTAAGATATTGTGAACTCAAACTAAAAAGGAGGTATGACAAGTGAAATTTAGCTTTCGTAGACTTAATTTATATTAAACATTGCAACAACCACCGTGTCAGTGTCTCGAAACTGTGCTTGTGTGCACTTGATTGTTTACCAATAGAACTTCACTTGAACTTCAAAATTTATGGTCTGTATATTTTTTTTTCCAAAATTTGAGCTTCCAAATCGGGGGTGCGGCTTATCTACGGGTGCGGCTTATACACGGAACTTTACGGTAAGCGTTCCTGTCAAGGGTGGATTAATAATTCCATTATTGCAAATTTGATTTTCATTCTTTGCTTCAATATTCCATTCTTGAATTGAATATTTCAATGTTCAAACGGTTGAATGTCCAGAATCAAGTGACTGGATCAAGTGTGAGCCTCTCTATGGGTTTTTCTGAAGAAATCGAAGACGTGAAGATCACCATGGAAAAAAACGAAGATCTCAAGATTAAAGCGAAGATCTGAAATTGACCAAAATTCGTGTTATCAAATTGAACACTCAGATATAAAACTGTCAAGACTCGTAAACACTACAAAAAATATCTTTATTTCAGAATTTTGGCATTTGACTACATTTCGCGAATAAAAATGAACGAAGATCTGTTTAAAAAAAATGAAGATTTGCCAAAAAATTGCGAAGAAAACGAAGGCCGTGGGTACCCATAGAGAGGCTCAAGTGTTTAAAGGATTCTATGGTAGAATAACACACACAGTAACGTTACCTCAACTGCTCCACCCAACATTGCTGACAACATTCCAAGAGCCATCGTCAGCGTCTCGGTAACAAATGCCATTCCTAGTCCCTCCTGATCTACATCTTTAATGGCACAGGCACGTTTCAGTGTAGACTGTATGAAGTACAGCATCTGCGGAGCATTTTTGAGAATAGAGTGTCCAAGCTTTTCACACATGAGTGCAATTAGATGAAGGATCAGAAGACTGTATTGTGTGTCTGAAAAATTAATAATACCACATAAGGTGGCTCGTAAAACTTTAGACTTAATTGACCAGCTTTGCTATCAATGAATAACTTTTGGTAGAAATTTTAAACATATTTGTTTTACTGATGTGCAAACTAAGATCTGTGTTATATTGAAATGTGTTACAACGCTAAAAACTGTTTTCACCTTTTGAGACTTTATAAGACTTTACACCTCCTCATAAAAACATTCTATACACCGGAGTCAAGAAGGTGTTAGAAAAATGAGAACACTAAGACATCACTTTTTTAAGACACATCCGACACACATAAAATAGCTTCAGTTGACAAAACTGTTAAAAAGGGGTTGCTTGAAAAACATTTTTTGAAATAATAAAACTGTCAAATCACGGAAGTTTGACTCTTCAAGCCTCTTCAGTCCTCCGCCATATAAAAGACGTGATGTCTTATTCTTCCCATTCTCCTCATAAAAGTTTTAGAAACATATTACTTTTTAATATTTTATTGATTTTTTGGCATACAGGATCTTCATAACACAACAGATACCACATACTGTAACACACTTTGTACTAACTAAATTATTATATTAATAAAATATTTATCATTCAAACAGCAGGCACATGCAGTACCTTTGGCACTCATATCATCTGAGAAGTCTGATATGATATTTGTCAACTCCTGCATTAGGCAAATAAAGAAGTCTCCAGCAACATCATCCTTTTTCAGACCATTGAGGAGTTCCACGATACACAGTGCTCGAACTTCGCTATTACTCAAATCAGCTCCTTGTAAATCCCTCAAGATGCCGTCAGCATTGCCAAACTCATCAGCATCATCATTTTGATATATGATTGTCACTCCACCGTTATCTCCATGTGCAAACACAAAATTCTCTATCATAAGAGGAACATGAAAGTTTTGTTTATCATTTTTCTGGCCTGTGTTAGAGTCTGCTGAGGACTTGAATGTCGAAGTTATTAAATTCTTTGGAGGATTCAGTTTAAAAGCCAGAGTATACAACAATTGGAGTGTTTGACATTGCTCAGTGTTCTTAAGTATGTGAGTGAGGATTGCTTGGAGAGCGGATCTGAAAGATATTCAAATCAAAACTTACAATAAAACATCAAAACTACTTTTAACAACTTCAGTGGGTCTAGGGTTTGGATCGAAGATTTGGCCAACAAAAAAGCAAGTTAAACTCACGAGCTCAGGATAGGTGCCAAGTACACTAGTACTGAAGAGCCAAAAACATAACGGCACAAACAGAGGTATCCATGGCAACCTAGCAAGAACTCCCATATGAAAGGGACAGGGATGCTCGTCAGAAAATTTGAAAGACACCATTTTTCATGCCAACACACTATGACTGTGCTTTTTTATTTCTTCATGTGCAATCCTAAAGAAGACCTTGGAAGCTAGAAATATTAGCTTTTTGTCCTTGTATACCCTTAGCTTAGGCAAGACAGTGAGCACCCCTGTCCCCCACCCCACATCAGAAAATTTGAAATAAAGCAGCAGAGGAGAATCCAGACCAATCTGGATGCATGTGCACACCCATAAAGCAGACCTCAATAGTTAATAATATTGGTAATTCTGTCTTCAAAACCCAAAGTGAGACAAACTCTGTAATTCACACCCTGGAGCAAGATGACGAGCATCCCCATCCCATTCAAACAGGAGTCCCCCCACCCTGGAACCTCTGCACAATGGTCATCTGATTCTGCCCCAAAGGTTCAACTGTAGTAATCTGTCCTTAAGGTGAATTGTTCAAGATTTTTGGAACTTCAGAAGTTGACTTTTACTTACACTCACCTTAGATGAGAAACTCCTTTCCTGGTGAAACAGAAGAGTTCAAAAACTGGATGGACAATTGGCAATAAAAATCTAAAGGTATCACTGTGTGACCCTGAAACAAAAACCTAAAAGATACAAAATTAAATGATTAATTAAAAACAATAAATGTTTGAAAGATGAGTTACACCTTGTTTTAAGAGATAAGTAACTAGGCAAAGCATCTTGTTGTGCAAATTACAGGCTATTTGCAAAAACCTTGTCATGCGACCCTGTCAATTATACAATGTAAACATGGAATAAAATGATTACCAAAACATTACATTATAATTATGTTGTAAATTGCAACATGGTGTCAAGACACCAATAGTGTCATTATTTACACATCACTATTCAGTGGTTTCAAACTTGAAAATCTTGTAAACCACAAAAAGGAATTTGACACTCTTTTTCATTTTTTTATGACATAGTCAAATGACAGAGTTATGCAACAGGCCTGTTTCTGATGACTGTTAAATCTGAAATAAAATTTCACAGATCCATTTAAAAATAATCACTTAAACAATACTATATTATAAAACTCATTTCAAATATAACTTACAATACTGTAGCTAAAAGTTACTTGCACGCACCTTCTGTATATCTTCAATACATCTCACTACTGTCACCTCGTCAACAAAAGCACCAACAACTTTTTCTAAAAATATTCATTGAAAGAGATACCTTATTACATGAAATTTTCGCGACACTTAAATTTCGCGATTTTGAGGTGCACATATTTTGCGACACTTAAATGTCGCGATTTTGCAAAAATTTTGTATTTTGAATCACTTTAATTTCGCGTTTTTGGGGAAGACACAATTAACAGTTCTCGGCAATATCATTTAACATGCCCTTGAAATAAATAAAACGACTTCATCCAAGGAACAACAACGCCAAAGGATGGCAAAGACGGCAATAGCAACAACAGATCAGTTCTCACAATATCTACAAGTTATTTTAGTAGGTTATGCTTGTACGTGCATGAGTTATGGTCAGTCAATTGACGACGACATCCATTTACATTTAAGAGTCCTTCCTTCATTGGTTGATTGGTACTAAACCCCTTGACTAAACTTATTCTTTCTTGATTATTGACATAATGTGAGTCACTTAATTTTCGCGTCATGTTATGTTCGCGACACTTATTGTTCGCGTCACTTTAATTTCGCGATTTTTTTGGAATCGCGAAATTCGCGAAATTAATGTGTCGCAAAAATTTCATGTAATAAGGTAGGTAATATATAACTGGACAAATTGTCTGACAGGGAAAATCTCAAAATCACTAATTTAATATCTAACCCTTTATTCAAACTCTTGACCCACAAGAGAGTTTAACTCAAGTGCTAAAAGCCCTTGCACACTCTTACTGACTTTTTTTAGTGGGCAGGCAGACATTGAGATCATCTTAAATTACATGTAAAACAAAACCGACTAGCTGCATGTTTCATGCAAGTCTTTTCCTGCCTTAAGTACATAAACAAGACCAAAGATTTTGTAACTACATATACCTTGATTCCCAGTGGTTTTGGCTAAAGGACCAATAATTGATGAGAGGACATATTTCTGGGCCATTTCAGTGTACTGCGATAACATCTCCATTATGATACATGACGCAGCTCTGATAAACAACCGTCCAACACCTGTACTTTGTCCGTGTAACAGTTGTAACACCTGTTAGGAATTTATACCTCACATTAACCAAGTGTAACCAGTAACTTGGTCAATAATTAACAATTATTCTACGAGCGCGCGTTGGACATGAGATCATGGTAGATAGCCAACGAGGCGCGCAGCGCCGAGTTGGCTATAATGATCTCATATCCAACAAGCGCAAGTGGAATATTTGTTTTATTGAAAACGCCCAAAGAATTGCAATATTTGAGCTTCCCAGCTGTTTTTGTTGAGGCGTTTCGGCTACTATATTTGTGGTCAATGGTATATGAGCTCATATACCATTGTCTGTTAACCAATCAAAACGCAGGAATTGCAATATACCATTGCTAGTTTTTAACAATATGAGTTATAGACTGGGCTATTTACCCTCTTTTTAACATCAGCATGAAGTGATGCAAAAGGGAGAGAAAGGTGAAGATCCCATAAAATGGTACAAACCAAGCCACAGTAAAAAGATGGTTAATACAAAGCTTAGAAAATGTTGGTACACAGGACTTTGTTCAATTTGAGGCCCACACTATAACTTAATTACCGGTACTCCATATTGAACAACAATAGTCCAATAGTTGGCCAAGTTAGACTCAAACCAATACTAGTCAGCCGCGCATTGCGGCAGTCATATGTATTGGGTCTGTGGGGGTATCAAATGCTTGCCGTTCCAGCCATGTGCAGACATGCAGTTATCTGTGTGTCTCCTGCTCAAGTTAGGCCATGCCTTTCTGCTCCCACTCCTCGCACAATTTCATAGGGTAAGCTTTGGATTTGGTTAGTATTTGGTAAGTATTCCACTGATTCTATCAGTGTGACGGTACCTGGTGGTTGCCGCTCTCATGGTTGCCATGGATACCTTTACATTCTCTAGCAGCATTTATGGTTCCACCATAACTAAGGCACCCTTCCCCAAGCTCAACTATTGGTGATGAGTTTTTAAAAATAGGTTTGAGTCACTATAATGTCAAGTTGCTGCCTGCAGTTTCATTTTTCATGTGATAATTACTGCTTGACTAGCTCACCTGTGGAGACACCAGCTTGTAATACTCCTCAACTGATTTTGCCTGACTTGGACAGTTTGCTATCACTTTTGCAATAACATCACACTTCTTCCATTCAGGGCTGGCACTGGTAGCTCCACCTGAAACATCAACAGATATGGCAAAGATGTCGTCACTTGCAGGGCTGTCACTAACTTTTCAAGTAGGAGGGGAAAGTAAAAAAGTAGGCGGGGACAAAATTATTTTTTGTAACCCTGATTTGGTGAGGGGGGGAGGTAGGTGCGGAGGTTTAGGTTTTAGCCGTTTTAGGCAACAAAAGTTTCTCAAAACACATTGATTTCAATACAATTTTTTATACCACTCCAACTTAAATTACAAGTGTTATCTCTCTATATGGCATTGACAAGACCTGGTCTGGCTAGTTTTCAAGAGTCATTCTTGATTCTCGTATGCTTTTATCATGACAAAACATTTTTGATTTGACTTGGGGTATTTATCTTTTAACTCTCTTTTCTTCACTTCAGTCCTACGAGAATTGTAAGTCCTTAAATTAGAATATCTTGCGAAACAGGTCACAGAAATGAAACTGTTTTACAATGTGTTACATGCGGTGCTGATAACACACACCAAAACACCGAGTTAAACGGCCGTCGTGACTGGTGACTCACGGCGTGACAGAAAAGAAAAGTTGAAAAAGACTGGGAACGAATGAAACCACGACTCCACGTGCAGAAAACATGGCGTCGAGAACGTTTCGGGAACGTCAAACTGGTTCAGTTTTTCTTGAAGGAAAACATTGCTTTGAGAAATTAACATGTCAAAAATTTCAGCAGTGATATGGAATACAAAAAGACGAGACAATTGTTTGTCAGGCAAAGCAATAACTGGAACGCATACAAAGCGTGTACGATAGACTTTAATTTATTTCTTTGTTGATGTGCAAAAAAACAAAAGTCAACAGGCGAGACGAGGTTGTAAGTATGCAGTAAACTGATGGCAGATTTTTTTCTCTGGAAATTGTGCACAGTTCAACTACCACTTGGCAACATGCATCTTTTGCAAATTCGTTCACGTGTCATCCCAGGTGTTCGATTCGAAGGGAAACGCTGATCGAAACTAAACCCGAACTGTTATTTGTTCGGTAAATTATAACCTTACCTTGAAGTGGAGCCAGGACAGAAGAAGAAGTCCAGTTTTCTTTGGTTATCGGCCTCTGCTTTCCGTTTTCTGGATGCCATTTCAACGCAGAGCCAAAAACTCCGACAACGAATGTGAATGAAACAAACACGTTGTAAAATCGAGCGCTTTCGAAAGCAGATGACATTGTTCAACATTACGCGTTTTCACTCAGAGCCTCGCACCAATTGTAATATCGCTCTTTTTAAAAGATGAATAAGAGTTTGTATTGATAAACTTAAGGGTTCTTTTTTAATTGACAATTTTTATTGTTTGATTTATTTTCCACTTTCCAGTGTTTTGGTTTTGTTTCAAAGTAGCCCGGGATAAAACTTGTAGCAGCCGGGGGAATTCCCCGGCCCCCGGCCCTTAGTGACAGCCCTGACTTGAGATGTCATCACTTGTAGCCTTGTTTCATGCTCTTCATACCCTTTTCTGGATTAAGTCTGCATTTGAGCCTATTGGCCCATCAGGCCAGAGCTCATCCCAGTTTCCATAGCATTTTAATGTTATATAGAAATGAATAAGTTTGCAAGTAGAGCACTTGCAGTTGAAAATGGTTCTACATGTAAAAATCAGAGTGACTGTTTCAATGTCTTTTTATGCCACTTTTAACCCCCCCCCCCTATATAAAATAAAAATAAATAGGAATTAACAGTGGCATATCCACAAAGTGGCTATTGTCCCAGAGCCGTAAGCAGGGGGGGGGGGGCGATGGATGCATTCACACCTCCTGTGTCCCACAAAGGTCCACCTTAAAAGGAAAGTGAAGGTTAAAGTGACTCGCAGAATGCAGGAAATGTGGACTTCAACATCTTTATTCTTTAAGATTACCTGGGAAAGAATACACCCCTACCCCCCTTGGTGCTCACGCCTTCGGTGCTCACACCCACCCATGCAAAAATTCTGCCTATGGCCCTGACCCCAGATCAAATTGGAATTTAGATGTGTTGGTTTTTGTGGTGGAAGAAAAACCAGAGAACCCAGAGAAAAACCCTCAGACTAAGGACAAGAACTAACAACAAATTCAACCCACATACATGTATGGCACCGGTTCCAGGAATCAAACCTGGGCCACATTGGTGAAGGGCGAGCGCTCTCACCACTGCACCATCCCTACTCCCCAGTTAATATGGATAGGTGTCAAGAGGGTTTGTCCTGAATTGTAGATTTAACAATTATATTGTATTTAATACCTGCTGATCCTTCAAGAAGAGCATGTAACACAGCCTTCACTCCGTTTGGTTTCATGAGCCTTTCAGACAGAAGTTGGCCACAAACATTTCTCATCCATATGGGAGTTTGTGACATCGATACTGCATTTTTCATTCCCTGATTACCAGTAGCTTTTCCATTTTCACCCCACAAATTTTCTTTTCCAGAATTATTTTTTGCAGACTTTTTCTGGGCACTTGATGATCCCCCTTGAAGCATAAGAAGTTCTCTTATTACTATCGGCTGGTAAACACGATCAAGAATTTGTTGAAGATTCTGAACACACATCTCCCTTTCAGATGAGGTGATAAACAATTTGTCACTGTTTGCTGTTTCATTTGCGGGTTTTTGAGTTAATGTGTAAACATCACTTGGCTGCATTTGATCACAACAATCATCTCCAGCTAAAGGTTTAGCCTCTGAGGCAACTTGTGTCATGTTGTGGGGTTTTCCATTGCCTTCAACCCTATCATCAAGTGAATGATTAGCTAAGCTCTCAGAAAGGCTTGTAACGCTGCAGTCGCAATTCAAGTCAGTTTTGTCTGATTTGCCATTTGAATAAGCTGACACGGGTGCGTAACAAATCTGTAAAAGTCCTGATAAGATGTCTCCGAGATGTCTCGACAAAACCAGGGCACCCAGGGAGGGCTGTGATATGCAGTCAACAAGAGTGTTTATACATTCAAATAAACGTCTCTCGCTCTTGAAATTACAGTGAATGTTCAGTACAGAAGCAAATCCTGACCGCTTTTCCACAGGCAGACCAACACCTGAAATTAGATTAGGACAAATTCCCAAAATAACAACAAACTGAATGGCTGTTAGCACTGTCTTTTGATCACCTACACCCAGTGAATCTGCAGGCAACGGTGGAGCTTCATTTCCTCGTTTCTTAGCTTTCTGTTCAGGCTTCTGATCGTTGCTTTTGACATTAGCCATCAGACTGACCAAAGATTCTTTAAGGAGTTTTAGAAGTTCTAAACATATTTCCACGAATGTCCACCTTATTTCATCTTTACGACGCATTAAATCTGCCTTTCCCGATTTCAAGTCCTTTTCTTCATTTTCACTACCCGGATTTCCAATCTCTGTACTTTGACAGAACGTCTGATCAGAAAATTCTCTAACACTCACGTGCAGTGCATTTGTTCGGTTTTCCAAACGCTGTTTCAGCGGCAGAAATCGGCCTTTCTCGCCAAGGGTATCTTTTAGTCGCTCCATATTGGATAAAAGAACTTCGTCAAAGTCTGTTTTCTTTTCTGCTGGCGTTGCATTTGATGCACTTGCGGTTAAAATGCGCAAAAATGAAAGAACTTCTGTTGCAGTCGCCATGTTGACTGGATTGGTACGTCGTGTAAAGTGAAATGAAATGTTATTTCTACGTCATGTAATACACTATAAAGTGTCTACCCGATAAAACAGGTCGATTCCTTTACTGAAGTCCATTTGTGAACTGTAAACTTCCATGCAGATTGTAAAAACGCACGATTTCTAGCGCTGCTAGCAGCTACATTCCTCAAATTTGATCAATAAAGCCTTTTTTCACGTTTTCGATTTGATACAAAAACTATTCTGTTCCACCCCAGCCCCCTGCCAGCTCCGCCCAAAAAGAAAATTCTGTTTTTGTCCCACCACCCGCCACCCTCGCTCCCCTGGTGTAATATCTTGCCAACACTGAACAGTAGGTAAATATCATAAAAGACTAGTTTAGGCTGGTCTGGCCATTTTTTGTTGTTGTTGTTTCTTTGTTTTTTTTTTGTTTTTTTTTGGGGGGGGGGGGCTATATTTTTATGTTCAAATTTCCAATATCTTCCTTTTCATAGGAGGTGGCCGGACACTAAATCAAACGGTCTAGGTTCAAGCCCTGACCAGGGTCATATAATGGGTACTGGCGAATTGTTTGGGCAACTAATAAACTATACTTTCTTTTTTTTCTTTCTTTTCAATACCCCTAGCCTCTTCATTCCCCGGCTTCATTCAGAGTCAAACACAGAGGTGTAAGCCACTTGGGCTTTAAGGCTTAACTTTACTTTTTGTTTCTTATTGGTCGATTATTACCACTTTTGTGTTTTTCTTCTTTTGGTTATTTATGATATTGAGGTTGTCTATCATAAGAAAGTAAGTAATAACTCATCACATGTATATTTCATAAAGATGTTGAGTCTGTCCCAAAGTTTTGTTAGCATTTTATCCATCTTTAGCCTGCTAACGCATCTGCGTTCGCAGGCTAATCCAACTTTAACAAGGAAAAAAGTGTTCTTTGTTACATTTATCAAACACAAGTCAGCTATCTTATAATTATGATTTATTTATTTTAAAAAGAATGTTTTATACATATTTTAACAAAAATGAATATTTTTAATTCTTTCTAAACTATATTGCAGTTTTTGATTGTAAGAACTTCCATAAACTAAAATACTTACTTTAAGTCATATATTCTTAACTTTCTGTCAGTTGAAGAGGTCACTTGACTTCTTTACATTTTTTGCATCTTTATAGTTTACAAATTCTAAGGTTTTCCGTGTAACAGCCTGGCATCAATCTCTGTGGACCCTCCCATTAATTCATAATTACCGGTAAATAGGTTTTGGCTGTTGGGTCTCATTGACATGTGCCTATGGCCAGAGATATTGAGAGTACTGTGAATTTTCCAAGATCATGCATTGAGTTTGTTAACTGCAGAGGAACCTTTTATATGGACTTAAAAAAGGTTCGTATTAATGGAGATGTCATATTACAGAGGTAGAGTAGAGTTGAAAGTGGGTAGTAGGTAGTTCAGTGCCCGTGCCCCCCCCCCCCCCCTCAGTTTTTTCCCAAAAAGTAAAAAAAAAAAACTGTATAAAATGTTGAAAATAAAATTTTATCTCCCAAGAGGTTTGAAACAATAACATTTGTACTTCTTTTCATTTCATTTCATTTTCATTCTTTTGTTTGTGGGGGGACAACCAGCGGCGCAAGCACCTGTTTGGGAAGTTTTCAAAAAACGACCTGCCGATGAAGTCTATGTTTGCCTCTAAGGCAACTCAGACAGTTTAATAACTACGAACTTACTATGATGACTCTGAAAGGTGAAACATTTGCTGGTTTCAAGATACAGGGACAGTCGGTTTTCTATTTTGTAATTGAGGTTGCAAGTGTTATACTCTCTTCAATGTGCATTGATTTGCTGAGACAGTGTAGGAAGTAAATAATTTGCGATATGCGTAAATCACAATTAGCTCTTGAAGAACGCTGGAAATAGCATTTCCAAGCCTCTAGATTTCAAACTTTTTCTGGGGGGGCATGCCCCCACACCCCACTAGCGGCTCGCGCCTCTGGCACTCGCGTGCCCCCCCCCCCCCACTTCTTTTACCCTTGCTATGGCACTGTAGTTAGAGTTCTTTCAGACCAAGTGGTCCGTAAGCAGAGGTTCAACTGCACTTAAAAAACACGGCTGGCATAACCACCACACCAAGCGACAAATACTTGTTCCAACAACATGCTTTGTCGTGATTTAGGATCCAGAAAAAATACTGGAAAAACTCGACTTTGCTGATATTTCGTCTTTATTCAAAAGACTTCATCAGGGCAACTGACGAACAGTGGTTTAAACCGTTACAACAATACGCATTAGTGTTTTAAGTATATATATTGTTTTCATTGTTTCACTTTATATAGTGTTTTCAGTGTTTCTGATTTACACTGTATATATTCACAAAACTATGTACATTTTTCTTTGTACAAAAAAAACTGGGCATTGATCTTTACCCTTAGCAAAGCTTTAATTTACATCATTTCTTAAGTTATTGCTATTAGGTTAAATTTTTATTTATTACACAAATAAATATTTTTATTTAGAGAGCATAAAAATAAAAATAAATTTAAGAAAGCAATCCTATTATTCAGTAGAGGAATGTTATACTGCAGTGGAGATTTCTGCAAGTCTCTCTTGTAGCTTCTGACGATATAGCATGTAACTGAAAATAACAAAAATGAAGATATTATGTTAGTTAAGGTTGACTGATAATCATCTTAAGTTGACTCTCAGCATGTTCTATTGGAATAAAACAGAACTGATTGGTTCCCTTAATTTTTCTGTTCGCTGTTAGCACTGAAAACAACCTATCGGCTGTCTACTGGCAAAATGCACGATCTGATTGGCTACACAGATGCCTGAATTTTATCAATCAAAACCTTCAATAAATCAATTCTAGCGATATTCTGAGTTTAATAGATCGGTCAGTGGGTTATGCTAACACAATTAGACGGCTCGCTCTCGGTTTCTACCGGCTTTTGATAGTTGGGTCGGGGCGAACCCTTTCGCCAACTATCAGCTGGTAGAAACCTTGAGCTTGCCGTCTAATTGTTAATTAGACAGAATTTGCATTGAAAATGATATCCCGTTCCAGAAACAGGTCAATATTTTTGTTACACCCCATTTTGGCTGCTGATAATGTGAAACTTTCATGTGTTCAAAATAACATACCCCGTCATACCAATTGTATCTATAATGGATACCTCGTTCTAGAGAAAGAGCCCCAAATCACAACCCCATGAAGCAGCACATACCCGTATAAGTATTTTAAGGAAGTACCCCCACCCGACCTCCATTTATGACCCGCTGGGCAGCACATACACAAATAGGTATTTTAAGGGAATACCGCCCCTCCATATACACGTCTTCCTCCAGTTTCCTAATTGTCTCAGAATTAATTTTGACTGTACATCATTAGTTGATGAATTTCTTTATTCTTATTACCTATCTGATTTATAATGTATGGAACTGTAAGGAGAATTTTGATGTCCATACCTTTGCTTTATTCTCTCCACTTCTTTCTCCTCTTCTTCTTGGTATTTGTCCAAGAAAGCTTGTAATACAGGTGTAGCAAAGTGAATGTATTGTGCAACCTATAAAAATGCAGCAGAAATACATAAAGTTATATTTATAACTAAATTTAAGAAAAATAAACAAAGGCTCATTGAGCTGTCTTGTGCAACAAAATTCTTATCATAGGTTATATATAATATAGTTTACATGAAGGTCCCAAATTTATCTCTAGAATGAATTTTTCCTACATCCAATGGCTGGCATTTTTTCTATTTTACAATATATAACTTCATTATTTATTTCTGTAAATAATAAGTGATGTGCAGATGGTGCTTGCATGAATTTTTAAGTAAAAGCAACTAACCTCATAGGAAATATTGTTGGTGTCATCAGCTTCCATAACAAAAATCTTGGCTGCTTCCTACAAAACAACATTTTCACTATTTACTAACAGTGGAAGGTGGCAAACAGAAATATTAAAAAAAATGTTTCACTTGCTGGTTGGTTTAGTTGGGTACATTGGCAAAATACCTAAGCAGCAAAGCCATGTACAAGAGGAATGGGGCCCCTTTTATCATGGCAAACATCTCTGGGGCTACACTGCTTATATTGTTTTGCCATCACACACACACATACAGCTACAGGGAAGCAGGAATGTGGCCTGGGATTAATCCCAGACCTGGCCTCATATGTGGGTTGAGTTTATTGTTGGTTTTCGTCCTTGCTATGACTCGGGGTTTTTCTCTGGGTTGCTTGGTTTTTCCTCCTCCACAATAGAACCACTTACACTTCAAATTTCAATTTGTTAGGGAATTCTAGGGTTTCCCGTTTTTCAGTTCCAAGACTGCCATGTGCAACAGTTATAAAAAAGTCAATTTATTCTTATTTAATTTAACATTTAATTTTTATTATTTACATTGTACACAGACTACAAAATTTAGCCACCATGTCATACCTCGCTAGGTCCTAAGAGAAGTCGACTGTGAAGTGGAAACTCTTCCTTTTGAAGCTGTCTGATTGCTAAACAAACATTAAAAAAAAAATTTAACGCAAAGAATAAGAAAGTTATGTTACTTTAAATGTTACCTGATTAATTGTGAAAAAAACTTGGGGAAAAATATTGGGTTTTCTTGACAAATGTTGCTTAAGCCAGGCCAATCAATCAATCAAAAGCTTTATTTCTAACCTCGAATTTACAGATAGCGATAAGTACTACAAATACTTCCAATAACAACCTTGAATAAAATTAATTACGCATAAATTTTCAAAAGTAATACGACTTTTTTAATTTTCACAAACATGTTTCGACGGTACATCCGTCATCGTCAGTGTGACGGTTATGAAAGTTTACAGTGATTTAAAATGTGCCTGTTACAAATCATACGTTACATTGCGTTGAAAAGCAATACGCTAGATAATTTTTGAAGTTAACGGAATTAAAAAGAAGCGTGCGCGAGTGCAGCTATGTCTTTTTAATTCCGTTAACTTCAAAATTTATCTAGCGTATTGCTTTTCAACACAATGTAACGTATGATTTGTAACAGGCACGTTTTAAATCACTGTAAACTTTCATTACCATCACACAGACGATGACGGATGTACCGCCGAAACATGTTTGTGAAAATTAAAAAAGTCGTATTACTTTTGAAAATTTCTACATTTTTGCTGCTGTCTCGACCAATTACGCATAAATATTTATTGTGTTAATTGTACTTACATCCTTGATCATACACAACATAGAGGTTGAATTTCTGGGGTCCATCAGTAATCTGAAATTTAGTCATGAGCATTTTTATGACTTCTCTTGTTTTTGTTCTGCTTGTGACTCGAAGGTTTGTTGACGTGCCATAGGGAGGAATGAAAGTCGTCCGGCCTTCAGGAGACTGTCAACAAAAAACAACCAACAACGTCAAAACATGTCTCAATCTAAAAGTACACAATTCATTGCATTTTAAAAGTTACTGGTGTGAGATCACTATGGCTAATTTTGTAACAGTTTGTTCCCAGGGGGGTACTCAAGGGATTTCAAGTGACGGGGATAATTGAAAGATTTTTTTGGTTTTGAAATTCTTTTCTGGGATTTTTTTGGGTAGGAAAATTTGGTAATTATTTAATTTAAGTAGGGATGTTTTGGGGTATTAAAAATAATCTGAAGATTTGTGGTAGTGCCTTGGTGGCATAATTCTTCGAATAAAGTACAAAGTTAACATGTTTTGCTGTTGATTTTTAAGGAATCAGTTTTTGATCAAGAGATTTTTTGGGGTTATGTTGGAAACCCTAGGGAACCCCCATTCAATCATCCCAGTCACTTGAAATCCAGAGTATCCCCTGAGAGTTTGTTATTGATAACAAGCTTCACACGTTGGCTCTTTCACTATTGACAACTAACTAGTTGCTGACAGCTAATGCGACTCTTTATAGGAGGTGGGGTGGCCTAATGGTTAGTGCGCTGGACTAGTGTGGACTAGTGTGTTGTGTTCTTGGCCAAGACACTTTACTCTCATAGTGCCTCTCCCCACCCAGGTGTATAAATGGGTATCAGCGACATAATGCTGGGGGGGGGGGGTACCCTTCGATGGACTAGCATCCCATTCAGGGAGGGGGAGTAGAAATATTCCTAACCGCTTAATGCTATGGAAACTGGGATAAGCTCCGGCAGTGTGGACCGCATGGCTCGTGGCTTCCCACTTCTTTCCCACTTCCCACAACTCTAGTCTGTTGAGAACTCATCATGTACAGGAGTCTCACCTGCACTGTGAAATCAAGAATGGTTCTCTGGTCTCCTGCATCTGGAATATTTTTATTAACCAAGGAACGACGCCTAGCAAGAACTTTCTCCAGACTACTTGTTCTCTGTCTCTGTAAGAAAAACATTTTGATCAGCAACATTTCAAAACACTGTCACATGACCTAAAAATGCCCCCCCCCCCCCACCCGCCTGACCACATACCAGCCAAGAGTTTTACAGAGCCTGTCTTGTTAAACAGCATCATGTCACAGAAAATCGGAGTTTTGAAGCACAAACAATGACAAAGAACAAAATGTGTAGCTCCTTGGCTAACACCAGCTGTGGTCCTAATGCTACTATTTTTTTATTTTATGATTGAACTTACAAAGCCATCTTTGTTCTTGGAAGCTGATCTTGAATAACCATTCTGCTCCTTCTGAGAGCGCCTCCTCCAATACGACAGATTGTGACTTGCAAGTGTTACAGGTATCTTTAATCCCCAGTAAATCTTGAGAACACCTTCAAGAATGAGCCTGCCACCAACCTGGAAAAAGTTATTTTACCAACAAAGTTAAATAAACTACGGAATTAAATCCTGTTCATTTGTCACAATTTACAAAACGAAACATGTTTCAACAATGAAAAGTGTTCACATCTGAGATAGCACATCGCCAAAAGATTCCTTAATCACAATTGAAATATGTTTATTTTGATTGTGCAATTCCAAAAATATCCATACCCACCCCATGGAAAGCCAAAAAAAATTTAAAGGAAAGTTTGGAGCTTGATTGGAATTTCCAGAGCCCTGGGTGGGGGAGATTCAAACCATAAAGCCTTCCGTGGGAGGGCTATGGATATTTTCTCAAACAACACATTGTGATTTAAACTACAAGGTAGTTGATTCAGTAACAAAAGAGATTTGCAAAAAGTAATCATTTGAAAATTATCACTAACACAGTAGAAATTGAGAGTGATAAATGATCGTCGCAGTGAATTTCCAATTTAAGCAATGGGAATAAAGAAGCCTGAAAAAAATTCAGGGCTTCAACAGGATTCGAACCCGTGACCTCCACCATACCGGTGCGATGCTCTACCAACTGAGCTATTGAAGCCACACATTGGGAGCGACTACGATCATTTATCACTCTCATATACATCCGCAGTTCATATATGAATCATTTCATATACATTACATCACTGACAGTGGAAATTATCCTGATTTTTCCAACCTCCAAGGCAATGAGAAATAATTGATTCTAGAAATCAGGGTGTTGAGTCCAGAAATGGGGGGGGGGGGTAAAATTGTACTGTTTGACTGCGGGAAAGAAAACAAGTTATCAAGTTATTGGGAGGCAAAAGAAAACAAGAATTTGAGAAATCAGGATACCACTGTATTTCTCTATATATCGGCAATAGGTAAAGACTTTCATGTATTTTGGTTTACTATCCTGGGAAAAAAATGCCCAGGATAGCTAATAGTGATTACAAGTACCCTACCTCTTTGCTTGTTAACTGGAGAGCCTTTCTTCCCTCGAAGAATATGTTGTACTCCCTCAACTTCGGTATGATTTCATTTCTAAACATATACAGTAAACATAATGCAATTACGAGTAAATTTTCATTCAAAGTTATTGTAAGTCATAAGTACAGCAAAGATTAGCTCAGTGGACAGAGTGCCCACCAGTGTTGGGGAGATCTTGCATTTCATTCCTGCGATGCTTGGGACTCAAACATTTTCTTTGTCCCACGCTCATGACATGACGAACATAACTACCGTATTTTCTCGATTAAACGCCAGGCCCCGAATAAACGCCGGGTCTCCACGGTAGAGTGGTAGGTAAGCCTTTTAGGCATTTATTTGAGGCGTAATATGCTTTAGGTATGATGGCAAGATACATTCATGTCACAAATAATGATCAAAAACCCTTGTTTAATATACATTTTGCTCAAAAAAACTGCACCATTCAAATAAACGCCGGATCAACGGAGCTAAGTTTGAAATAAACGCCGGGGGCGTTTAATTGAGAAAATACGGTATCTTTCTTGTACTGATAAATCTCAGCCAACAGCTTGTTTGATAAGACAACAGTAGGATATGTGAGCATACCTTATGGTGTCTAATTCTGCTGGTGTAAGCTTATCATCTGCAAAGTATTGATATGATTCTGTACCGCCTCTGCCATATCCACCTGGGCCAAATAATAAGCTGTAGCATGGAATATTACAATAGGGAATACCTCTGTGCTGTAAAATAAAAACAATATATTAATATGTTGATATAAATAAAATGCTTATTTATTGGCAGAAATAATGGTCAGGAGCGGCATACTAAACTATACACTAGAGTCATAAAATCTTTTCAATTAATATCTTTTATATCTCTAGCTACCTATCTTTAGCCATGATAGCATTTATTAATATTAGTTATTTACCAACAAGGACATAATTTTCACTTGTCACAAGTATGAAAGTGACTACTGATTAAATACAAATTTAACACCAAAGACTAATTCTGTGACCCAGACATAACCCAGCTCTAAGATTAAATGTCTGGTGTTTTTTCCTGCTTTCAAGACTTGATATTTTTAACTTTTTTTAGTATAGTTATCAATGCATAAAAATATTCTTTTAAGTTTAATTATTTTTAACAGCATCAAAGCAAAATTTTGGCCATGCAGCTATTAAATATAATTTACAAAAACAGCATGTTAAAATATTCCTGGAGTCTATTAAATTCAGGATAAAAGTAAGCAAAAGAACATCAAAATTATATTAAATTGGAGCAGACATACAAATATAATAATACTTTATTCGTCCATTATATTTCTAATTTACAGAAATGTCACATATCTGCTAAAAATATTAATATATAATGACTGGAGATCTTAGCAAGCTCTACTGAGCTTTTCTAAAGAAGATCCCCATATGTTAAAAACTAACAATAATATAGCAGATGGATATAATTTCTATAAATGTAGTATCTAACACGGGTTTTGCTATTTTTAAAAATTAACTATAATCTAGCTTAAGGAATACATATGATTTTGCACATAGACTTTTGCTGATTTTTTAAATAAGCTATATGTTTTTAATACTTTAAGTTCCTTAGGTAATTTATTCCAAATTTGGGCCCCCCTAAATTTAAGAGAAAATTTCCCATAATTTGTCCTTTTATAATCAATATATATATTTGAGGCTGTTCTAGTGTTATGGCTATGGATCATTTCATTTAATTTAAAATAATTAGTAAAATAACTTGGTAGATTATCACTAAAGTATGAGTACATAAAGAGTGCCATCAGGTATGTATTTAACTCATATATATTAAGAATCTTTAATGATAGGAATAGTGGTCTAGATTTTTCCTTGTATTTTGCAAACTTCATAATTCTAACTATCTTTTTTTGCAGCATAAATAATGATTTTAGCCTGGATGGATAAGTACTTGTCCAGACAATATTACAGTATGTCAAATAAGGGTATACCATGGTGTCATAAATTGTCTGTAGAGTTTTTTGAGATAAGTAATGCCTTGCCTTGGCCATAATACCTGTCATTTTTGATATTTTAGTAGCAACTTGGTCAATGTGATATTTCCATGTGAACTCATCATCTATGTATAATCCCAAAAATTTAGTATACTTAACTTTCTCAATTTCTTGGTTGTTTATTTTGATTGAAACATTTTGATTTGATTTCTTTCCTCTAGATTTGAAAATTATAAAGTGTGTTTTCTTAATATTTAAAGAAAGTTTATTAGCAGAAAGCCAAGATGTAACCTTACTTAACTCTCGGTTCATTGTTTCTTTGAAACTAATATTCAACACCATTTTGATAGACATGCTGTGTATTTTGTTCTGAATTCCCATCTATGACTGAATGTTTTTTAACATAATAGTGAATGACTACCACTGAAACTAATAACATTCTTTTAACTGAAACTGAAGTTAACCACAAACTGTGATGATAAAAAAATGCACTGACTATCGAGCTAATAATGTATTAGGTTTCTAGCCTGTGAAAAACCTGTCAAAGCAGACAGCTATAATTTTGTATACCGGTAATTTATTTAACATTTGGTCAGAGAATACATAACACTATTAATATCTTTATTTATTCATGATTTGTTCTTTCTAAACAGCCTAGCACAGCAACAAAAGGACTAGATGACAGACCCTTTACCCTTGAAAATAAAATCAAGATTAAAACAATCTTGGAAGCAAGCCAATAGTGACTTTGAAGTAGAATTTAGGAACACATATTTCTAAATTGTAAATAAATTGTTCAAGTCCACAATATGATTTCACTTCTAAGCTTTCCACAAACTCCTTCCAAATTGAATTCTTTTATTCACTAAATGACCAGTGAACTGTTTAACTGCAGTTATAGTAAATCAAATTTGATTTAGATCTTTTATCAGCAAGAACCCATTTAACATCTGATGTTATTATATGCTGTTTTGACTTCAATATTGATCTCATCTTAACTTAGCTTAATCATCAACAAAAGAACAATCTTTTCTCTAAATAAAACACAAATCAAAGTAAAACAAAGGCTCATTACCACCCAGTTAGACAGAAGATGAGGAACTCTTCGTTGAATCATCAGGAAGGCATCTGCTTCCATTTTCATCAAAGACAATGTGTGAATATTTGAGACATTGCATCATTGACAGGAAATGGAAAATTAGGAACTGGAATCTTGGACTGGACTTTTCAAATGGGGAGGTTAGGACTAGTAAGAACACAGTGAATTGTACATTAAAGCACAGGTCTGTAAAAGGGCTGTGAGTTATTTTATTAATTTTTGCCAAATACTCGCTATGAACGAAACTAGTGTAATAAAAATACTCAATCTATGGATCTAAATGGCCAAAACGTAGCTTCGTTGCAAACAAATTTGTCTCCTTGGCATTATATATGAGAGTTACAAGTAAACAAGATTAACTTTGAAAACTGTTTAGCCTAACAGTAATTCAAAAAAACCATTTTGCTATCCGTTTCAATCTTCTTCACTTTTAGCCATCCGTACCTTTTTTTTTGTATTATTTTACTGTGTTATTCAAACAAGCCCACATTATGTCCATGTATTTGTCGCATGTAAATAAACAGTGATCATCGTAATAATGACAAATATCATAATTATTCTCCTGATGTACAGCACAGCAAACTGTTAAATACACCAGGCACCAGTGACCTTTTTAATGTGACAGGTCTTATAATTTTGTTGAAAACATCCGACTTGCAAGGAATATAGGCCAGGGGTAACACATTCTGAAATGACGATGTCTTGGATTATGTTTTGTTGCAACTTCTACTTTTCACAACAACAACAAAAAAACCGGTACCACACTACAGTTTGAAACATTTCTAAACATCACACAGAGCAAGCCTTGTCACAATGTTTTACAACTTATCTTGCATTAGCACAATAATTATGATGATACATAAATAATATGCACAAAACATTGCCCAATGGCGTAAAATTACGTCAAGAATTTTATATTATTTTCACTTTAAGGGACTGCTAAGTAAGAAGTATTATATTTATTGTATGGCATTCCAGTTAAATTGTCCTTCATAGTAGACTGAAATTTTTGTTTTGCTGGCTTGATAAATAAATACCGGTAAGCAAATAAATAATTGGAAATGAAATTTCAGTGCTTATGAAAAAACCAGCCTTTTTCCCAAAAAAGCTAACATTGCTGATCCTAGCAGTATGCAGGACGCGTGTCATATATCAACAGTAATGGCCCAGCTCACACGAGTCTCTCGTAGCTCAGTTGGTTAGAGCGCCCAACCGGATCTGGGAGGCCATGGGTCGATTCCCGTCGGGACTCAGATTTTCTTTGTCCCACGCCGAGTCATTGAATGATTTTTTCACTATTTTCACCGAGCTTGAAAATTTACCATCTTTATTATTTACTAAAGCTAACAGGAGTTGTCACAAAACACTGACATGAACATTTATATAAAAAAGCTAAGCCTTTCACAATTTAATAATTTTAAAGCATCTTCTATTAGCTTCTATAAACACATAAGTCAGTTTTTTAGCCAGTTTTTTCAGTGGCTATTTAGTTGCCATAGGTAGGTAAATTGCAATGTTTTGTGAACGTTAACGGGTTTTAGTTAGTACAGTCAACTCTCTCTAAAACGGACACCTTCGGGACCGACTCCAGCTGTCCATCTTAGAGAGGTGTCTGTCTTAAACGGAGTTTGGTTACAGTAAAATGAATGAAAAATGGCAAGGACACAACCAACACCAGATGTCCATCTTATAGAGGTGTCCGTCTAATGGAAGTGTTCATTAAGAGAGAGTTGACTGTATTTCAATTGTTGAAAATAAACACACATGCAGCATGCAGACATGACAAATCTTTCAGTCTTGCGTGATGTATTTAAACTGATATGGATCAGGCACTTTGTAGATCTAATTTGTAAATTAACAATATTAACACATCATTTAAAACTGTGAAAGTTGGCACTACGACAAAATTGCACAGTCCATAAAACGGATAGCTGGAATTCAAACGTTTTAAAAAACGTCGTAATGTGCAACATTAGCTACAGGGCTTCGCTAATTTAGCTTAATGCAAACTGGTTTACTTCAAATCTTGTAAGCTTATATTAATGATTCCTCGACTACTTTAGACGTTTAAAGTACAAAAGAAAACTTGTTCTTCTTAACAATCAAACGAACAAAACCCTTTTCTGTAGTTCTGTTTTTGTGCAATTTGCTGTACCAGACGCCGCTGTTTTTAGGTTGCGTATTCTAGCGTTTTCTTGTTCTAGTTATTTTAATCTACGTTACCTCCGAATGTTGGCCTGGGTTTAACCTTTTGCCGCATTCTTCACATCGTAAACAGCCAGGATGCCACACTTTACCAAGAGAATTTCTTTGTTCAGCTGCAAAATAACATGCAAATACATCACAAACTAAATTTTTTCCATCGCAAACAACCGTGTTTAATATCGTGCGATCAACAACCGTTCGGAATCGAACGAGCCGCCGCTTCGATCGACCAAAGTTGTTTATCGTTTCTTGTTCCAGTTGTTCCAACAAAAGAATTATTTTGCAATCTACTGGCGGAATTGTGTTTTTAATAGTATAAACTTACCAAAATATACTAGTTTACCGCACTTATGGCATTCAGTCATCGCGTTTTTAGCGAGCCAAACTATTTGACCTCTCGACAAGCGATGAAGAATTCTTCGCTCGCGCGCAAGGTGCAAAGCTGCCAATGACGTCACGCAGAAAAACAGACAAAAACGCCACTGTCACGGGAGGTGTTAGAATTTGTACAATCCGTGCATTTTCAATCTCTTTGAGCAAGCATTTTAGCGAAGAATTTATTTGTGTACATTCAACAAGAATACAAAACAGACAACTGAAAGACGGTGGAAAAGACAATCTTTCGAAAGCGAAGAAAAATTTTAAACCATTTTTAGAAAGCAAATGGTCACACAACATCTTTAGCCAAATTCTGTACGCTTAGGTAAAAAAAAAATTCTTCATAAGAAACGGAAAATTTAAAACAATAAACTGCAAGGAATGAAATAGTAAAGAAACATGCACCATTGGACGAAGAAATACAAAAAAAAGGAAAGAAAAACGTAGAAGAAACATTTCCAACTACAGTGGAACCCCGATATAACGATATGCCAAGGGGGCAGTAAAATTATATTTTATATCGAGGAATCGTAACGGGGCCGCCCATACATTTTCTTGCCGGGACATAAATTTCTTTGGGATTGGTATAGCTACAATCATTAACAAAATCTTGGCGCAATTTGCTGTTTTTTAGCTTCACTTGAAATATGAAAAGATTTAGCAATTCCCTCTCTCCCCCTTTACAATGTTGCCTTTTAATGCCTCCGATTGCTACCTGCACAAACTAAAATACACTGCACAAGGCGTTCGGGTGCATTGCGCTATCCAACGTTGATTATATCCGCGCCACTTCTGGGCTTATAACAACTGTTTTATCTCAAAAACATCCGTGTGTGCTGAAGCCCCATTGCCATATTTACCCCGCGTTGATTCTGTTTCTGCATCTTGTAGAATTCCAAGTACCGTATTTATTCGATTTTAAAATTTTAAAATTTTAAAATTTTTGGCGCTTATTAAATTTTTGGACCTTAAGTGGGCGCTTATTCGAGGCTGGACGCTTATTTAATTTTCGCCATCTTTTGCAAGTAGTACGTTTATTTTGCAAGAAAACTGTAAGGGGTATAATGTTTTTGGTTTGTTTTTTTTTTGGTTAAAATTTTTTTAACCTCCCCAAAACCCAACAAAACCCCAATTCGCCCACATTGGCCAATGTATAATAACTAAACGCAAAGGTGTACGAAAGCTGAATTTTTTAAAAATGTTCATTGAAAGCTTCAGTAAAACAAAACGAAAAAACTTGGTCTTCGGGATGGTCTCTTAGTAGTACTAAATTAATTTTAATCTCAACTTCAACAATATATAAAATTCCTCTTGTGCTCTCATTTTAGGGGGGGGGGGGGGAGTGGGCGCTTATTCGAGGCTGGGCGCTTATTAACTTTTCCTACCTAGAGGGTGGGCTTATTCGAGGTGGGCGCTTATTTCTTATTCGAGGTTGGGCGCTTAATCGAATAAATACGGTAACCATTGGAGCGCCAGTAAGGGGGCACGTTTCGCGTCACGCTTGGTTCGTGTTAACCCTTTCCTCGCGCGCAAAATCTGAGAACCTCTCTCGCTATCCAACGCCATCTGCGCGTGAATAACCGCGTGAACAGTGCGTTAACTGTGTGCGTGGACAGAGTATGGGATTGCGGTTAGCTTGCACTCGCGGTACAGAAGTCTGGACACGGGTAAAAGGGGATGCAGTGTATTTTGATTGGAATAATGCCAAGAACCTGTTTTGCTTTGTCTAAATGTTGGAAAACTTGTTATGTATTGATAACGAGCACGGTAAACGCCAAATTATAGCTGTCATACTCAATACCCACAACAATAATCATTACAGATAATTAGATCGTATTACCATAAGTGTTCTTTTTCCGAATAAAGCATTTCCGCGGTGACACTTATAAATTAAAACCAAAAACTGAAACCCATATGGATTTCTGTTAAAAAATGACTTGGTAGTTTAATTGAATGGCGGTTTTCTAAACAAAAATATTGTGTAAAATGTCAATCTATTGGGAGGCAATTAAAAAAGGTTTACGAAAAATAAGTATGGGTTAAAACGCTGGGAAAACCTTTGACAATGATAAAACAAAAAAATGAGTTATTTGCCTAGTGTATAATATTCACGATGGAGAAATTACACAATTTATCCTTAAGTAGAAGATTTCATATAAAGCTTTTAAACAAAACGTGTAATTTCAATCAAATAAAAAATCACAAAAGTTTATTTGAGTTTACTGATAGCTGCTCTACCTTCAATAAAACGTTTTTTTTAGATTGCGTTAGTGCAGAATTGTTTCGATTTTCCCAAGACAAAGAAACTATAATATATTATTGCAACTGAAATTATGTAGGCAGTTTACTCCGCTATTTTGACGTTTGAAGCTAATTTGAGGGTAATTGAATCGCATAAGCTAGTATCTTATAGAAATTCCGCAGCTATGCAATATAAAAGTAATGTAAACATAATGTTGCCTCTTAATATAACCACATACCTTTACCATGAAAAGATTTACTTCGTCCAACTTTGCTGGACTTTGCCCCCTTTCCACCGGCTAGTTTTTCAGAAACCTGACTAAGTCCCCGAGTAAGACGAGGAGAATCTCTGGGGATAAGAGATCTCCGTTCGCTTACAAGCGGGGAGTTTGGAGCGCTACGCGACTTAAAAATGCGTGCCTCTGGAGGGGGAAGGTAGTCATTGCTCTTGGGTCCTGGCTTGCCGCAGTGTTCATGATAGACTGACGGCATTTTTCTGTTGAAGAAAATAAAAAAAATCGTCGGCCATCTTTAAGTTATCAAACAGTGAAAATGAAAATAAAATGAATATTTTACCTCTCTGTACCGCTAAAAAAATTTATCTTAGGGATATTCAGCAGATTATACTTCCTTTTCATCATGCTGTTGTCACACAATGTTTGCCTTATTACGAGAGAAATCAAATGCCGGCGTATTGTTATCGTAAGGGGGTACAACGCGTGTTGCGTGACAAATGTTGCGTTACGATAATTTAATCTTTTATTTGTACTCAACCACTACTCAACCACTATAAGGAGTGCTGGTTTTATAAAAAAAAAATGCTGTTGCTCGATATTATTGTGACATTTAATTAAGACATTATGCACTATATCATTTTCACCCCTGAAATTTTAGTGTTTATGTTACGAAAGATTCAAAATGTGTTTTCCGTTTCATATCTAGTCCAGAGATATTAACTAAAAAAATCGTAAAATTGAATTAGAGGAATGATGACGTCATCTACTCCCCAATAGTACAATACCCATTTCTGCAGAGACCGAGAAACTAGCAGACTAAAGTTCCAGGGATGCACACACACAATGCACCATGCAACACCTCCAGTCCCCACCAATTTGCTTGAGAACAGCGGAAGACCCAGCCAAGACGGCCAACCAGAGACGAGCGCGGAGGGGCGGGGCAGTCACTACCAGCAGCAAGTCACTCTTTAGTATACCCTCTTTAAACTGACGAAAGGAGAACTGACGCTCCCAAAGCGATAAAACGGCCACGAGAGCACGCGAGCACTAACCCTATTCAGACCGGGCTTTTGGACCTTCTCGACCGGGGGGGGCCGGAAGCCCCCCTGTACCAGAATATAAGCAATCACCATGAAACTATAGGATGTAGTACGTCCAAAACTCTCTGGTATACGTCACGTGGGAGTACCCCGACAACACAGATGTCAAACAGCCGCCATCTTGATCCGCCATCTTGGATTTCAAAATTTTTCCAAAATGCCAGAAAACCACCCAAAATCACGCAAAGTACTCAAAATGAATAAAAATTGCTTTAAACCCGTAAAAATTAAAAATATCCCATTTAAGGATTTTTATTAACAGAAACGAAAATACAATTTGGGAAAACATGCCTGTAAAATGCCGTTGCCATGGTGATGTCAAGTTCCTGACACATCATCCAACCCTACCATTGTTGCCAGATAAATTTTAGGAAAACTCAGAAAGTTTGGCAGCGTTGGAATCTTAAAAAAGTTTAAAAGTTCAAGTCAGCGCGGGCCTCAAAAGCCCCCCCGGTCTGAATAGGGTTAAGGTCAAAATATATATCTCTGATATCGTTTGTCAGTCTAAATACGTTCATATTTGCAATTAAAGTTATATGTCATTACCTTTAACCCCTAGCTCTTTGTTAGGAATATTACTGAAATGCATATTGTGTTTTTTTTGGGATCCCGATATTTTTCGTTTGTCGTAGACGCAATAAAATATTTAATATAAACTTCCTTCGCAGATGCACGCAAATTTTTGTTTCCTATTAAAGTAACAAAGAGAAGCGCGCGATTACATGGCAACCCTTTTAAACTTGACTGAAATCTACTAACAATTTTTCTGCCGCGCTGATTGGACAAAATTGGTCACGTTGTACACCTCTACTGGACAGTTATCACGCGATAATCGCTAGTTGATGTCTTAGTAGAGAAGTGTTCTATACTCTGTTTATGTGGCCACAGGTGTCTTTAACGGTCTTAAAATTGGTCCCGTATCTCGGTTGCTATTAGGAAATAAAGTTTTTGATACCAGGCGGTATTTAAAGCTGTGGTACCTTATTGTAACCTATTTTTGTGGGACTTAATTTTCACGATTTTCAAATTATCGCGAAATTAAAGACCCGCAAAATTTATTCTTAACGTTTCTGACGTATTTTTAATTATTTTAACTTATTTTTTGGCCTTATCGCGAAAATTTAGTCCCACGAAATATGCCCGTTTCATTTTCGCGAAAATAAGTAACAATAAGGTATATTAAAAACGTTTGGTAAAAAATAAGGAACAGTTTATTGTCTCGGCTGTGTTGTTTACTGTTGTGAACTTGCGTGAGATCGCAGTTCGCGAATAGAAATATAAAAAGAAAAGGAAAAATTATTTACTAAACGCAGGGCCAATTTCTCAGTGAACGAGGAATACGGCGTCAACTTTATCTAAATTATTAGCATGTAGAAGTTATTGACAACGGAGAACCACCTGTTGCAGAAACGCCCATGCTTAGGTTATTCAAATGCTATCAATAGATAAACATTGTTACTAATTTCCTTCAGATCATTTCATCGAATACTGACTTTTAAAACACAGATCGTATCGTCTTATCATTAAATCGTACATATGAAAGTAAAATTTAAAAGCTTCTTTCACAATATTGTTGTTATACAGTATACAAACATTTTTAATAAAATTATATATAAAACATTGCAAGCGAGGGGCTGTCAGTAAACACTGTTATACCGCAAAGCTTTCTTCGTGGTTAATAATTTCTATAACTTAAAAGCGAGTTCATCGTTGACTGCCATTCGCCTCGCATCTCAAATGTGTTTTCGTCCCTGACAGAGTGGGATTTAGGTAGTAGCAAGATTATTTTTCCTAACTTTTCCTCTTTTCGGCAGCAACCCCTTTGATAACTACGTTGACAGATTTTGTTGGCGTACAACACGGCACTCAAATGGCTTCGGTAAACAATATTGTTCGCGGCATGTACCGACCACTTTAATAACAAAAGTGTGATCAAATAAAATTTTCCCAAAAAAATAAGGAATCTCCTCAACTACAATACACAGAGCCTTCGGAACAAAAAACAATGTTCAAAAATAAAATGGCGGTGGTGATTTTGTCGCCCGGTTAATCTCTAAAATTTGTTGCTATTTTCATTTTGCTTTTAAAAATTGGTCTTTTACAAGTCGATTTCTAAAACTTTTTCGCTCATGTCCACTGCAACTTAAATCTTGATATAGCGCAATAAAAGGAACATATATTTTCTATATTCAACTATTTTCTTCCTGTGTATAAAAATATTCCCGACCACGTAACAGACAGGGTTATGTAAGGGCTAACCGTTTATGAAACTGTGTGGGTATACGAGTGTATACCTTTTTATTATTCAAAAGCTTCTGAGAAACGGCAGAGAAACTAAAAATTTAAATCTCCTTTTTTTTCAGTAAAGTGAAAGTAACGCTTTTTAAATGTCGATATTTTAAAAATAACTTAGAAGCGGAAAAAAATACGCTCGTCTGAAATAAATGATGTATATTTACCCAGAAGATGAATGAAGAAAATTCTTCAGCGCTCGGAGAAGTTCTATCATCTTGAATATCGTTGTTGAACCACGAAAACTTCACAAAACAGCAAGCAATTTTAAAGACAGTATTCTTCTGTCGTTTATAGACTCTCTCGCTTCCACGGCATAGAATAAATTACCAAATGCTAGAAATGTTTTCGCGTCAACTTGCAGATGCAATCGAGACGAAAAACAGCTGTTTTGATAATTTTCGCTGTCAAAATGTGTTGTGTCTCGAAGCTTGGCGGGAACATTCCAACCAATCAGAATTAACGCTTTGTTGCTCTTATGTAAAATATCGAGCTTTGGCATGAAACAAATTGCCGTAAATAACAAAGAGATAAAACATCAATTTTGAAGTTGTCTCCGTGGGAGAAATCAGAATTTTCAATTTAAATGTTTTCTTGTGAATTATTTCCTAAGCTTTCTTTCTATCAGGATATTTCTAGGATGCAATTGTAGCTGAGCAAAAGAGTCTCGAGTGATTTCGCAGGCGGAACTAAATTATGTTTACAGCATGGTTTACTTAATTTTTACAAGATTTCACAGTCAAGAAGGAAGAATGCATGATACATGTATCTCAAATGAATACATCCAGAGAAGTATTTTTCAGTTTATTTTTCGATTTTAAAATCCATTTGAATTGATTAATATCTTCTGCACGAACTTCAAATTTAAAATCGTTTATGTTTTGTTTGACCTATAAAATCAAAGACCGTCACTAAAAAAACATCGACAGATAATCATCATCTGAAAAATTATCATCACTTTTAGACAATGTTTACAATTGTAAGAGATTTCCGACAGCGTGCTTAGCACAAGAAAATGGAAAAATATAATTATATTGAGTTCTTAGGTGTGTATTGGGTACCCGAGGCACTGTGTGTATGTGTCGGTGGGGGGGGGGGGGGGGAAGGGGGTGCTTTTAAGTCCTTTTAAATCTTAAACTGTAACAAGCATCTTTGGCTGCGGATGGAAACGGATTGCAACTTGAAAAAATAAGGCTTACTTTTTCAAGTTGTTTCCGCGCGTCTTCAAAATATTATAGCCGTAGCTTGATTTCTATCCGCAAATTAAGGTTATATCTTCCTTTAGACGTTCAAAGATAATGCTTCGTATGGGTTCAGTTCCCTACCACTAATTTCAGAACAGTTTAGACCAAATATCTGCGAACTTCCCATGACTTAGCTCTTAAGACTTTTTAGAAAGAAAAAAGGTAGCAGTACATGCCCGCCAAGAATTAACGGGGGGCAGGGAAGATCTTGATTTTCTAGTGAACTCAAAAGAGCAAGCTCTCAGTGATGAAAACAAAGGAAATGCAAAGATTCTGATACGAAACCGAAAAAGTTCGTTCAGGAAAATGAAATTCATGCTTTCTCCTAATCATGATCACGACATGTATGACATGTAAAGAGTTTGTTAGACCAAAGCACTTAACTACACAATAAACTTCAACTATAGACTTGCTTCAACTTGACCTCTTTTTGTGGAAAAGGATTTTAGACAGTCCAAATGAACCAACGCGAGACGCGAACCAACGCAACTCAAAGCGCGGGAAAACGCGCGTACGCTGCCTGAGTCCGCAGTTTTCGTCTCGAGGTTGCTAAGCAACTGATCACGCCATGGCGATCGAGATAATCTCGGATTTCTCTCGAGCTGTTTCTTGATTGGATAATAAAAATCGGAAACCTTACGATTGCTTCAAGTGAGATTTGCTAATATTCACGACTGATCGAGTGGAAAGTCCGCAAGGGGGTGGGGGGGGAGGGGGGGAGGGGAGGAAAGTAAAGACAGTGTACCAAAGCCATACTAATAAAAGAACAATTTTTGGTTAAATCATATGCGAAAAAAGTGCAGGACAAAGACTAATGCATACAAAAACATCTTACTACAAGACAAAACTAAATTTTTCTTTTAACGAGAAGAAATTGTACTTTTCGAGCCCTTCTCCCCTTTATCCATTCGAAAATAAATTACTAGAGTACGGTATTGGAATTTTCGATATCGATTCCGTGCTAAAACTATAGCCGTCAGAGTTTTTTTTAAGTTATATTTGTTTTTCATTTTGTTGTGACAAGTAAACATTATGCCTGGGCTAGAAATTGGAATATTCGATATTATTCCTTGACGATTTTAGAGTGTTATTATATTCCTTGACGATTTTAGAGTGTTATTCAATATTCCTTGACGATTTTAATCCTGAATATTCAATACTCACCAACCACCGCGGTACCGATTTTTACGGAGTTTACAAACTTCTCAGAAAAAAATATTGGCTTTAAAAATAATCCCAAGTTATGGGATTAAATCCCGTCAAATGCAACGAAATGCATCGCTATTTATTACGGTTTCTTTTACAAAATCATTGAAACTGTTGTGATCTTAATTACTTAAAGATATGAAATAATTAAGAAAACCACACTGAAAACAGTCATATTTGCTTTGATTAAAGTTACGTTCCTACTAAAATAACTACAGCTTTTGTGCTAAATCACAGCGGATTTTTAAATACAAAAGCAATTCCGGAAAGGAAACCTTTCTTTCCAGCTGTGAAAGAACTTTTTAGAAGCGCCCCCCTTGAGGGTGGTAAATTTATCAGATTTAAGTACAACATGTACGCCAAATCATTATAAATACTGTAATTTGTCGAACTGTTAAAATACTAGCTAGCTGGTGATTAAAAACGAAAACAAAAGCCGACAAGGCTAGCTGAAGCATGATTAGCAACTGATCAGTAGCATTAACTTGCACGAGATTACAAAATCAGTGAAATATTACAAGCTGAAAACAATTATGATGAAGTCGTACCAAAAGGGCCAACTGATCAACGACATTAACCGAATATCTACATAGACAATATGTACATATACACTTTTATACCACAATCAAGTCGCAGATTAATCAGGATTCCTCGCTAAAGTACAAAAGAAGGTTTACTGAAAGGTCGGATTTGTAATAAACGCTGAATAAAATAACAAAGATCGTACAGACGTAATAAGCATACCTTCACACTTCGCGTTGCCAAACGCCAGTGACTTTAAATTCTTTCTATGGCTGTCTGGCACGGGAGAAAAATCTGTTTGGCCAAATGTACCAGAAATCGTGCCGATTTGGTGAAGCAGACGAAATCCGAATTCGACGGTCGCTTTGTTCACGCTTGAGCGAAGCTAGCAGTACGTGCAATTGTGATAAAGAATCGAGAATTTACTATAAATCAATCCTTCCCCAGAGGTCACTTTGCAGCAAATACCGGGGCACAATTGGGAGAACAATTCAAAACAGACAGTGAGCGGAAATGATTCAAGTTCCCGTTAAAACGTCGGTCCTTTTATGGAGCTTGACTGACAGCTCTAGGTGCTATTCTCTTGGTGACAGCATTGATATAATTAGCTGTTTGACCAGCCAATCGTGAAGAAGACATTGATGAAAGTGAAAAAAAAATAGCATCGGGGCAGTTTGACTGAAAAGACACATGTTGTTTTTGTGACGTAATGCGTCTATACCAACCACAAGTGGGTCACTGTGGGTCAAGTGCGAAACAAAAATATTGCCAAATCACACCCGATGACGTAATCAACAGGATTTGGACGGCGCCAAAATAAAGAATGAATCTATTGACTATTGTGAAACTCTTCAGGAGTACATAAGTGTGTTATGATTAGGACGGACATATTTGCAGGGCCGAGACAAGGCACACGAAGAAACAAGGAAAGGAGAGGGCCAAAAGGCAGAGGAAAACCCCCCCCCCCCCCCCAAGAAAATAATGGTTCGTCTCTTAAAGTCAACACACTTCTATAAGACGGATACCTCGATCAGTTTACACCTGGTGTTGGTCCCGTCCCTGTTGTTTTTCAGTCATTTTTTTTTAACTTAACTCCCTATAAAGTGGACACCTCTCTAAAACAGACAGCTGGAGCTGGCCCCGACAAGGGGGAGTTCTTTTTTAGAGAGAGTTGACTGTACTGCATTAGTTTAATTTAGAGAGTCGTGCTCATTGTATTTGAAGGAATTTTTTCCCGATTTTTCCCAAGTACACGGCTTAAAAAAACTGTATGTTTAATCAAAAGAAATGTTAGGAAACGGATGGTCAGAGGAATTTAGAGTCACGCAAAAATGGTCCCAATGCTCATAAGCAAGTATCTCAATTCGTTATGAAGCCGATTTTTATTAATGGTAAGAAATATTTTGCTGTCAAGAAAAACTAGCGTGACCATGAGATACTTCTCTGGTTTCGCCCAGACGTAAGTCGATATTTTTATTTTGTTCCTGCGGAAATCTCAGACAATATTCAATTCAGGCTCTTTCTAAATTTGATTTAAATTAATTCAATTAGAGAGGAAGCCGAATGCCCGGGCTAAAAGGCTTCGAATGTGAATCGCCCTTTCATGTAATACTCTCCAGAGAGTTGTTCTTTTGTCCATCTCAAAATTATTCATTCATTTTCAGTTTCCACGTGAATTTGTTTGAAGTTGAAAAAAAATTATTCTCATAGGGTGGTCTGAAGTTAGTATGGGACAACGCGGCCAGGGCCTTCCAGAGACTTGGCACTAGAGTGGCTAGTTCATACCCAGACCTCCTTCATTATGTGAAAGAAACAAAAAAATATGGCGGATATTAGTCATCAAACAATTTCCCCAAATTTCTTCAATCTGCCTTGGGAAGACGTGGTATTTCTGCACATATTCCCCCAATTCACCATACCACAACTCTTTAAGTTCAGAAGGGTGTCCAGATTCTGCCGTGAAGCTTGCGATTCTTACTTCGCTTGGCAAAGAGCTCTGGATTGCAGTCAGGTTTCATCTCGCCTCACAACGAGTGCATTTTCCTTGATAACTAAAGCAAATTCGAGTCTACGGCTGTTAGTTTTGAAGAACTGCAAAAGCTGGTTGTGTGATACCGTCTTGGTGGACATTTTAAAGCGGAATTCTCGGCTTCACGAGCTCGATTTGACGGCTTGTTCGGGTGTATCAAATCTGGCGCTGTTTACATTGGCCGAATTTAACCCGGGTTTAAAAGTATTGAAGCTACGCGAATGTCGCTGGGTGTCTTCCGATGCTATAACTCAGGTATCTCTGTGCTGCACCAGTCTTGAACATGTCGATCTTACAGGCTGTTGGGAAGTTACAGATGCGTGTGTTTCATCGGTAGCTTCTTGTTGCAATGGATTGAATACACTCCTTCTTAATGACTGCTACGGAGTCAGCGATAATTGCATTAGAATTATCGCTAATTCGTGCCCGAAACTGTCCCATCTTGGGATAAGGGGCTGTTGGCGGGTGTCCAATTCTGCCGTGAAAATGATCGGCGAATACTGCCCTTTTCTGAGGAATCTGGAAGTTAAGGATTGCCGAGACATTTCCGAGGCGAGTCTGGCCAGATTGAGAATCAGGGGGGTGACGATTGACGTTCAGAAATCCAAGTGGTTAAGAATGGCCGTTGGCTTAAATGAATTCCCAGAACAGGTGGATTGGCGAATCCCTGTGGTAAACTTAAACATCTGAGTTCCCCAGGAGGGGTATTGATGGTTATCACTTCACCTGCGGTCAGTACCCCTCTGAGGCAGTACAAGTGGTGATACCCCTGCCTTAATCGTCACCAGTCTCACCCAAAAACTGCAGAAGCAGTTGCCCAACCAAGGCAGTTTATGATATATTTCTGACGACATTCCTGACCATGTTATATCATTTTGTTGACAACAACAAAACAACAACAATCTTTTATTAGTGCCCAGAAAAGTTACAATAAATAAATACAAGCAAGAGGAAAAATTTACAATAAAAAAAGAGCACAGCCACTTAGAAATAGCTAAGGCTAATCGAGCTAAGTGGCTGGGCCAAGCGGAAAAAAATATTGCAATTAAGGTTACACAGTATAAAAAAAACGGGACACGATTTCCATTCACACACACACACACTCACACACACACAGAGAACAAAAACATGATAACATGGTCACAGCTTTAAGAACAGGGCCTGCATGCTAACACTAACTTGTATATTTTGCTTGAAAGGCAGGGTGCAGTGCAATACAGTTAACTCTCTCTTAACGGACACCTCTATAAGAAGGACACCTGGTGTTGGTCCCGTCCCTGCCGTTTTCAGTCATTTTACTGTAACTAAACTTCCTACAAGACAGACACCTCTCTAAGACAGACAGTTGGAGCTGGTCCCAAAGGTGTCCGTTTTAGAGAGAGTTGACTGTAAAACCTTTAGATATGCAATTACCTCAGTCACAATAAAGCTCAACATTTGTTGAGAAACAAAACAGCCACAGTAGTGAGTTAGGACATCTATGATTTATATATGTCACTCTATGATTTATATATATAAGCAGTCCAGGTGCAAGTACTGACTGGCGTCACTGCAGCGTTTTTTTGGACAAGACACTTTACTCTTAGTGCCTCTCTCCACCCAGGTGTATAAATGGGTACCAGGGAATTAAGTGCTGAGAGTAGAGCGGTTTTCACTTGTGTGTCGAAATTATTTTTTTTTTTTTTTTTTTTTTTTTTTTTTTTTTTTTTTTTTGTTTTAAATTTTTTTCCCCTTTTTCTCCCCCTAAAAAGTAAAAAAAAAAAAATTTTTGTCGCCCCCCCCCCCTTTTTCCCCCCCTCTCTCTCCTTTTTTTTTTTTTTTTTTTTTTTTTTTTTTTTTTTTTTTTTTTTTTTTTTTTTTTTATTTTTTTTTTTTTTTTTTTTTTTTAACCCAGCAACAGACTAGCATCCCATCTAGGAAGGAGTAGAAATACATCAAGTCACTTGATGTTATGGAACTGGGATGAGTTCTGGCCAGATGGCAACTATTCCCAAATGCACACTTTTTAACTCGAAAAAGATTTGTAGTGGGGGAAGTGAATTCACTCCTTCACCCCCTCTCTCCTTCACTTTTTTCTTTTTATATTTTGCCGTGCGTGCATGTGTTATGTTTTTTGTGTTTCCCCTTAGAATTTTTTTTTTTTTTTTTTTTTTTTTTTTTAATTTAAAAAAATTTTTTTTTCCCCCCAACAAATATTTTTTTTTTTTTTTTTTTTTTTTAATTTTTTTTTTTTTTTTTTTTTTTTACCCGCCCAACCTTTTTTTTTTTATAACAAAAAAAAAAAAAAAAAAAAAAAAAAAAAACAAAAAAAAAATTATTTTTTTTTTTTTTTAAAAAAAAAAAAATTTATTTTTTTTTTTTTTTTTTTTTTTTTTTAAATAAAAAAAAAAAAAAAAAAAAAAAAAAAAAAAAAAAAAAATTTTTTTTATTTTAAAAAAAAAAAAAGAAAAAAAAAAAATTTTAAACTCTATTCTAAGCTGGCTTACCAATGAGACAAAACAGAACATAAAAATAGGTCCGCACTGCGTACATGTGTCTAGTGCTGAGCTTTATAATTTGGGCTTTATGCATTATTGTATTTCTCGGTCACAATAGCGCATTAATTAGGATTTGTTGGAATAGACTAGAGGTGTGGAGAAAGGTTCAAAATATCAAGCTTCAACGGTGTAGTGCCAGTGAAATACAGTTAGAATTAATTAGCAGGTTCAAGGTGATCTAGGAAGGCTATCTAGAGTAGACGTAGCATAATTTTTTTGTAGAACAACCTAAGTTAAGCCTGCACTTTGATTAGTTGATTTAGCATCTACTAAAATAATTTGTCCATGGGTAGACGTGAACGAATACCCTCAATTGAGCACGCGTGAGTTACAAGACAGCACGAGAGCACATTGTGTTGATGTTTGTTGACATAGTTAACGTCTTAATTATCTCAAATTAGACTTGTTCCGTTTGTTCTACGTTGTCATCGGTTGTTTACTTCGGGTTACGCGGTAATAACAAGTGATTATCAATTACTATTACCCAGAGGAGAATACCGCAAAATACTTTGTGTACACTGACACATATAAGAAACCTCAGTGTAACTTGGTTAGTATGACGTCATTATTAATAAAAGTCAACAAAAGTTTATGTAGTGGAAAAGTTTATTGATGGAAACTAGTATTCAGTTTCTTTTTCAGTTCCTCAACAATTGAAACTCATAATTATCTACCTGGTTAACTTTAAGACAGTATCTAATAATAATTACCGGTAGTATTTACTAGTACTAAATTTGTGAAAGAGAAAATGTGTTCCTTAAAACCAGGAATTTGTTATATCTGAGTTTTTGTCTCGCAGTTTGTATAATATTCACCATATATATCTTTCCTGAATAATTTATTATAATTTTTTACTTTACTTTAATTGTTAGAAGGCAAATGTTATACACTGGCTGTCGAACTTTGTGTCATGGCATCACCGGTTAGTTTGTATGACTCAAGGTTATTTTACAGTCTCTCGCCACTGAGGCTTAAAGGGACGTTGTCACGGGGATTTCGCAGATTTTTGGTTTAAACTGTTCTGAAATAAGTGGTAGGCAACTTTACCCATGAAAAACATTATCTTTGAACATTTAACTGACGACAAAACCTTTTTTTTGGGGGGGGGGGGGAATAGAAATCAAACTTCGGCTATAAAGATCAATTTTTTTGAAGGCGTGCAGAAACAACTTGAAAACATTGGCTAACGTTTTCAATTTGCAATCCATTTCCATGCAAGCCATCTGTAGCCTGCGAACGCAGACGTATTTTTCGGCTGTCATTTCTCTTTGGCAAAGAGAAGCGACAGGCAGAAATACGTCTATGTTCGCAGGCTAAGCCATTTGCAGCCAAATGCGCTTTTAAACAGTTTTAGTGCTCTAAAATAACAATTATTGTTAATAAAAATGGACCAACAACACAAATATAAATTTTGGCTGTTCCAAAATCTGTTAAAATCTGTGGCATTGTGCAGCAGCTCATGTAACCCTGTAATAATTCTACTACAAGTTCTCTAATGTAGTAGTTGCCATTGTTTTCTGGGGGCTGTGACCACTGTTTCTGTGGTTTATTTCATTGTTCTCTCGAAGAATAGTGAGCCATTTATGTGAGACCTCGGGAGTGCTGTTACCCCCGGGGGGGGGGCCTTCTGTTGAGAGGGGGGGGGGGTCTCTGTGGGGGTATAATTTTTTTTTTTTTGTGGGTTGGGGGAAAAGGAAAAAAAATAAAATTTTTTTGGTTTTGTGCACACAAAAAAATATAAAAATATATTTTTTTTTTTTTTTTTTTTTTTTTTTTTTTAAAATAACCCCCCCTTTTTTTTTTTTTTTTTTTTATTTTCACCCCCCCCCCCCCCTCTTTTATGGGGGCCCCCCCCCCCCCCCCCCCTACCCACTTAAAACAAAACAACAAGAAGACCTTAAATGAGAATATTTTATAACAAGTTTAAATTCTTCCTTTGCCCATGGATCCACACAAACAACGCCCTTAGTGCCAGTTTCAAAAAATGACATAATTTTTTGCAACTACAAGCCATTATGTGATGTATTTCAGTCCAGAAAGAATAAATGTGACGATAAGCAGTTCCTAAATTCCTTTGTTTGCCATAAAAGTCTTTTCTTTGTAAAAAATTTTAACCACTTGTTTTGCTATGGCAATGGGATACCTAATAAGCTAAAAATTTCTTTGCATCTACTGTCACTCTTACCCCTGCCCCAGAGCAGACACCGCACGACGGCGAGAGGGAGGCGACCCGAGCGACCCCCCGCCCGACGGGCGCCCCGACCCTGACATGTGTGGAGGCCGACGAGGCCGCCCCCATCCGAGACCCAGACGGCGCTGTGACAGCACAGAGTCGGGAGCAGCGCCCGGCGACGCCACGCACAGCACGCGGAGGAGGGCGGGAGTGCCAGACCCACACGGGGAGAACAAGGCATCGCGAACAGGGCAGGAGCGGGAGGACGAAACGTCCCGGCAGGGACACAGAGAGGACGAATATACGTCCTGGAGGCAAGGGGTTAAAAACCTGTCTCCAAGAATATTACAATTAAGTAGATAGCGTTGTTGGCGCATGCTGATTGGCTACTCAACATGGAATATTCTTTGCAATTCACCTCCGAGCAACTCACGTGCAAAAGCAGTAACTGTTGACAGGAATAAATAAGTTAAAAGTAATCCTTATTGGATTGGTTTTTATGATCTCACTGTTTTAGTCTATTATTATTACTAAAACAACTATTCACCTCAGTGTCAGTGGCTAGTGGTGGATATTTACCAAGCCGCAAAGCAGCGAGGTGAATAACCACCAAAAGCCACAGATCTTGGTAGATGTACTCCTCAGTGTAAAATTCACAAAGGAAATTTTAATAATGGTAAGGCAAGATCTTGGAAACCAGGTTCGAGTAAAGAGGCCCTTAAACAGGCTGGGCACCAAGTGGCACTGATGTACCATAGCATGAGGTGAAAAAACTTGAACTTGTTTTTAGTAAGAGTGTCCTTTTCACACAGAATATCTATTTACATTATCAATTAATTAAATTAACATCTGGATAAAATGATCTTTGTATTGTTCTTCTGTTGTCTCATCTAACTGTAGAACGCCTGTTTCTAGACATGGTCATATTTTCCTGCAAAAAAGACAATGACAGAGAATGAAAAGAATGTAATGTTGTAGTAGTTACAGCATGTCCACATGACCTACATGTATAATCAGAGCTGTGCTCTTTTCTTTTGTCTTTGGACAACTTGTATAACTTTTCTATCGTGAAAGCTTTTAAGAGCTGGGCACCCAAGATTTCTTACATAAGAGCTTTCGGGCACCCAGCAATTATACTAAGAGCACGGAGTTGATAATTGAGGAAAAAAAATCAGCGTTTAAGAATAAAGAATAATGACTCATCTGAGTTCCCCAGGAGGGGTATCAAGAGGGTCCTGAAGGGGGGGGGGGATATAAATCCCATTTTCCTTGCCCAAATTTTGCCCAAATCCCATTTCCCAACCTATTTTTCCCAAATTTTCAAAATACCAGTCCCAGTTCTATTGTTTTTCTGTCTGTGATTCCCATTCCAAGTGACCAAATCCCATTCCCAGTGACCCAAATCCCATTTCCCAATGAAAATTTGCCCAAATCCCAGTTCCCATTTAAGGTATCACGGAAGGAAAATTGGCGTTTTCGTTCCAAGTTAAATTGTGTGCAAACCAACAATGGTAACCCCAATAAAGCATATATTTTCTGAAAGCTTATTAAATAAAGATCATATAGACCATAATTTATAACGTCAGCATTTTGTTTGCAATTATGATGTAGCGCAACATAAGGTTTATTTGAGAACACATTTATGTGATAGTCTAAACTTTTATGTGGAATTTGATCTACATACATTTGTCTAAAAAACTGTGTCTCAGATTTTTCTTTTCTTGCTCCATTAATTTTTTATAAATTTTTAAACTTTAAAGTGGCGTTTTTTGGGCTTCTTTAGGATTAAAAATTCATACAAAATTAATGGAGCAAGAAAAGAAAAATCTGCTTTTTCTGACCCCAGCCTAGGCAATTTACACCCCTCAAAAGCAATTGTCTTGTAAATAAGCCGCACCCACGATTTTGAGCCCGAAATTGCAGCAAAAAAGTGCGGCTTATACACGAGTTTTTACGGTACATTTACATTGTTTAAGATGATAGACAATTAGGTACTTGTCGATACCTACCAGCTTCCATTGAAGAATTTTGATCCATTCTTCTGCCTCCTGAGTTGAATTGGCGTAACAGAAAAATGTCCGATAAGGCATAACAATCCTACAAGCCAAGACAAAGCACAAAAATTAACTGAGTGACAATAGAAATAACATGCCATAGATGTTGTGCTTTTAGAAGACCATTACTGTTTATTGCTTAAAAATACGGATAACACATGGTTACCGTAGTCATTCTACTCACACTGAATGAAAATACCGTACACCCGTGGATAAGCCGCACCCTGAGTTTAACAATTCAAATGTTAAAAAAGTTTTTTGAAAGTAAATCAAAGAAAATCCAAAGTTGAGTATTTAGGAAGTCTTCTTCATCGAACGTAATTTAACTCAGTGAACATTGAAACAGAAAATACTTCAGTCTTACCCACATGAGTCTTTGATATAATGAATCCTACTTTGACATATTATGAGATTTTGGATTTTGAAGGTTTCTTCATTCAACATATTTTTCCATGATGTATCACAAAAACAAGAACTTGCGTTTGCCGAACGTTTGTAGCTTAGTAACCAGGCAATTGATCGTACGCGAAATATCGGACTATGGCGAGAACGTAAAGCAAAACAAGATGGTGATGGAGGCGTTCGGGTTTTGTGGCTATCATATCGACAAATTAATGAGATTTTGGAGCCATCTATTGGAGATAAACTCGTTGCATGAAGAGAGTTTCGTAACCAGTTCGGTACTCTCTTAGTTTATGTTATATAAGTTTCATAATTTTCCATAAATTAGTTCAGAAAAAAGAGCCCCTTTTCCAATGCCCAAGATAAGCCCACCCCCAATTGAGAAAATTTTAAAAAAGGTATCTTGGTTTTACGGTACCTAATAAAATAATAAATATCCTCACTGGCAGGAGGCTAACCAGTTGGCTATTTACAAGCATAACCAAGGAGCTGAACTTAGGACTAACAAGAGCAACACCAGCAAGTGGTCAGAACGAGACTTAACCTGCGATCTCTGCAAATCAAGTCCAGGCCCCAGTTGTTCAAAGAGTGGATAACGCTATCCACCAGATAAATCACTATCAGGTGGATAGCATAGTATGTTTTGTTAAGGACTTATCCACTGGAAAGCAATTTTTTCCAATGGATAGCGTTATCCTATACCTGCCAACTCTCACGCCTTGGGCATGAGTCTCACGCCTACGAGTTGAAAACTTTGATCTCACGCCAACTCACGCTTACGAACCAATTTGTCATGCCTAGTTGAAAAATGTGAGTTTTTACAACCAAAAACGACACATATTTTTCCAAAAAATGTAATCTCTAACCAGTGTGAGAAAATAAAACACCATGTAAAATGAGTAAATGGTGATACCTTCCCCGAAATGACAGAGTTTTGACAAAAAAAAGCATTGGGAACAGGGTCGTGTTTAGCAAAACACGTCCACGTACTGGGATCGCATTTGTCTAACGCGCACACATTGGGCCCTCAGGAATCCCGGTGAGGATTCCCTCTACACGGCCCAGTTCCGCACCCCACTGAGAGGGGATGCGCACCTACTGTTTCATGCCATATTAACCGAGAAGATTTAGAAAGACAGTGTTTTTCAGCTGATCTTTGATTTAACATTTTAGTTCTTCAAACCCCCCTCCCCCCCCCCCCCACACACACACACACACAAAAAAACATACCAGCTGAATTCTCCCACATTGGTCTATTGGCTTTGTATAGGACTCTGCTACACATTTGATCAAATTCAAAATGCATGCCCAAACATATAAGAGCTTATAAGAGTTACATATACCGGTACATGTTGTGGTTTAATTTCACCCTTGGTACAAATGCACTATTAAAGAAGCTGGATACTGCTGTATGTTTTTGAAAGCTCACCTAAAGCAGTTTCCTTTTCCTAGTGAATCATCTCTTGCTACTTCTTGGCAATCTTCAAGGTCTATTGTTTTAATTGGCTCTTTGTCCTGGAAATACAAATTCAAACTTGTCAAAACAGACATTAATTTTCCATATAATTTTGACAACAGCAGTTTATTTGACCCCCATGATTATTAAGGAGGGGTTTTATTCAATATAGCTTGCCATTTTACATACACCAAGAATAACATCTTGAATAAATGCTTGCTAAGCATATTTACAGCTATAACTTGGAAACCCAGCATGTACTGGAGTTTTGGGGGTTTTACCTATGAAGGAAAACATACTCTTAATATGTCAAGCAATCTGGAAACATAATATAATTTAGGCAAAAATCCTCAAGTTTCATACTCACCCCTTTTGTCTTATAGTACTTCAGCTCGTTTTTTAATAGCACAAACCATCTAGTTTTCCAGTTCTGCTAGAGAGCACCAATTAAAAATTATTTTAAAATTAGTTATTATTCAATTTATCATCAAGCTACAATGCTACAGCAAATATCTTACTTTGTGAAGATGTGTAGACACAGGGACTTAAGAAACAAGCTTTTCGTCTGACCTAGCACAAGTAACGTTAAGCCCATAAACCAATCAGACCTAGCCTAGTCTTCTGATCTGTCCAAATTGTCTGTGATATCAAGTTACTGACCCAATAATCACTGATTTTTAAAGCCAAATTCGGTTAAGGAAATATCTAATCATAGCTTTTCTTACATTTTGGCGACATTACCAATCTCATAATTTTTAGTTTCGCCATGGTTATTTTGGCTTAATCAACCTTTATTAATAAAAAATTGCACTACACTAAAGCATACCAAAAAGGTATAAGTAAGTATAAGAACTGTGTCGTAAGGTATGGGCAATTGTTTCTTGAATGTTTCCTTGCACACACTGAGGGCTGTGCTAAGTTGACCGCCCAGGGATGTAGCTAAGAAAACACTAAGCCAGCTCATCAACAAGCCCAGCTGACTTTTCTGGTCTTGTCAGCTTGTAAAGTTTACCCAAGTCTTTGTTTTCAGTGATTTCAGCGGGATTTAAGTTCTCTTTCAGGCGGCCTTTATTAGCAACATCCCTGATCACCACAGCTTGGAAAAGTCAGCAATGATGGACAACAGCAAATGCAACAGCCCACCACCTTACTTGTATTTCATGCTTCTAGGAGTTCTAACTTCTACTCCCCCCCCCCCACCCCCCGGATGGGATGAAAGTCTACTGCAGCTTATACCCAACTACCCCCCACACCCAAGTGGCTCGCGAGCAAGGCTTGCTCACCAGCAACACTTTTTCATACAAATCCTCTATATTTTTTGAAACTTACAAACCATTATAAAATATCACGCTTAAGCATCAGCAGTCTCAAAATTGGCAACCTTTGCAAATTAATTTTCATCATGCTCTTTTCATTTCTGGCAACCATTTTGTACTACCACCAATTTTTACGAATGACAAGGTGACCATTTCATGAATAAAGCCTACTCATTAGAAGTTGTTGAATCTTTGTTCTTACCTTCACTTTACCCCCAAGTTTAGTAAGATATCCTTCTTTTGATCCAAACTGAAAAAAAAACGACAGCTACATGTTAACACCAAAAACGCTGATTGTGCTATTCCAGAAAATATCCATACCCCTCCCATGGAAGGTTTTTTAGTTTGAATCCCCCCATCCCTCTGGAAATTCTAGTTACCGTAATGATTCGATTTAGCGCCCGGGGCGCTTATTTACTTTTGGCACCTCAAGGGAGGGCGCTTATTCGAGACAGGGCGCTTATTCGGGACAGGGCGCTTATTTAATTTTTTAAGAAACAACCAAATGATCAAAACAAAACTTAAATAAATATTAAAAAAACTAACAATAACAGAAACGTTAACAGTAACAAAATTGTGGAAAGTTCAGTTACTTTTAAAGGAATTGTTCATTTTAGCAGTAAATATATACATGTACGGTACGGTGAATGTTCATGAGTTTACTATTCGACGTCGATGACTTCAGTAGGGGCAGTTATCCACAACAACTGGGGCGCTTATTAGATTAGGGACCCTTATAAGAATAAGGGCGCTTATTAGAATGGGGGGCGCTAATTGGAATAGGGGCGCTTATTGACAAAAACACATTCGAAGGGGGGCGCTTATTCGGAAGGGGGCGCTTATTTGAAGGAGGGCGCTAAATCGAATCATTACGGTAAGCCCCACACTTTCCTTTAATAATTTTGGCTTATGAGACCCCCCACCCCCTCAGAATTTCCAATGACCCTCCATGGGGTGGGTGTGGATATTTTCTGGAACTACACATTGTAAAAAAGTATTTCCAAACTAATGTCATGGTTAGACCACAAAATAATGATTCCACAAGTTTCAAAAGCCATTTCAAACTAGACACTGCACTGACCAACAATGTGTCAATACAACTCAAAAGCTGGTGTCTGTATTAAGCACATTAAGGGAGCTATGTCACATGTAGAACATCTTCACAGAATTCAACATTGAAATTTTTTGAATTTTTTTTTTTTACCGGTATGTAAACTTGTTATTCATAATGTATCTTATTCTACTTCAAATGTAGCAACCCTTGCTCATTTTTGTTTTATCATTTATTACATCTTTGGTGTTTTTCTGATAAGAGGACTTAGCTATTATTTTCAGGTTTCCTTCAATTTGATTAGAAATTTGTTTATATTCTGTCTAAAATAGTGAAGTGGTCAGAATATTACTTACGTGTAAGGCAAAGTTTAGTTCATATAGTGAGAAATAAGATTTTCATCTTTGAAAACAAAAAAAATAATAGCCAAAGTGGTCCATACTTGCCGGAGCTCATCCCGGGTTTCTGTAGCATTAAGCGGCTAGGATTCATATTTCTACTCCACAGTGTGGCACCCATTTATACACCTGGGTGGGGAGAGGCACTATGAGAGTAAAGTGTCTTGCCCAAGGACACAACACAGTGACTCTGGCCAGGCCTTGAGGCCGCTCGATCCGGAGTCGGTGCACCAACCATTAGGCCACTGCGCCTCCCATCACTTATGTCCAGGATTGAACGCATGTATTGTTTTATAAGTACTTCATGTTTGACGGTGTTATTTGACATTTCCATATTACTTCATGTTTGACAGAATTTGGTGTGTTTTGGTGAACTTTCATTAATGAGGACACTTGGTGACGCCTGTCATGAGGAACGTGAATCTCATTAGCGTTCAATCCTGGACATATCTGCCTCCCATTAAAAAAATGGTTAATAAATTTTATTTTTAACTGCAAGCATTTTTCACTCACAGATTGCACGCCATCATCCACGCTGTTCTCCATGCTACTCTTTCTGTTTTTTCCCCACTCTGCATGTACCCGCACTTTTTCATATGTTGTTGGTTCTTCAATATCTCTTGGATATGGATATTTCAATAACGTCAAGACCCCTTACAATGACAACAATAGATGCAACAAGTTAGTCCACCAGGACTAGTTTAATTTATAACATAAAAATGAATATTAAAAATCTTGTCATTATAACAGAGGTATCTAAATATGTTGTTCCAGAAAATATACATACTCCTACTGTCAGGTGGTGTTTTTTTAGATCCCTCCCCTCCTTCCCCTATCCTGCTTCCCTCTTGGAATTCCAGTTCAGTTTTATACATAAGTGCTTGGACCTTTTAAACTTTGGATTTGAACCCCCCACCCCCATCATGACCCCAGGCCGGGGGCACCGGCACGGGAGGCGCCGAGGGACCGCGGGAGGAAGAGGAGGGAGACGAGGCAAGGCGAAAAGCGGGAGAGAGACGCCCGCGGGGGGACAGAGGAAGGAAGGGGGGGGGAGCGGGGGAGCCCCCGACGAGCCCCCGGGCCAGGGTGGGAGGACCAGGAGCGGACCCGACCAACACACAGGCAGGAGGGGGCTGAGCCCCACATGGAATCGCCGCCACGAGGGGCAGCGACGGAAGGAAAAAGAGTTAAAAGCGTTTCTTTTTGGGTTATATTATCTCACTGTTTTAGTGAGAGATAACGTCAGTTCCAGATGGAATTTGAACCCATTTTTCACCCTTGCTCACCATAGAGTCTTCAGTAGCTCAGTGGTTTAGAGCATCCGACTAGGTCACGGAGGGTCGTGTTCAAATCTCATCTGGAGCTTGGATAGCTTTTGAAAACCCTGTAAAAGAGTTTTACTTACCAGAATCACCTCCAATCAAAGGCTTGTTTTCAAAATGTTCTACAAACTCACTAATGTTCGAAAAGGATCCCATTCCAAATTTAAACTGCGTACCATCCCAGCCAATCTGAAAGTGTTTCACTGAACTGGCACATCTAAATCAAATAAAAGATTGAAAATAGAAATTTTCATTACAGATCTGTTTGAAAGTGCACTGATAAGTAAGGAGAAATGAAATTCCAGTCACTTTGGAGAATACCATAGAATTCCACTTATAAGCCCTATCGCTTATAAGTCCCCTAGTTATAGGCCCATCTTCCCGTAGACAAAAAAATACATCCGATTATAAGCCCCCTGGATATAAGCCCCCCTCTCCCAATATCGTTCTAAATATCAAAATTAAATTGATTTATTATGATTTTTTAATGAAAATAATAAAATAATAAAAATTTATTTTGATCAACACTGCTGTACCTCATTTCAAAGCATTTCTTTTATTCCACTTAAAAGCCCCCTGGATATAAGCCCTCATAAGCCCATTCAAAACCCAAGGCTTACAAGCAGAATTTTATAGTATGGGTTTAATTAAAGTGGAAAACCTTTCCCTGTTTCTATCAAATCCTAAAACGAGAATGGAAGTTTTGGAGAGCAAGAAATTGTTGTGCAAACACAAGCCAAAGGCTACTGTTTCCAGTTTTTTCATGAAATTACTGGTAGGAATAATAAAAATGGCTCTTTCATTGTGGTTAAAAAACTTAACTGAGAATGTGATAAATTTTCTTTGCTTGCACAATCAATACCTAAACAGCTTGCACTAGCACTGTGTTTCTATAGAGTTACAGAAACACAGCTTTTAGTGTTTGCACTGTTAGATTGTTTGCTAATGTTAATAAGTAGAATTCTACTAGTGTTTTAATGCAAAATATGCTGCAAACTGATTGGCTAAGCTATTAATCGATAACAACTTTATATAAGTGTCAAATTTGCTATAGCCAAGGAAATAATCTGCAACATTTACTGGGGACACTTCAATAACATAGAACTATATCCAAAAAAAATTCATTTTTTGCTGAGTTCAGAGATCTGACAGTTATTATAACTAACGTTACCTCACTGAGAGGGAATACTCCCCAGGGCTTGATGAGCTTGCTCGCAGCAGATAACTTCCATCTTTTCCATTTGCCATCAACAAGCCTTCTGCCACATGACGACTTATGTTATAGTGATACCAACTGTAAAATAATCATCAAATAAAGATCAGATTGTTTTGTATTAAATTACGCCATTATAGAATATCGTCAGAGACCTGTAATGTTTGTAAAAAGACTGTATTCTGCGAATAAAAATAATACAAAAAAACTTGTTTTCTGTTGATTTTAGGCGGGCTAATTTTTGGTCTAGGGTTTTTTGGTGGTTTTATTGGTAGCCCAAGGTTGGGATTTTTGGGGGTTCTTGATTTTTGCCCCCATTGGATCATCCCTGTCACTTGATATCCCAAGTACCCCCTGGGGATTTTACAACCAGTTGTAAATTTCCATCCAAGAATAACCTCTCCCCTCCCCCCAACCCCCAACTCCCCAAATCATACCCAACCTGAAAGGAAAATTGGCAAAATTATATGAGCCCATGGCTTGTTTCCTGAATTTAACAGTACCAATATATGAGCTACAGAAGATAAAAAAAAAAACAAAAGAATTATGGATATTCTTTAAAGGAAATACTAGTAACAGTCAAGGCTGTCATGTAAACCGAGGCTTATAGCCTATCAAACGATGAACAAACAGAAGCTTTGAACAAACTAATTTATACTCGAGACATCTCGATTTAGATCGAGATATCTCGTCTTTGGCAAAATGAAATTTAACTTGTATACTCGTGTCTGGCAAAGGTGCTAACATTTTGTCGACATTATTGAATATTATATTTCTAACATCTCTTGGTATCAGATGCATTTCCTTGGCTTCAAAACATCCGCTACTAAGGCTAGAAGCTAGGAAATAACCAATACTGAACACAGATACGAAGATAGCTGCAAGAACTGCACTGAATAAGCAGATGTCTGAGATGGTAGAAAGCCGATCGACCACCAAAAGCATACCAGATTTGAATTAATACGTCGAACGAACGGCGAAATTTTAAATTAAAAACAGTACAGTTGAAATGTCTTCTCCAAAAAACAAACCTATACTGCCAAAGACGAGTACGCTTTGAAAAGTATTCCATACAATTTTCCTGTAAAAACAGGCTAAATTGCAGTTCAAGGACGGACAAAAGTAATTGAAAAATAGTCACGTACATTTAGCACAGCTGCTTTGCAAATAAACGATATGTATAAGCTTATAGTAGAATAAAAGGCAAAATTGTCAATAGATCCCTCTTAGATATATATATTTTTACTTAGAGTTAAAACTTAAGTTCTTATTAAACTAAATCAATAAGCCTTAAACGAGCAGGAACAGACACTAACCTCAATTGTTCCACCTCGGCGTTTTCGCTGAGCGAGTGGTCAGCCATCTTTGTTTCGTCTGTCAAAAGAACTCAGTCAAATAAATCCCCTCTGGGGATCCCAGGAGGTTTCCGTCTTTGACGTCAAATACTACTACCAAGCGGGGGAGGGAAGGCAGGGAGTGTCTCGTACGAAACTTCCGGCCGGAAATACAATTGTTCTACAATTATAAAGTTTGTGCTAACCCAAGATCAAGAAAATAAGACTAATTAAAGTTTTAAATCTTGATTTGATTAGTAAGGTCTTTTGTATTTTTAATTTTGTTCCCTTTCAAACCAAATGATCTATTTTGCAGCGTCGTTGAGAGCTAAATTGACAAAATTTGAAGTTCGTGTTAAAGAATGCGAACTTTCAAATTTTGCACTTTTCGCTCAATTTGGCCAATTGGAAAATCTACAAGCTAGCAGAGTAAGCAAGGAACTGAATTTGTATTTAAATACATGTAAGTATCTGAAGTACAGCATATGAATTCTTCCTTGATTTCGTTGACAGTTTTTCGTCGGTGTTTCCCTCGAACCACCGTAAAATTTTGGTGTAGATCGCATTCTTGCATCGATTGGAAAGTTCAAAAATTGCTATTTATATAAATTGAATATACCACTGAATTCGGGCCAATTGTCTAATATCAAATACAATTCCGTTTGCGAGAAACAGATAAAAAAACGCCCTTGACTTAACACGAAAAGAAAAAACGAAGAACATTTAAGCCACTGTTTATCAAACTATTGTGACAGAATTCCAATTTTGGGCATGTTTGGACAACACTTTTTTAATCTCGTCTGAAAATGAATTGGTTTAACCAGATGTTTGACGCGAGAGAAGGGCGTAACTGGACTGAACCTTGCTTGATCAAATAAGAGAGTGACGCAGGAACCTTAATTAATTAATTAATTAAAGGCTCTAAAGTCAAAACAACAAGGGAGTTTATATCGGCAGATGTTTAATGGTCTACCCACGCATCCAGCTGTTTGCTAAATGAGCAGAAAAACAGGAAGTCAAGTGTTAAGCAAACCTTATGGTAGTCCAGTCCCTGAACTCGCTCTTCGACGCGCCCTTTATAGGGGTTGAACCCAGGCGCGCAAAGAGAGAGTCCAGGATAACTTGCATGCGCATGCAAGTTATCCTGGACTCTCTCTTCGCGCAAAAAAAGTGTATTGTAAGTGCCAAAAAGTTAATTATAAATCAAACGTTTCGGGCTTAGCCTTTCATCAGTGGTGAACAAAGATTTATTCTCTATTCGTGCGCCTGGGTTCAGCCCCTATAAAACGCGCGCGGAAGAGAGAGTTCAGGGACTGGACTAGCCTTATGGACATTCCAGATAGCGTTAGCGTTAGGCTACTGATTTGGATGGACAGGGCCGTAACTAGCAAGAGGCAAGACGAACTTGCCTCGTCTAGATTTTTACCCAAAATTTAAAACAAAATATGTTTGTTTGGAAAATAATCCTCGGTTGAACAAGATTATTTTTTCTCAGGAAATACCTCAAGAAAAATGTCTCTGAAAGAGTTTCAGAGCTTCTAGATTTAAAACTTTTCTGGAGCGCCTGCCCCCAGACCCCCCTAGCAAGATCTTGCCTCGTCAATGGCAAAGGCCTGGTTACGGCCCTGATGGGAAGTCTTTGAACTCTGGTCGCAGAGTCACCGAACTAGCGACGGAAAAAATTAAAATTCACGGTCATTAGACCTGCTACGAGACGATCGTTTTGAGTTTCGCAGCGAATGGTTTTGATCCGGCTCTGAATGAGTACGATGCGATGATTTGGTGAGAGTTCTCGCTTGCTCGTCACGTTTATAAAATTTTAGAAAGACCGACCACGTTTCGACTTGGCTGAACCTCATGTGTATAGCAACTCAAAATAAGAGATCAAATTGAAGTGAAAAAAAGTTTTAAAACTAAACAAAAGATCGCTTAAAATGCGGCACACTCAATTACTGGATGATTGGAAAAGACGTCACATCACATTTTGAAGATTGCTTTTAACAATTTCTACTGAGAGTAGACATCATCATCAGGGTTTTTAGAAAATAATATTTCACATTTGTGTGGATTACCATTTCTCACAGTTAATTTATTGGCATGTTTTCCTTCCCGTCAAAACGTATACAGACAAACAAACAAATACTTGCAACACGCATAAAGGTCTTTATTTTCTTCTCGTTGTTCATGCGTCTCTTGCATTGGTGTTTAAATTGTTGTTCGAGGGTCTATTATACTTTAGCGGTCTGGTGATCTAAGCCATCATTTTTGAGTGTCGGTCTGCGGGTACATTTGTATTTACAGTGGAACCCCGATATAACGATCTTCGATATAACAATATTCCCGATATAACGATGAATATGTTATGCCCCGGCAAAAGTAAAATGTATGGGACGGAACCCCGATATAACGATTCCTCGATATAACGATATAATTTTACTGCCCCTTGGCATATCGTTATATCGGGGTTCCACTGTATAACGATCTTCGATATAACGATATTCCCGATATAACGATGAATATGTTATGTCCCGGCAAAAGTAAAAGGGTCAAAAGGGACTTTAAGATACCTGGACGGCTGACCTCGAGGACGGTAGAATTTCGCGAGGAGGACTGGGCCGATGTCGACGTTCTTGGCAGCAACTTCCAACGTTAAGAGCCGGCGTGTGTGAACGGAGGACGGCTTCGTTAGTGGATCAATAATTCCTTAGCCCAAAACGTGCAAAGAAAAACATTTGGCGCTTCTAGCCCAAAATCTGGGACCAGAAAGCACTATTTTCATTCACAGGGTACAAATTCCAAGTGAAATTTTTGTAGAAACACATGCAAGAAAGTTCATAATTTCACGCACGTGGTTCCGCCATCAGCGTTTATGCAAAGCACAACAAATATATTATTCGCAACCGCAAATAAAACTTGACTTCTTAGCTTTTTATCAGTACCAAACCAAGAGTACCATAAAGGACCACCTAACAAAGTAACAGAATTAAAAAATTAATGAGATTTTTAAACGAAATCATACAAAAAGCCCTCCTGTTCACTGGTGGACGGCAAAACTCTACTTCTCACGCCCTCGACAACAGCTGGACGGAGCTGGACGGCAATGTGCGTGGAGCGGGCATGCGCAACATAGGCCTCACGCGAAAAATTACTTCCGGTCAGCCGTCCTCGAGGTCAGCCGTCCAGGTATAAAATGTATGGGACGGAACCCCGATATAACGTTTCCTCGATATAACGATATAATTTTACTGCCCCCTTGGCATATCGTTATATCGGGGTTCCACTGTATATGGCAGTTTACGGCCATAAGATAAGGGCGGTCTCGGTCTTGAGGAAAAAACTTTGCGGTCTAACTTTGGCGGTTTGCAGATTGTGCGACTCCCTATTATAGACCCTCTTGTACCAGTGTATTCACATAACACAGACAAAACGCGATAAAACGTTAACACAAGCCAAAAGAACTTCATAAGAAGAACGAAGGAATAAGCATTAGCATAGGCACAACAAAACAAAATTTTTCGTTGTTCTTGTGATTTTGCTCATGCTTTCTTCCAGTAAGAACAACATAAGAAATTAAGAGTGATCGTGATCGTTACTCTTAGGCCCGGGCCAAACGTCGAACTTTACATGAGTCGAACGTAACCAAATGACCAAAAACAATACCTTTTACTAATTTGCATTAGGTTCATCTCATGCGAAGTTCGACGTTTGGCCCGGGCCTTATGCTTGTGTTTGTGCGCATGCTTGTGGTGATTCCCGGTGAAAACCAGTCTTGACGTGTTTTGAATATACAGATGACGTCATGTGCTCATCAAACACAGCACCGCTATTTTAAGCATCGTGTTGCTCCTGACGTCGTGCAATGTTGAAGAACCGCTTGAATGGGGTGTCACCCCAGGGACCAGCCTGTTTATAAAACGAAAAAGAGAGGACATTCAACAAAGACTCAATAATCTTCAATGACATCAAGAGAAGCGCAAGGAACTTTAAATTATGGACAAAAAACTTAAAAGGAGAAGTTACCGAAATGTTTATCCACTAAATTATCTGTGGTGCTGAACAAAATGGCAGATCTACAGGTGTACAATTTCCAAGCACACGACAAAGATGAATTTCTACTTGGACAGGGACTACAGACTAAAATGTAAATAACGATAAACACAGAAATAACTGAAAAACATGGAAAATTCTTTCGTAACACAGGTTCGAGGAAAACGGAAGGTTAACGAAGTCTTCCGAAGTGTTCGGGTCAACTTAGGAAAACTTCGGAAATCTTCGGAAGACTTAGGGTCAACTTCGGAAAGAAAAGTAATAGGTTCTCCTTGAGATACAATTTGGGATAAAATTGTGCTGCTCTCGTCCAATCTGTTGAGCGTTCTATAAAGAGGATAATACATGGTTGCGCGGAGACAAATTTGATATCTCCAAGCAACCATGTATTATTCTGTTTAACCTACTAATCGACTTAATATCGATTAACTTTGGTTCATTCAGTATTGAAACAGGGCAAACTTGAACAGGAAGCTCCCTTGTTATTGGCCTATCATGTTAGTTACCATGACGACGTCAATATCTTCACATGTGAAAGAGAAAAATAGTATCTTCACCGCGCGCGATGAAGATATGATTTTTAGTAAAAGGGAAAAATCCTGGTATTTCACTGGTGTTTATATAACAAAACTATATTTCTTATAACTCACCGGTTTTGGACAGTTGTCAGGAGTGTGAATACAACACTTGTAGAATCGTCCGAGGCCGTTAACGTTATTATAATAATCTTTACAATCTTGGTCGAACGCGGCACTTCCGGCATACTGAGCGTAACATCCGAAACAACCATTGTAAGTACACATTTGCGTGACAAAGGAATTTCCATCCGACATTTGCGTCTTTTTTTCACAGAGATCCCTGCCAGCCGCTACAGAGAGAAAAGAGCGTTAAAAGTGCTATGTCGCGGGGATGTCGTAGATTTTTGGTCTAAACTGTACTGAGATTAATGGTAGGCAACGTAACCCATAAATAACATCTTTGAACTCCTAAAGAAAGATATAGCCATAAGTCCATAAGTTTCGGATGGAAATCATGCTTATATCGACTTTTTTGAACGCGCGGAAACGACTTGAAAAGTTAAGTTTTAATTTTTCCAGTTTCAATCCATTTCCATCTAAGCCATACCCAGCTTAAGACGCTCGTTAACAGTTTCAATGCCCTTATATAGCAATTGTTAATAAAAATGGATTGATTATTATTTCAAATATAAATTTTGGCTGTACGAAAATCTGTTAGAATCCGTGACAAAGCTTTCACACAGATTACTTCGTAATGTTTTAAAACGTCTTTGATAGGACAGATGCGAATTTCATCATGTTAGCACTTTAATAGCCTGCGTTGCAGCAGGACGTGTCACAAAAACCTCGATATAGTCCGGGGTGAAGTTTGTCTGCAACGCACGCTACACTTTAACAGAAAGCCTAAGGTTTTTACACCTATCCATCATGGTACATGGACCAAAAGAAGACATTTTAAAGCAAGTAGTGCGGGAGGTGCCCTGTCACCTTCCGGGATCTTTTATATCAAGTGAATCAAAACATCATCAAGGAACATGGTGTTTAATGGAGATCTTGACTCACTCGCTTACAGGCAGAACTCAAAGTTATTACAAAAAGGTCAATCGTCATAAACGAGTTGTACGCAATAGTGTTTCGACAACCCAGTTTGACTTACGTAAGCTATGCAAATAGGAAAATTCTAAGGATATTACTTTTCACGCCTTAAAACCTGGAGCTCATTTCTTGTTAGAAGGCTTTGTTCTAAAAACAGGTGCAAAACACCTACACACTAGCTTTACGATAGCAGAAAATTGTGTTGTTTCAAAATCTACCTTGTTACTGAAAAACGTTCCGTAACAAAGCCATATCACTTTATAAGGGTAACAATGGCATTTAGTTTACCTTGCATACACAGAATTGCCATCATCAGGAATAAAACAGTTATCCCAGTGTTAGACGCCATTTTACTCTTGTCCAGTAACTGAAAATAAAACAACATTAGTACAGTATTAAAAGCCCCGTGGAGGGCGGAGGAGGCACTCAACATTTATGCGGGAAGACTACATCTCAAGGTCCGACCCTTATACCGTTGGATCAAGTAACCCCTCAAAATACTTGATGAATTTGCTTTTTTGTTAGATGGGTCTGTTCGAGACATCTTGAAACAGCTATTTAGGTAGAGCCTATTCAGGCACAGGGCCGTAGGGAGGATCTTGCATGGGTGGGTGCGAACGCCAGAGGGGTGAGCGACTTAGGGGCTCCGGTGGTATCCTCCCCTGAGAAATGTGGAAAAATCAAGTTGTTTAAAGGCCGGTTTGCATGTTACGATTTGTTGGCCCGATTTGCAGGCAAATTTACACGCTGCCATTTGACGACCGGATGTTGTGTGGATGAAGATCGGCCCGTTTTCTAAAATCTGTGACAGATTTTTAAGAAATCGATTTTAAACTGCGTACTCATTTTCTTATCAAATCTGGGCCAAATCGGGCCGACAAATCGTGACGTGTAAATTTCCTGCATCCTGAGAGTCATTTTAACCCTCACTCCGGACCTTAGGCGGGCCTTTGTGGCCCGTGGCTGTGTGCGGACGCACCCGTCGCGTCACGCATCATTGCATCATCCATCGCATCGCCCACCCCCCCCCCCCACCTGTTAACGGCCCTGGGGTAGAGCCTCCCCGTAAAGACCATTATCAGGAGCCATTATTGATTGAAGGGAGTTCCCTTCCTCCCCTTCCCCCCTCCCTCACTCTCAGATATAGTGTCGCATACACATTTGACGAAAATCCTTTGCGCGCGCAAAGTGTACAAAAGCTTAATTTGACTTCTACATTGAGGTAACTGCAACTACGATTAGTCTGTGCGTTCTTTTAGACTGCTTTACACCGATTTACATTCTCGGCAGCTGTAATTTTGATCAAGTTTTTAGGTTCAGTTTTATTGTCCTCTCAGTTGAATCTCATTGAGCTACAAATCCTAACTAAACAGCTATTTCTGAAGTTCTAAAACAGACTGTTGTTTCATAGTTGACCACGAATAAAGATTGCTTAACTTAAGCGTTAAACGATCGAAGCTTAAGTGATTTCTGATTTATCGCAATACATAAAATACGAATGGTGGAGCTTACAAGAAGACAGACGAATATGGAAAGAAAAAGTTTTCATTTTAAGACATTGATTTCTTACCTTAAAATCAGTGAACGACTGAGTCGCCTCAAAAGCGCACATTCAACTTATCTTTACTCTTTGCAAGCGCAACTTAAGTAATTTCATTGTTTGCCCCGCTGAAGCTTTAATTCCCAATGAAGTTCTTTATCAAATAAGAACAAACTAATAAATTATTTCTTCAAGATCTTAATGGCCCTTATCAGAAATATCATGCATCGTGGAAAGTTATGTAAGCCGTGGAAAGAAAGTTAATTTAAATCAGCTCTACGACATATTTGTTACCGTATTATTCAGTACATGATTTACAAAATCGCGCCATTTCAAACTCAACAATAGCACCTAGGATTAACAGCAATGTAATGACTATTGTGCTTTCAGCGACTGTCGGTAGCTAGACTAGAGAAATCACTTTAGTGCTAGTCAGTAATGTGCTTCTGCGCAAGTATAAAGTAATGTACATGTGATGATGAAAATTGATTTTTGTACATCGTGAAATTTTACGACGACTAAAAATTTAATTTTGTTTCTTTGCTCTGCGAACCAATCTTTGTTTAAAACGTCGTGTGTCCTTAACTTGAAAGGTTTTGCATCTAGCAAGAGATAATGCAAAACTTTGGGTTTTTCCAAAACAATGGTTCTTTGAGCGCCATGAATTCATGAATAGTACTGAATGTGACAACAAATTGAAGAAATAAAGAAATTGCAGAATTCAAAAGCAATGTGTCCTTTAAGATGTCAGGCAAGATCATTCTGCAAAATTAAAGTGAACAACATTCACCGTAGCAGTTTTGGCATCGTAGTCAGTTCTTGAGTCCGATTTACAAATACAAATCACTTAAAATTTTCTGCATTGTATTTTTGGCGCGTTATGTCTGGCCGCGTCTGGTTTCGACCACATATTAAAACTTTTCACAAATATAACAAAAAAAGTGCTCATGCAGAAGGATTAAAATGTTTTCAAGTGCTAAATTCCACGTTTTTGGTGTCCAAGATGGTAAGACGAAACCGACAGAACGAAATTAAAATTTTGGCGCCTTAGCTCAAGTACAACCATTACACTTTTGTTAGCGCGCGGTGACCAATTTTGGCCAAACCAACAAAGATAGAGAAGTTTGAAAGTAAAGGCTAATTGGCTAGGCAAAGGGTAATGCTAAACTATAAGCCAATAATTGCGACAGATTTTGGAGTTCTCCTAATCTTGGCTCGCTGTGACCAAAATTGAGAATATGCAACGTTTCATAGAATTAAAAGAAGTATTGAAATCATAAAGACGATTAATTTTCGATTTAAACAGGCTTTGGCATTACGGAAACCTGAAATTGACTCAACTTGACAGAGAAAAGAGTGTTTTAAATTATCATAGGAAATTTAATAAAACTACAACAAGTCGCGCCCAGTTTCAGTTTGTTTTCTCGCGAACAATCAACAATTTGTTCGTAGATAGTTTTCCTCTCGTTTACAATCTGTATCATGTGAAAGAAATCAAGAAACTTTTTGAACTATATATAGACTATATATTCAAACAAACTTACTTTTTGCAGCCTTCGAACTTCGAGCTTCTCCAGTCAACTGACTTAATGTTTCTTCAAAGCAGGCCAGACAAAGTTCACTGACTTCTGATTAGCGGCAATCCGACAGGACCTTTTTATATTGGATATGAATTGCATAATTAACGATAATTTAGGAGATGGCGCGCGCGGGAAACTAGCTGAAATTCCAACTAGACTGTGAAAAATTAATCTCTTGATGGATTAAAAGATAAAGTAAGGCGGTGTCGCTTTGCGACCATTTTTACATTGTCTTCTTTCTAACTTTCTGCGATAAATCATTTTAAAATACTTTAAAACTTTTGATAAACATTTCAAAGAAACGTTTGTTAAATTTTCGCCGGCTTTAAAAGAGTCAGGACGCATTTTTCTATTTTTACTCATTTTAAAAGTCCGCGCTTTTGTCGCGACATTTGCTGAACGCTCATTATTCAAAGCGCAAAAACATTTCCAAAATATTCAGATTGCGCAAAGTGCGTTTTTAAAATGTTGGAGCCCCTTCACACGGGCTCCAACATGGCGTTTCCGTATTGTGCACTCTAAATTTGTGTGGAACATTTTGACGGATAACTCGAGTACGGAATACCGTACAGACCTGAGATTTCAAAGCGTAGAATATCTAGTATTTTTCTACAACCTTAATATTGTTGATTTTTTTTACTCAATAGCTTTGGATTTATTTTTAGCAGCGCGACAGTAGCGTTACTCGCGTGACAGCGAAAACCAGCAATAAGGTAAGCGGCAGAAGTGGAACTTGCGAAGACGAACTATGAAAACTATACCAAAAAATACAGTAAACAATGAGAAACTACAAATTTAATAACGTAGAGAATCAATAATTGAAATAGTCACAATCTTAACATGTCCTGTTTCGTATAAAATGGCTGTTTCTCAAAGACGATAACTTACGCCGGACCTTCGTGCAAACTTGTTATAAATATTCTGGACCTTGTGCTCGGCCCAGTTCCTGCGCTCTAGATTAGAGTTCGATAGCGATTTCAAGGGTTTTACTGGCGAAATAAAACCATGCGGGATGTTGGGAGAACACGACAAAAGCTTGTAAATCACGAGCCGTCAGTTTACCGGTACATCGGTTTTTTGACCAATTTGGCCAATCACAGCGCGCATAGTATTTTAACAACCGTAACAAGATACTTATGTTTGTTGCAGTATACTTTTTGCTTTTTGCCAAACACTGTAACATGATACATCACATTTTCAAAATTGCTTGTGAAATTTTCTACTGAGAGTTTATACATCATCATCGTCATCATCATCATCATCATTAAGTCTTTTTAGAAAATGATATTTCATATTTGTGTGGATTCCCATTTCGGATCAATTTAGGTTTCTGGGAAACTGCTCACCTACCCCTCCCCAAACCTAACATTTTGCCCAAAGCGATAAGTAAGGGTTAATTTTAGGTTTGGGGAGGGGTAGGTGAGCAGTTTCCCAGAAACCTAAATTGATCCCCTATTTCTCACATTTTATTTTCTGGCATATGTTTTCCTCCCCATTAAAAGTATACAGACAAACCGAACAAACAAATACTTGAAACACACATCAAGGTCTTTATTTTTATCATGTCATTCAAGCGTATCTATTGTGATTTACAAAGTAGTGCTTAAATATTGTTGTGCCGCTAACGCATTCACATAGCACGTGATTAAAACGTGATGAAACACAAACCATAAGAAGTTCATAAGAAGAACGAACACACCAATTCTTTGTATGCAGTTCTCACTAGAAAAAAGCAATAGCACATGTACAAGAAAACAAGATTGCATTCTCGTCCCCATAGCCCTTATTGTTTCTCTTAATAGCCGGCGAAGCCTTGGCACAAAAATCAAAGGGCTCTGGAGACATAAGATGTTTGAATTAATTCGATTTTTTTTGTGTTTTGGCTGTAAAACAAAGAATTCTTGAACGGAAGTCAAAAGCGCGACTACTCTCTCATACATTCTTTTGAAACTTCATGACTGAATACATGAAGACGGGAAGTCCTAGAATCTAAAATCTAGGGTTATTGGGACGAGAATGACAAAATTGTTTGTTGTTCCTTGATTATGCCCATGCTCTCTTCCAGTAAGAAGTTAAAAGTGAGTGTGATCGTTTCTCTTATAGGCTTTATATGCTTATGCTTGTGCTCGTGCTTATAATTGTGTTCATGTCCAGTAAGAACTAGGATCTCATCTCATGCAGTCAATCTTGATGTGCTTTGAGTATACAGATGACATCATGTTCTAATCAATGTGTTGCCTGACGTCGTGCCATGTCGAGGAAGCGTTTGAATGGGGTGTCACGCCAGCGACTGCCAGACTGTTTAAGAAAAAAAGAGAAAGCATTCAACAAAGACTCAACAACCGCAATGGCACATCAACAGGAGCACAGAAAGCAAACGTCCTCAAGGCTTTCATGATTTTAAATAATAACAACAGACCTTTTAGCGTAAACTTGAAACTGTGTAGCGCGATATCAGTCGGGGGAATAAGTGCCAGTTTTGGCAAATCGTCATTGAAGCACTCGAAGAGTTTCCGAATTATTTCATCCAATCAAAAACTAGCGCGAGCGCTCACGAGCACTCCGAAAGCAATCGCTCGAGCGAATGGGTCATGTTGCTTAGCAACTTTCGGGACAAAAACCGCGGGCTCAGTAACGTCCCGGAGAATTGATGTCGCCATGAACTGGCACATGTTCCCCGACTGATATAATATTGTAATAAATTGAAAAGTTTAGTTTTCTATGTGTGCTAAAAATGTTAAACACCAGGCGTTTCGAGGGTTCTCCTTCTTCTTCAGTGGATAGATGCTTGATTTAAAGCAACTCAACCTTTTAAGCGGGGCTTGTATGCGGATGATTGTCCTTTCAAATTTCATCATGTTCACATACATGTATAGAACATACCAGGCTCGGGTAAAACGGAAAATTGAATTATATTCATGTAAACAGAAATATCATTAGCAAAGTCTATTGTGTGACATAACTTTCTTCCTCTAGTGGTAAAATAAGCAATTGCAAGGGTAAAGTTACGAGCTCTGATGGGCTTTTTGACCAGGTTTAAAACATCTATTGCTATTAGCCAATTCGGTATTAAAACAGTACGAGCAGTTTTGCTTTTTCCTCTCAGTGTTAGCATATCTTGCCAGGAACAATACGGGCGCGAAAACTTGGGATTGTCTAAATATTGTGAACTTGCTGCGGTCAATCGGTATGTATACGCTAAACAGTAATAAAATCGCAAATCGACAGTTAACGATTTGCGGTTGAGTGTTGTTAAAACAAATCCAAAGATAGACATAAACAATCCAGTGAACCAATCAAAACTCGAAGCAAATACGTGTAGCCGGCAAGAAGGGCGGGAAAACATGCGAGAGCTAGTCACGTTTGGTTTTGGTTACACTTCTGATTGGTTGAAATGAGCGGTTTTCACTTGAGTGTCGAAAAGAAATTCTCGTTTGCTTTGGTTTTGCATTACTACGCTTAGTGATTGGCTCAAAAAACTTGCGCCACTTTCTCAGCCAATCAGAAGTAAAACTAAAACCAATTATGACTCGCTCGCGCACATTTTCCCGTGCTTAGTGCTGGCTAAATGTATTTGCTTCGAGTTTTCATTGGTCCACTGGTTTGTCTGTGTCCTTTGTGATTGGCCAGAATGATTGCTTTGATTTTTTTATTTTACGACACTCAATTGAAAACTGCTCTAAAAAAGTGACCGGATTTTAAACCAGTCACTTAAGCAAACGCGAACTACTTTCGACACTTAAAGGAAAATCGCTCTAAAAGCTCATTTTTAAAAGATCTATAACTCACCGGTTTAGGACACAGGACACTTGTCAGGTGTGTAAGCACAGCACTTGTAGCTTTGCCAGACGTTGTTCCGGGTTTTATAAAAATCCTGGCAATCTTTGTCCAACTCGGCATTTCCGGCATGGTCAGAATAACATCCAAAACAGCCATTGTATACACATGTTTGGGTCAGAAACATTATATTATCATTACCTTCACCTTTTTCACAGAGATCCCTGGCAGCCACTGTAGTGAGATAGCAACATTAGAGAATAGAGATCAGCTACGTCATTTACAACACATCTTGAAAAAATTGGCAATTTTTTTCAAGTTTGTCATTCGTAATCTGACTAAATCCTTGTCAGTCGAAACCATCCCTGGTTATTTTCAGGATTTTATAACTCCTTTATTACACACGAATCGCCCTTTTTTCCCTCTAAATCATTTACTGGATCAATAAAATATTGGTACAGACTCGTGTCGTGCAATTTGTGAAATTGAAATTTGTCCGGAGTCACAAGCATGATTTCAGTCCAAATTGTATTCCACTCGGTTGTGCAATTACCATTATTAATCCCTGGCATAATCCTATTCAAGGTTCTTGATCCTTTTTTTTCTTTTTTAACTCGGAAAGGAGTTGTAGTGAGCGAAGTGAATTTTACTCGATTCCTGTAAACATAGGCACGCAATGAGTGCAAGTGTTTTAAAGCCTCTTGAGAATAAGACCTGTTCTCTGATTATCTGCTTTTCTACAGTCGAAGCTCTCTAAACGGACACTCTCGTAAGTGGAAAGCTCTACTTACGGCCACCTTGTTTGAAACCCCGTTTTAACTCCCATACAAACTATGTTTTTTTACATTCTCGCAAGCGGACATTGCTGTAAGCGGCCGCGGACACTTTCAGAGATTACGACTTAGGCTTTTTCTTTGTTTTTAAGCTCCCGTTAGCGGACACCCCAACTAAAAATCCTATTAACAGCTTCTGTATCTTGTCTTTATCTATCAACTTCACATCACCGTTCGTTACAATGATTTTACAGTAATAACAGTACCATATTTTAGTGCTTGTTTTGTAGTCATCCACGTCCGTCCGGTTATTGTTAGCTGGGCAAGCTCCCGTAAGCGGCCATCTATCCCCTACACCTCTAGTGGCCGCTTAAGAGAACAATTCTCGTAAGCGACCAGCTCCAGTTACGGACACTTTTTTCGCGTCCCGAGGGTGTCCGCTTACGAGAGCTTCGACTGTAGTTAAATTACAAAACATAAACATGCTTAATTGCCAGTCGTAATATTGTATTAATGTCAGTTTTCTTGAAATAGACCAAAACTTAACTTTTCCAATGACATTATTATTTTGCCTAACCTTCAAAAAACTAAAAGGAAAATAAAAGAAAGAAAATAATTTGCCACGGATGAGAACTCTATCTCGGCCCGCTTTCGATTAGCAGCTAGATGACAGTCAACCTAAGTAAAGTGGACTGAAGTGTGAAAAATTTTAACATCGTTTGTTTTGGAAAATCTTTATTTGTCAGTTTGTTGTTTTTGATTCTTGCTTCATAATAAATTTTCCGAGTTTTATAGTGGTGGGTGATGTCTCCCTCGCCCCGCTTTCCTCAATAATTAACTAGCATTTCCCCCAGCGATCGCGAGCGACTGGGGACGAGGCAGCACCACGAGGCTCTCGTAGCCCAGTTGGGCTCCTTCTTCGTGTAGAAGCACAGAACACGTGACAATAGAATACTGCCTCGCAAACCTATTGTTTTTATTATATTCCTCGTTCTTTTGTCCTTTTGTTCTCTATTGTTATAGGTGAACTGTGTCTTCTACACGAAGTAAGAGCCCGTTTATTGGTTAAATTTAAAAATCTTTCGTTAAATTTTTGCCAGCTTAAAAAGTCAGGAAACAATTTTTTTCATTTTTACCAGAAAATCAACAAAACGTATTACGAATTTTAAAAATCCGTACTCCGCAACATTTGTCGAATAGTCATTTTCGCCATTATTCAATGGACGAACGTAAACTCTTCCCGAAATATTCAGATTGAGCAAAGCGCATTTATCCCAGCTGAAATCACAGGTGACAAAAGCGTACTATAAGAGTTTGTATTGATTGTAAATAAAGTTGAAAATATTTCTTTTTACCTTTGAAAAGCTATAGGGTCCTATAGTAAAACTTGAAACCTTACCTGGTGTCACTTTATTATCTTTCTAGTGCTTTAGAAAGCCATACGCGCGTGTTTCGTTTCAACGGGCTATCGCATACTAAAATTATGTGCTTGTAGTTTGAAAGGCCTAAGATTAAACGAAGTCTTCGTTTTTCAGTCTTCGGTCTTTGTTTTGTAGACACCCGAAACAGTTTCGTCGTATTTGATCAGTTTGGAATTGTTAAAAGCCTCGAAAGCGATCGTACGCGACATGAACTGCTGGGTGACCTTGGTACAACAGCTAGGGGTTTGGCGCGACAATTAGCTGGGTCTATGCAAATTTAAGTGCCCGGTCAAAGCCTACGTCCGAAACAATTATTTTGACGCTAAACTCAACATAATAAAACGAGTTACAAAAACCTCGTGCGTGCGTCGGAATAAAATTCAATATACATGAAAGTGAAAAATGTAAGGTTAATCAAACAAGATAATAATTCATGATCTTTTCTTCGTTCCCGCATATGAATATTTGATTTTATTCCGATCGACGCACGTGTGTTTTCTCAAAACTCCGATAACGCTTATGACAGCCTTCGATGCAAGAGCAAACTTCGTGGCCTCCTATCTTTTCGTTATTGCCGTTTTACGGCGAAGGAGGAAAAGCGAGGCCAGACGGAAACGTAGTTCTGGGTAATACTGATGCACCATGGGACAGTTTGAATCGCTTCGATCGTCTCTCTCTGTACTAGTAATAGTTCTCACTATAAAGCTGCCCCCCGCCTTTTTATAATTTGTTTTACAGCAATAATCTAGGATTAGTGGAGTCTTTTGTCGCCTTTAATTATTGATGCCGATGGACTGCACAATTAGGCTTCTTTTTTACTGTGCAATGTACGTCATGACATTGTTTGCTGCGGAATTTCTTGTTGTGTGACACCGTTGCATCCTAAAAATATTAATTCACAAGTTCAAGTCGAATATATTACCTATATAGCGCGCGGAAATATTAACCTAGCGGAAATACACATAACACATTATTCGTGGTGACAACACGCAAGCTTATTTCCTGGCTTATAACATTCAAAATTAACTTTAATACTAACAATAATTTCCAGGCCAAAAAGCCTAAAAATTCCGCGAGTAACAAAATATGGCACAGTTCAAAGATTCGAGAAAATAAATTTTTGATTCTTATTCAACCCACTCTTTGGATCAAATAATCTGACAGTTTGTTAGCGAAACGAATTACGTTGTATTACATTTTTGTTTATTACTCGTTGTAAGATGTATACGATACAAACCCCCGAAAGCAAACGTTGACGCTCGAACCAGCTCTTGGAACACACGTAGCCAAGAACACGAAACCAATTGCTCGAAATCTTTCGACGTATTACTAACAACTGCTTCAAATATCACTTAAAGCAAAGAAACCGCTCGAACAAATCTGTGTACACGCGTAAACCAAAACCGGAAAACGAAATGCTGCTAGAAGACGGCGAAGCTTGAAGGTGACGAAACGCGACCTCGTGGTTGCAAGTACCCGACACCACCGTGCGCGCTTGCTAAAATATTACCCGAGACGACCGTGCGCGCCTAGTTTTGTCAAATCGAGAACGCTTCGCCCATTACAAACACATTTCTTACTTTTTCAACAAATATTCTTTGTCCTTGTATGTATACACCCGGGGACTCCTAGGGTGCCTCCTCGGGTTTTGGCCTCTGGGCCAAAACCCTGCGCGGGCAAAAAGTAGTTCTCATATAATCGTTCATGATCGCCGTGGTCTGCGACCGATCGCCCATATAGAACACGGCCGATCGAAGCAGTCTCTGTAATGTTTTCATATAATCGCGCCGAACGCAAGCAAACTTTTTGAAGCGACAGAGGCGATAGAAACGATCGGGGCGATCATATGAGAACCAGCCAATTTCCTCGAAAGACGAACGTGAGTAATAGAGCAGAAGTTTCTCAGATATTTTTATTTCACAACCAATTAAAAAATACGTGAGTAACCTAGGTACACAGAGCAGGAGTTTCTCTGGTATTTTAAAAAGGGCAGTTATTCTTTTAATTTCTCGACCAATTAAAAACGAGCAGGAGTTTCTTCCAAAACGGGGTTTTAGAGAAGTAACAATTTCAAAGCAAACACTTCTCGAGTGCAGTCAAATTCGTACAAATTGAGACACGAGAATCCTCTCAGTCTGTATTCGACCAAAATCCAAGGTGAGTACTAAGCACATAGAGCAGGTCGGAGTTTCTCGTGCACATGGTGCATTTTAAAAGAGCCGTTAAAATTAATTTAATTTTTTAAGAGATTTAATAACGACATGACTCATTCTTGACCGATGAAAATTTCTCGAATGACAAAATAAGTTCAGCTGGCCAAAAGTTCTCTATCGTTAAAAGTATTTTTCCACCGATTTCTCGACCTCGATGGACCTAGACTGTCCACAGCCTTTCAATTTTTCAAGCAAAAATGCAAACGAAGCGAGCGCGAAGCGCTGGCGTCCAGTTCTCTTGCCGTTCTCACCGCGCGCTCATCGATCGAAAAAACACGAAAAAATAGAGGGCTGTGGACAGTCTACGACGGACCATTATTATTGCACTGCTGCCCGCTGTCTAGCATTCATCGACGACATTTTCAAAGCTGGGGTTTGATCTCGCTCGGCTGAAATGACATCATGCAGTGGGCTTATTTATCCTATTTGCTTACACTTTGCTATATTTAATCAAAATGTAACACGTTATTTGTTTCTCAGATTAGAGCAGCAATATTCCCGCTATCACTGGAATCAATAGAATATCTATTTAATGCATTTATTATGTAAGTTGTTTTCTTTGAACTGTGCTTTAATTGAAGTTATGACGTCTTGATCACGCACCTTGTGCCATTTGTAGCGAACTGACTTGTGGGTAGGTCAAGCAAAGAAAGCATTGACTGATTGCATCTATTCCCTTTTCGACTTGATAGCTTTTTGCCTGTTTAATCTGCGGGACCTAAAAACAAACCCCGTATGATGTGACTATATCAGTTCGAACATCCTTCGCTGTCGCTATTTCAACGAATATCCTAGGATAGTGGGATTGCCAATACTTTCAAATTTTCAACAATACGAAAGAGAACATGATTTAAAATGTTTCAGTTAAAATACAATGCTATCCAAAAAATGGACTGCGTTTGGACCTTATCAGCCGGAGAAAATATCACTTGATGCTTCACAATTGATGGCGAGGAACTGCGTTTTTTTTGATACGGGAACAAAATAATATTCATGTTGTTATCGTCTCACGATATCGATGTGGTTTCACTGATACTCGCTATCTTAAATGTTTGGGGATTGAAAATAAAATGATTGCGGTTAGACTTATTATCATCCTACCTTAAATGCCTTCCTTCCCTTAATTTGGTGAAAGTTTCGCCGAATTTGATCAGTTTGGAATTGTTGAAATCCTGGGAGAAAGACATCATTTTTTTTTTTTACTTCGAAAGCGATCGTACGGGACGTGAACTCCTTGGTACAGCAGCCAAGGTTTTGGCGCAACAATAAGCTAGCTTGTTCTTTGTAAAAGTCGCACAAGCTTAGTAGTATTTTGGCTGCAATCTGACTGGATAAATCCAGCAATAATGTGTAGAGTTTTTCCTTTGTTCTCCCGATCAGTGAGGTCTGTAAGGGTAGGTATACATGTCTCCCGTCTCAATTTCAAAGCTTGTCATGTCGCAGCTAAGAATGGTCCGCATGTCGCTGTCGGAATTTCGTCATTTCGTACAAAGACGGACGTGAGTAACAGAGCAGAAGTTTCTCAGATATTTTAATTTCTCGATAATAAAAAAATACGTGAGTAACCTAGGTACACAGAGCAGGAGTTTCTCTGGTATTTTAAAAAAGGCAGTTAATTTTTTTAATGTCTCCACCAATTAAAAACGAGCGGGACTTTCTTTCAAAACGGTGTTTTTAACTTTTCGACCAATTAAAAAACGACGTGACTCCGAACTAAGTAAACGGAGCAGGAGTTTCTTGTGCATTTTGAAAGAGCCGTAAAGATCAATTTAATTATTTGACAGATTAAAAACGACGTGTTCTCAACTGATCATAAATTCTCGATCGCTAAAAATTTCTCAACTGATTTCTGGACCTCGACGGGCGATTACTTTTGGACTGCTTTCCGCTGTTTCAAGCGTTCACTGTCAATTTTTCAAAGGTTGGTTTGATTTCGCTCGGCTGAAATGACATCTGGGATTATTTGTCGTATTTCCTTATACTTTGCTATGCTTTATCAGGATGTCGTACGTTAGTTGGTTGCTAGCTGATTAGTATTGGTAATCAAATGGTGACGAGTGAAATTAGGCAATAATTTCACGCGCGTTTTGTCAAAATGCCATATTACTCGACTGTTTGGGTAAACACGTCGTCCTCGAACATAAAAAAACTCCAGCTATTCCAAAACTTTGGTTGCAAAATTGTTACCAACTCAAGGAAGTACGACCACGTGACTCCACTTCTCCGTCAGCTAAACTGGCTGCCTTTAAAAGAACTACTAGCGTTTAGAGATTTAGTATTAACGTAAAAAATTCTTACAATGTAATAATTTAGCACCAAGTTATTTAAGCAACAAGTTTTGTATAAAAGGTCTGATGTTCTTGGACGAGAAACCCGCCAGCACGAGAGCTTGCAAATTCCGCTGTTCAGGACCGCAGCAGGCCAAAGAACATTCACTTACAGAGCCGTAAACCTCTGGAACTGTTGGGGCAGTAAGATCAAAACGCCAGATCTCTAAACTCTTTTAAAACAAACCTTAGGAATCATCTTCTTTTAAACTTTTAATTATTATTTTATTTAATTTTATTTGCAAAGATTAGAATTTAGTAGTTTTTATTTTTATTGTAAATAGTTACCGAAAAGCCCTGTGGGAGCTAACTATTGAAGTTCTTATCTTAAGGTATCACGGAAGGAAAATTGGCGTTTTCGTTCCAAGCCAAATTGTGTGCATACCATCAATGATAACCCAAATAAACTATATAAATGAATTTTTAAACTTTAAAATAGCATTTTTAGGGCTTCTTTAGGATTAAAAAGTCATAAAAAATTAATGGAGCAAGAAAAGAAAAATCTGAGACACTGTTTTTTAGACCAATATATGTAGATAAAATGCCACATAAAAGTTTTGGCTCACATTTAAATGTGTCCTCAAATAAACCTAAAGTTGCGCAACATCATAATTGCAAAGAAAATGCTGACGTTGCTTATTATGGTCTATACGATCAAAATCCAAAATTACAATCTTTATTCAATAAGCTTTCAGAAAATATATACTTAATTGGGGTTATCATTGATGGTTTGCACACAATATGACTTGGAACGAAAACGCCAATTTTCCTTCCGTGATATGCAAACGGTGGTAACAGAACTAATGCTGTTTTATTTTCAGTGACTGAACAAGAGTAAAATGGCGGCTAACACTGCGATATCTGTGCTTTTCCTAATGATGGCAATTCTGTGTATGCAAGGTAAACTAACTGTCATTGATACCCGTTAGGTTAGTTATACACAGCCGTTCATTATAAAAAATTGAAAACAAAAATGATCAGCAATCCTGGGACTAAAGCTGTTACAGAAGAATTAGTTGCGGAGTTATTTAATACTGGGCTTTTCTGGAGTTCGTTGATGTGAGGGGAATTAAGTCAAAGGGAAATTCGACGTAGTGCTTATTTTAAGTACCTATCTAGTGAATTTTATTAAAAATCAAAGTCATGAATGGTCTAATGTTGAAATTTCTGCTATTTTAGCATGGCACAAGAGTAAAATTCAACAAATCGTTCCTATGTACACCTTTTCTCGTTTATTCATAGATGCTAGTCCATTTGTTTGCATAATGTTTGATCGCCCCCCCCCCCCCCCCCCCGCATTATTTCGCCGGTACCCATTTATACACCTGGGTGGAGAGAGGCACTATGAGAGTAAAGTGTCTTGCCTAAGAACACAAGACAGTGACCCCGGCCAGGGCTGGAACCCGGACCGTTCGATCCGGAGTACAGCGCGCTAACCATGCCCATTAGGCCACCACGCATCACAAGCATTTAAAAAAGATTCTCTATATTATATCGAACGTCAGTTTCAAGTTCATCTTTACTCTGGTTGAGACAAAACGTTAACTCGTATTTTCTAAACGAACTAAGACCAGGGCCAAACGTCGAACTTCACATGAGTCGAACCTAATGCAAATGAGCAAAACCTATTGTTTTTGCTCATTTTGCATTAGGTTGGACTCATGTGAAGTTCGACGTTTGGTCCTGGCCTAACACTGAAAACGATAAAATCTTAGGCTTTCTGTTTTGCAACCAAGACTTCTAATTTCAACAGAAATGAAATACAACCAGCGGCAACAAACATAACACATGGACTACGCATGGTCTGAAAAAAATAAGCTAAAATTGACTTGACGTTTCGAATGTTACAGCACGCATCTTCAGAAGTGACGGTTACAAAAAGCGAAAGATTTTAAAACTCAATAATTAACAACAGCGATAACAATAGGTGAGAGCTAATAAAGCCACAGCTTTTCACTGCCAACGTTGTCATTGCGGGAAGGTTTTAAGTCCCGTATTAACAATGTTTCTTTATTTTACACTGTAAGTCACATCGTCCATTGGCTAAGACCTGGAAATGGTCCCATTTGATGTTGTGTCCAGTGGAGGTTGCGTGATCAGCAACGACAGAAGTGTGACCCACTTGAGTGAGGGCTTTACAGTGCTCAACCTTTCTGTCATTCAATCGTCGTTTTGTTTTGCCAATATAGATAGCGTCACAGTCCCAGCAACTGGCTTGTAGACCGGCAACCTTCGGCACAGCATCAAATGGGACCATTTCCAGGTCTTATCCAGTGGACGATGTGACTTACAGTGTAAAATAAAAGAAACATTGTTAATACGGGACTTAAAACCTTCCCGCATTGAAAAGCTGTGGCTTTATTAGCTCTCACCTATTGTTATCACCGTTGTTAATTATTGTTTAGCTCGTTACCAGTACCTCGCTTTGTATTGTTAAGTTTTAAAATCTTTCGCTTTTTGTAACCGTCACTTCTGAAGATGCGTGCTGTAACATGCGAAACGTCAAGTAAATTTTAGCTTATTTTTTCAGACCATGCATAGTCCATGTGTTATGTTTGTTGCCGCTGTTTGTATTTTATTTCTGGTGAAATTGAAATGGCCAAGAAACAAGAGCGTTTTTAAAAGACTTCTAATGCTCTTATGTCTTTGCAGCGGCTGCCAGGGATCTCTGTGAAATAGCGGTGCCATTTTCAGATCGTGGCAGTTATCTCACCCGAAGATGTGCTTACAATGGCTGTTACGGATGCTACTCTGACTATGCCGGAAGTGCCGAATTGGACCAAGACTGCAAGGATTTTTATAAAACCCGTAACAACGTCTGGCAACACTACAGTTGCGCAGTAAAGGCGTCCTTGTTTTAGTGCGGGAAAATTTGGATTTTAAAGTTAATTCAACGCATACCGATGATTCGGGAAGATTTGTTATTCTAGATACCTTAATTCAGGACTCGCCGTTTCTTCTAGCAAATATCTATGCCCCAACAAAAGGCTCTGAACAATGTCAGTTTTTAGACGAAATTGCTAATCACTTCGCAGACAAAGTATGTCAATCTAAACATTATGTTATTACTGGAGGTGATTTTAATGCTACTTTCGATCCAGATCTTGACTGTTCGGGTGGAAGGCCTTCCATAAAGAATTGCATTAAGAACCTCAATGATATTATGCTACAAAATGACCTGGTCGATATATGGAGAGTGCGCAACCCGAACAAAAAGCGCTTCACTTGGAGACAGAAAAATCCATTAATTCAAAGACGACTGGACTTTTGGTTAATCAGCAATTCTTTACAGGACGACATAGAAAATGTAGACATCTTATCTTCCGTCAAAAGTGACCACTCCGCAATTATTTTGAATATTGATAGCGTAAAGAACTTAAACCACGGTCCATCTTTTTGGAAATTTAATAATAGTCTTCTCGATGATGAACAATACATTAAATTGATTGAGCAGCTTGTTCCTGATTGGATTGAGGAGATTAACTATTCTGATGATGCTAGAGTTCAGTGGGATTGGCTAAAATACAATATCCGTAAGGAGACCATTACTTATAGCAAAGCGAAAGCAAAAGAACGGAGAGAAAAAATAAAGCGCATTGAACATAAACTGAAAATTGCTGAGGAAAAATTAGCTGACTCTCCAAATGATGATACACAAAATGAAATTGACACTTTAAAAAGCGCATACGAAAAAGAATACGAGTACATTACGAAAGGAGCAATAATACGATCACGTGCAACTTGGTACGAAAAAGGTGAGAAAAATAATAAGTATTTCCTTAATCTACAAAACAATAAGAAGACAAAAAGCACTATAAGAAAACTTGAACGCAAGAATGGTAATATTACTGTTGACCCGAACTGCATAATGGACGAATTACACTCATTTTACTCAAATCTCTATAAAGAAAAGAACTCCGAAGAGCTAATTTCTGAAAATTGTCCTTTCTTAAATTCTGGGAATATACCTAAGCTTTCACCAGCAATGCGAGAGTTATGCGAAGGAGAGCTAACCCTTGCAGAGTGTTTTAATACTCTATCGAGTTTTCAAAGCAACAAGACACCAGGGAACGACGGACTAACTGTAGAATTCTATAAATGTTTCTGGAAGCTCTTGGGTAGCCTGCTAGTTAATAGTCTAAACTACGCGTACAAACACGGCGAATTATCTTCCTCCCAAAAGCAAGCGCTTATCGTCTTAATTGAGAAGAAAGATAAAGATAGACGACAGGTAAAGAACTGGAGACCAATCTCTTCAATCAATGTCGACGTAAAGATTGGCACGAAAGCTATAGCTAAAAGATTAGAAAAGGTTCTGCCGGAAATCGTACATCATAATCAAAACGCATATGTTAAAGGAAGAACTATTTTCGACGCTGTCCGATCCATCGACGATATTATCAAGCTAACATCATCAAATAATATGAGTTCATTACTGGTAGCAATTGACTTCGAAAAAGCCTTTGATTCAGTGAACTGGAATTTTCTTAGACACGCCTTAAGGAAGTTCAATTTCGGCCCATCCTTTATTAATTGGATTACAGCTTTTTACTCAAATATTTCCAGCTGTGTGATGAATAATGGATTTATTACACAACCTTTTAAACTTTCACGCGGCGTGCGTCAGGGTGATCCTCTCTCGCCCTATCTGTTCATTCTAGTCCTAGAAACACTCGCGATTCATATTAGAAATGACGAATGCATTAGGGGAATGAACGTTGATGGCCACGAAATTAAACTTATCATCTTCGCTGATGATCTCACGGTCTTTCTTAAGGATAGCGCATCTTTTCACTGCCTGTTGGCCAAGCTAGAGTTGTTTGGTCAATACTCCGGTCTGAACGTTAATAGAGAAAAAACTGAGGTTATGAAGCTTGGAATCTCTGATATCTCTGCAGAAGAACTGAAAATAGATGAAATTAAAAAAGTAGTCAAAATTCTAGGGATACATTTCACTTATGATCAAACGCTTTCAGATAAGTTAAATTTTCATACCATCATTGAATCAATTAGAAAGACACTTAACAGCTGGAACTGGAGAGGCCTCACTTTGCTCGGGAAAATACAAATAATCAAGTCGTTCGCCATTCCTAAAATTCTTTATCGCCTCTCTCTTGTCTCAACAAATAAAACTTTTGTTAAAGAGGTCAATCAGGTGCTGTATAATCTTGTGTGGAAAGGCAAGGATAAAGTTAAACGGCTCGCTCTCATAAACAGTGTCGAGAATGGTGGGTTAAATATGCCGCACATTGAGTCTCTCATTAACACGCAAAGGATAGTATGTATCAAAAAGTATTTGGGTGATTCACCCTGTTCCTGGAAAATTATTCTCGACCACCATCTTCACAAAGTCGGGGGCAGTTTGCTTTTCCACTGCAACTTCGAGTACACAAAGCTCCCATTGGACCTCCCTGATTACTACAGAGAATGTCTTGCAACTTGGACAAATTTTACTGCCTCACCTGTCTCTTCAATGGATGAGATCGTTAACCAGATCTTATGGAACAACAAATTCATTTGTATCGGACAGAAATCAGTTTTTAACCGCAAACTCTTCTCCTTGGGGCTACATAAAGTTGGAGACCTTTTTAATGAGATAAACATTAAGCCACACACCACCTTGCAAAATCTAAATGCCCTGGATCTCTTATTTTTGAACGGTCTTTATGATTGCCTTCCACCTGAATGGAAGAAAGTGATGACCAACGACCCTCCATCGGTGCTCATTAAAACTAACCATAAATGGGACGATGTGTTTTTGTACTCGGGCAATGATGCCCTTTTATTAAGTGAATTGTCCTCTAAAAAAATCTACAATATTTCGGTGTCAAAGATTTCGATTAGTCCGTCGGCAAAAAAGAAATTCGATGTTTCATATGCTTCTGCAGAGCACGCCCTTGACTGGAAGAGAATCTACAGCAATGCTTTTAGATCCGCAATAGACACCAAAACGCGTGAATTTCAGTACAAGATATTTAACAGAATACTTCCTTTAAATGATTTCCTCTTCAAAATTGGCAAGTCTAACTCTCCTCTCTGCTCTTTCTGCCAATCCTCAGAGGAAAACATGTCCCACTTCTTTTTCCATTGTCCGTTGGTAGCAAACTTTTGGCAATCAATTAAGCATCTATTGGGGGGTTATGAGCTAATTGAAAGAGAAGTGATCCTAGGGATCACCGACGCAGTTGAAAATGCATTTCTAAAGAATCATCTAATTCTATTAGGAAAACAACATATTTTCAGATGTAAACATAACAACTCTCTTCCTAGCGTAATCAGTTTCACAAAAACTTTGAAAGCAGTCTATGATTCTGAACGTTTAATTGCTAAAGAAAATAACAAGATCAACTTTCATTATGACAAATGGAAGGATCTGTTAGGCTACCTCCTCTCATTTTAAAATAGCTGGCAAGCTGGTGGCACTTCTTGTCTCGAAACAGCTATCTAATCAATTAAAGGCAACTTACTGAACTGTATGTCGTTATACATATATATTGTCTGTAGGCATGGCACTGTCTTTGTGTTTTATAATTTTTTTTTTTTTTAAGAAAAATGTAAATTTATTAGTGTAATGTAAGAAGTTAATTGTAAGTTCTGTACTGTAGGTTATTCTAAGCTATATACTGCAAGTAGTGTATTGTAAATAAGTCACAGAGTTAAGTTATAAGTATAAGTAATGTATAATGTAATGTAACGTGAAATGTAAGTAAGTTATTGTGTGTATTGTAACCTGCTTGTTGGAAAAAAAAAGAAAAAAAAAAAAAAAACACTACAGGTGCTGTGGTTACACACCTGACAAGTGCCCCACACGGGTGAGTAACTGAGCTTTTAAAGCCCGGGCTGAAATTCGCCAGGTAATCGGCCCCTGTGATTTTCACTATGGGTTAGGGTTTAGAGCGGTTTTCACTTGAGTGTCGAAAGCAGGGCGTCAGAGGGCGGTGAAACGGGCATACAATGCTACAGTTTTGATGCGGAGAGGGACTGGTACTAGTCCGCTTTTCCGCTCTTGACTCGCTGTGTGGCTAAGGAAAACGGCGGCTGACAGCTGAAGGCAAGTTCATATTTATTGCTTTATATCACGAAATCGATGTAATGCATAAACAAATTCAATATCTGGTACACACACAATATCTAGCCCATAGTTTATATTAGATCTTCTTCGTGTCTGTGTTTTTTCTCTAGTAGTATAAATGTAGTGTCGAAAACAGGCAGTCGAGCAATCCGGTGCGAATGTCGTATCTTAGCATACCAGTCAAAAGAAAATGATAATAAACGCCTGAAATACCTATTGAAAGACACCTTTATTTGTTTTAATTGTGTATGCAAATTTGTAGAATGATCTTTTGTGATCCTTTACGTTTTTTAGTTCTCTGAAGTGACAGCTTCACAACGGCGATCGAAAGATAAAGCTTGAACATAAAGCTTGTCAACAACATCGAGGGATTTCGGTGATTTAGCGATTTTGAAATAGAAAGATGTATCAATATTGTGCATAAGATTTCCAGAAGTGGTTAATCGTAATAAAAAAGGGTCAGAATGCAAACTTCCAAGTTGACATGCCAGAACTTTAGCATGATCGAGTACCTAAATAGGTTACAAATTTTCACAGGACCTTGTGGAAGCGCCCTGTTCACAGGTTTGCAAAATTTGCAGCCTGTGTAAACCTGTGAAAAGCATGTTTTTCATAGGTAGATAGAAACGGCATTTCCTTCGGTATTACGGGATTACTTTCGCTTGTTGACCGTTCAAGAGTACTTGCTTCGAGTTTTGATTGGTTCACTGGATTGTCTGTGTCCTTTGTGATTGGCCAGAGTAATAGCTTTGCCTCTCGTTTTACGACACTCAATTGAAAACTGCTCTACACTCTTTTTTTATAAGAATCTAGTTTATAAGAATTATATCGAGGCTGAAATTTGCGAATTTTTAAGAATATTTTAAGAATAAACCCAAGGCTGAGATTTTGAAAAGAATATAGTTTTTGAAACAAAATCAGGTATTTTCATTTCCGTCACTTTATCTCCGTGAGGAATGCTTTGTTTAAAGCCAAAACGGCCAGGCTGCAACGAAGAGCAATGGTACATGTGCACAATGGAACACAATACAGATCTGGACACCAAACACTTGTAATTGATTACCCAATACTTGCTAAAACGGAAATGTCAAACGGTATTTTTTAAGAATGTTCATAAGAATATTTTCAGCGTAAAATCGGCAGAAAAATGAGAATATTCAGCCTGGGTCGGAAAAACTGTATTCTTATTTTAAAAAAAAAGAGTGTATAGAGTGGTATTCATGAAGGTCATTTGCTTTTACTTTGGTTTTGCATTATTACGCTTATTGATTGGCTCAAAAATATCGCGCCACTTTCTCAGCCAATTAGAAGAAAAACCAAAACCAATTGTGAGTTTGCTCGCGCACGTTTTCGCGAGCTTACTGACGACTACAGGTAATAAATACACCTTATTCGATGGTTTAACATATAATACGCGCGGATATTTTGCGAGTTGTGTAGTATTTTTCCGAGCCCCGTAGGGGCAAGGAAAAATACGAGCAATGAGCAAAATCTCCGCTCGTATTATATGTTAAACCATCGAATAAGGGATTTATTATTCCACCAATTTTTCCACTTTGTTTGGGCCAGTATTCCGTAAGAATACTGTATCAAATATTTGGGCATTATGATAGACTCTAATCTTAGTTTGAAAAAACCTGTTGACTGCACCGTTAAGAAGTTCAGGAGAAGTATTGGAATTCTTAGCAAAATCCGTCATTATGTAAGTCAAGAAATTCTATTAACTTTATATTATGGCTTAGTATATCCTTTTCTGATTTATGGACTGATTGCCTGGAGTAATATGAGTCTACTGTAAATCCATTTTTTATCTTACAAAAAAAAAGCTGTAAGGGTGATGACATTCTCTAGCTTTGATCATCACTCCAGTCAACTATTCAAGTCTCTGGAGATTATTAAATTTTCTGATCTCGTTACCTTCGTTATTGCCACTTTCATGTATAAATTTTATAATCAATTGTTACCCTCTGTATTCCAGTCCTTCTTCACCAAGTTAGATACTGTCCACAGTTATCATACTAGGCATTCTGCAAAACAGTCTTACTATCTCCCCAAAGCAAGAACAAATCATGGAAAATTTAATATTCGATTTCAAGGCCCTAAGATATGGAATGCCATTGATTATGATATAAAACACTTGCCACTTTCATCATTTAAAATTAAACTGAAACAGAGCTTTCTCCAAAGCTACTAGTCAATTAACTTTTCCCTTTTCTTCACATTAAGATAATATCACTGTTTTTGCAACGCCTTACCATTATGTTTCTGATATTCTTCAATATTCAGTTCATTTATATTTTTTATTTAAGGTAATAGATTACGCGTGTAATTTCAGCTTCTTGCCAAAATTTGACTACTCAATTTGTAAACTGACAACCCGGCATTTTTAACCTAGTGGTTATTTCGGGTTGCCAGAACTCCTTATCTTTAGCAATATATTTATATAATAATTCTGTAATTTAATTTAATGATAAGGAAATAAAGAGGATGTTGTTGTTGTAGTTTGTCCGCCCGTATTTTTGCCCTGTTCTACTGTGTAATAACGTGGCATATTTTGCGCGTTGTTTTGCCCTAATATGGTAAAAGGCGCAATAGTGGAGTAATAAAAAGAGAAACTACTGGTACTGTTTTCTACTACAAAACATGTTTTAATCCTGTTGAAAAAAATCAGAGCTCACAACTGTACCGTTCCAATTGCTTACTTTACCACTAGAGGAAAAAAAGTTAGATCTCAAACAATGGACTTTGCCAGTGATAGTTGTTTTTTTTTTTCTGAGATTTACTCAAGCGTGCGAATATGATTAAATTTGAAAGGAAAATTATCTGGAGTGACATCAAATGGTATGAAATGGGACAACAAACAAACCACGTTATCAGAATAGGTCTATTGTTATTACGTAAATTAAATCGTGAAAATCCTCTGTGCTCCTGTTGATGTGCCATTGACGTTTGTTGAGTCTTTATTGAATGTTTTCTTTTTCTTTTTTCTCTTATAAACAGTCTGGCAGCCGCTATCGTGACACCCCATTCAAACGCTTCCTTGACATTGCACGACGTCAGCAGCAACACGATGCTTAAGATCAGCGGTGCTGTGTTTGATTAGCACATGACGTCATCTGTATACTCAAAACACATCAGGATGATTTTAATTGGGTTTAAACACAAGCGTAAGCACGAGCACAAGTATAAGCCAACATGGCCGATAAGAAAAACGATCACACTCACTCTTCTTGCGCTTTCCTCGCTAGGAGCATTAGCATTAGCAGAAGAAGAACGAACAATTTTGTTTTCTTGTTTTCCTGCTTTTTTAAAAAATTACTATATTTAGAGAGGAAGCCGCATCAGCCCTATGCGGGTCCTCTATTACAGATTGAATTGGAATTTGGCATGTTGGTTTCTTTAAGGAGGGAGGGAAACCGGAGAACTCGGAGAAAACCCCTCGGAGCAAGGCGAGAACCAACAACAAACTCAACCCACATATGACGCCGGGTCCGGTAATTGAACCCAGGCCCCTTTCTTGTGAGATGTGCATGAAAAGAATGTAGGCCATTTCCCAGTCACCTTTAACCTCTGTTTCAAAACGAGTCTACGTGCGAAGCCATTCATCATCATCATCATCACTTTGTTTACCCTCGGATTTGAAGAGTAGCTTATACAGCTAATATCTCCGAGCATTTCACAGTAAGCACAATACAACGGGCAAAGACCAGACTACAACACCGGGAACTCCATGCCCTACAACTCATATGGAAATGAGTTTCACCTACAGGTCCATTTTCATGCAAATCAAAATCATTTTTATTTGAATGGTTTAGCACGTAGACTCGTTTTGAAACAGAGGCAAATGGTAACTCGGAAATGGCCTATTAGTCTGTTCGTTTTTCTTATCCAGTCATGATTACACTTGTGCCTGTCCTTGTGGCTATCAGTTTAGAATAAGGTCATTTTCCATAGATAAGGTTTTTGTTTTATCACTTGATTATTTCCTAGTTTTGTCTGTGCTTTGTTGATACGCTATATTAGTACAACAATTTTAAAGCACTACTTTGTAAACACCAATAGACACACTTGAACAATAAGCAGAAAATAAAAACCCTGATTGTGTTGCAAGTGTTTGTTTGATTTCTTGCTTGTTTACTCTTTTCAGAAGGATGGGATGGGTCAATTTACGTATTTTCTTAAAGAGACTGTGTAACGGCTGAGATAAGTTTCTTTTGTTAACTTTGCCAAATACACACTATCAAACTTAATGTTTGCAAAGAAATAACTTCTATGGATCTAAATAACAAAATCATAGCTTCATTGCAGCCAAACTTGTTTCCCGGGAGCTATAAATTAAAGTTACACGAGTTACAAGCAAACGAGATTAACTTTGAAAACTGTCCAGCCCAACAATATTTCAAAAACCCAAATCGCAACCCGTTTCAATCTTCGTCCGTTTTGGCCATCCGTACCTTCTTTTGTATTTGCAGTGTTTATGAAATGTTCCTTCACTGATTTAAGTAGTTATTTAAATATTTTACCGAATTTTATGATCATGTTTCCATGCTTAAATTTGGCTTAAAAGATCCTGTTTTCGTTACAAATCACTATCTTCTGCACTTTAAGCTACTTTTGAAATCCATTTTCTCTGGCGACTTGCCTTTGTGGATTAATTTCGAAATTACACTGAAAGTAGAATAAGATAATTAAATTGGAATCTACATGTATTTTGCTTAGTGGCGAGCGAGTTTGTGCGAGATGTAATGCGAGTTTAGGCAAGTTTAGGCGAGTTAAATAATTTTTTTTTACTACAAGGAATTATAATATACGATCAATGGTACAGAAGCAGGACCATAGCACCTTTAAAATGGTGTTTCAGGTCGCCATCACCCCCTGTCGCTTTTTATTCCGCGAGTAAAGGCCTGCTGCTGCAATTTACGGACGAGGTCAAGCGTCCGACCAAGCATCAAAAGTGAGCGTTTTAAAAGGATTTTCTTTAATCGTTTAATTTTTAGATATAACCTAGCTTTAGAATAACAAGGTAATAGAGGCTTTTTAACTTACTAAGTAGTAAATTTATATGTATTTAAAACTTTTTTTAATCTTGTAAATCTTGGTACTTTTTATTGCTATTTTATTATTAGAATAAAAGACATTTGACGCGAACTTTGCTTGAATAGGACATTACGAAGGGTTGAGAAGGCTAGAACTCAATAATCTGGCCACTTAACGTGCTTGTAAAAATTAATACCGTTTCCACTGAGACATGCAAAGTTTCTAGTACTATGATCTTTTTCTGCTGTTATATATAATTTGTCGTGCGTTTGAGTTTAACAGATCAATTCCTAGACCTATGTTTGAAAATTAAATTATCGCTAAAAACGTGTACTTTGCCAGTACTCACAGAGGAATTATAAAGAATTATGTGAAGTATACAAGGTCTTCCTGCTCCTAAACGAATATGGTGACCCCCCTTTTTTATTTCAAAATTTAAGTTCCCTTAACGTAACAAACGCGTAGGTGAAGTTTGGTTAAAAATCCATGTTCAGTTCTATTTCAGGGTAATGACCTTAATGACTGAACGAGCGCAATCTGAACGTTGTTTGAAACGACCCGCAATTTTTTGATGACCAGCAAGGACCATTAGAACTCCATTTCTCCACTGACATATACCGACTGAATATTTGACACACTCCATTTGGCAATATTGCTTTTATTTTTCACTTTGTCTTGTGATACACACAAAGTTTTACTAAAGTACCTCGCACTGCTGTGCGGCAATATTGCTGCTTTCTGCTGATCGGCCACATTAATTATCGTAGGCGCTGTAGAAACAAAAAGAGAACCGTTTGATTAACTTATCAATATTAAGTTTGAGTGCTGTTTCTATGAAATTTTTGTAAACTTTAGAAAAAAAATATTTTTAAAGGTACCAGAGATTCGTTTGTGACTTAGAGATAAGGTTGCGCCTCATTTGTGGTACTTAAGTGCCATTGGCAATTAGTAAATATCTATTTATTCAGAATTAATCAACAATTATATTATTATTATTATTATTATTATTATTATTATTATTATTATTATTATTATTATTATCATTTTGTAGTGTGTTTTTTTAATTATTGTTTTTATATTTCTGTTTTAATTTCTATGCGATTGCCACCAAGAAACTTTATTAACAGTATAATTCCAAAATCGCTTGACTTCAACAGTCATGTACAACCAGGTAATACTGCTTCATAACTTACCAGCCATTATGCCAGCCAGTGTGACACATGCAGCACTTGTATCCACCGGAACACCTGTTGTCAAAAATTGATACGTGGTATTCTTTATAATTGCAGGATGATCGGCACTTTCGGGAAAAACAGCCTTCTAGTTCGCAGCCACTGCCGCAGTCGGCTTGAGATAAAAAATGAAAAAAAAAAAACATGGTAAAAAAGGTAGACGATATGAATAATCTCATTAAAAATGTTTACTGTTTTCCGGGATCTTTTCCGAGGTTAAGAATATTTAAAAATCGACGTTTCGATCAGTTTCACTGATCTTCTTCAGGCTGTTGTTAATAAACGGCATGTAATACATGCAGAGGCGATGACGTTTCACAAGGGGTCTTACATAATTTTCTGAGGAAATTTGTCAAAAACTTAACGTAAATAAAAGTAGCTGACGCCTTGTTCGTGATTAAGACTGTTATCCAACTGCAGCTTACATTTTTTAAACCTAAGAAGCAATGTTAGTGATTGTATAAATAGCATAGTTAGGATCTGATGGAATTCAAATAAATACAGTAGTTATGAATTTACAGCTCAAGGATGCAAAGTTAAAAATACATTTTCTTCGTAGATCACAGTTGCTCAATTGAACAACAGCAATATTTTATTTTATATTTTTTTTTAGATTTCCCTATGTTGACTCAACAAAGATTACGTTATATTATAGCGTGACTTGCGATAAACGACATACGATACGTGGGAGCTAGCTTTTAAGCTGCGAGAAAGGTCAAACGGTCTCTTGCTCACAGCGGCCCTGTATCTTCTAAGAATTAAAAAAATTTCTGTCTACTAAATCTAATAAACCCCATCATATAAAATTTAGTCTCTTTCGTTTATACATTGTAGTGTTCCATTCTAACTGCACGAGAGTATTTTGCTTTTGTGTTCTACGCGGCGATTTCTTGTTATTAAGTTAAACTTGATTTCTGTTCAACTGCGCTAAACGGATCCGGTCGATCGGATGCCTGCATTAAAGCGATGACGTCATCAGTGCACGTCATCGCTTAAAAATGACAATATGGCGGATTGTTTGTCATCTGTGTTTGTCATTTGTGATGACAAACAATCCGCAATTTTGTCATTTTTAACAACAGCCTGAAGAAGATCAGTGAAACTGATCGAAACGTCGGTTTTTAAATATTCTTAACCTCGGAAAAGATCCCGGAAAACAGTAAACATTTTTAATTTCTTAAGATGAGAGGTGAAAGTTTCAGAAATAGGATGAATAATATCTTAGAGGAATCATCCATTTTAAGAATCTTGTTAAACCACGAGGGAATTTAACGAGGGAGAACGCAAAGGGGATGAGTGGTGATTAATCTATGTATGGTTATGTCAACAGAATTTTCTAAAAGCATTTATACGTATTGTAATGCAAATACTGTATTAATTTTCCTGAATTTCCCATGTTTTCCACTGTTTCGGACTACCTTTGGAATAATTGGCCATTTATTAATTACAATGCAGCAAACTAATATAACGGGTTGATCTATCGATGCTGTTGCATCACATGTGAGTCTTTTTGTCCCCCATCCCCCCCCCCCCACAAAAAAAATTATAATTTGCTTATTTCGTTTCTCAACGTCTGCATAGAGTTTTCCGTCTCTGTTATAAGGTTTTTTCGAAAACATAAACGAAAAAAAAATCATATTCGAGCGAATAATTTGGTTCTTCGTTCAGGGTTGAAAACAAATAAATGGCGCGCGCTGCCAATTATGCTTTCGGCGGGAAAACTTGGAGGCCGCGCTGAAGGCCGGGAGATCGTTTTCGTGGAAGACGGACCTTGGAATACCACAGAATATGCAACTAACAGTTTTCATGGCTCCTAACTGGCTTATTATTCAAGGGATGGTAGAATTAATATTTCACAATTAGTTTACTTACCCTAGTTTTCTATGAGCGAGTGAGCTGATTGACTAGTAAAAATCCTAAAGGATTGCAGTCCAAAACTTACAATTTTATGCACTTTTAAGCCAAAAATTAAGAATAGTTGTCTGATTGTGTTCTATCGGCGAATAGAAACCAATGGAAGAAGAAACCAGATTCGCGGGTTTCCAATAGAACTCGGATGAGTTTCTAATTAATCGGAAAGAAAGCAAAGTTAGCAATTTAAGATGAGTCTCACCTGCTCGTTTGTAAACAGAGTTCTCCATACCGTCACTTAACTGATTCAGTTCATCGTCATTTTCCGGCTCGTACGGTTTGGCGAGAACCACTGCCACTTGTACAATGACAAACGCCAAAACAATCTTATGAATGTAAGACATGTTGGCTGAAATGGAAAAAATGAGCTTATAAAGAGAGGAAACGCTAAGGTGAATCAGTTCTATGTGACAATTTGCAATTATAGTCACTAGCTATTTAGGTCTGCTTCCTTGGTTTCTATTCGTATCAAGAAATGGTCTGTTGTTCTGGCTCAACTTCTCACATTTTGCATTAAACAATAGTCCTTTTGTTCTTGGTAGCGCTGAGGGACTTTGGCCGACGCTAAGCGGAAAAGCTCGTGAGTAATCGAAAAATTTTCGGCATGACAATTTTGCTGCATTGGGGGAGTGAATAGCGTAAATTTGCCATGTCAGGTAATAGGCTCCTGGCCACGTGTCTCATTCGGACCACCAAAGTCTAAATAATAAAAGCTTGGTATTACTTGAAGCACGAAAATAACCATGCCAAACTGTTTATTCATACTCACGCTTTGAACTTGAAATCTCCCCTGTTATTCCTCATACTTGTGAAGACGCGAAACAACGCTTTAAACATGAAATCTTGCTTAACGTTTTATTGATTCTTGCGAGGACCCGAACCCACGCTTTGAACACGAAACTTTGCTTAACTTTTTATTCATACTTGTGAAGACGCGAAACAACGCTTTAAACATAAAACCTCGCTATAATGTTTATTGATTCTTGTGGAGACTTTGAACACGAAACTTTGCTTAACTTCTAATTCATACTAGTGAAGACGCGAAACAACGGTTTGAACATGAAACTGCTTAAAGTTTTATTCATGCTTGTGAAGACGCGAAACAACGCTTTAAACATGAAATCTTGCTTAACTTTTTATTGATTCTTGTGAGGACCCGAACCCACGCTTTGAACACGTAACTTTGCTTAACTTCTAATTCATACTAGTAAAGACGCGAAACAACGCTTTAAACATGAAACCTCACTTAACTGTTTATTGATTCTTGTGAAGAACCGAACCCGCGCTTTGAACACAAAAAGTTTTATTCATGCTTGTGAAGACGCGAATGAACGCTTTCAGCATGAAACCTCGCTTAGCTTTTTATTGATTCTTGTGAGGACGCGAAACAACGCTTTGAGGGTCCTAGCTTTTGGAATTGCCGTCGTTTCGCCTACGAGTAAATTCACTTACGAGCAGTTTGCTTACGTCTTCGGTCGATTCGCCTACGTCTAAAGTCGTTTCGTTAACGAGCTGTTGGAGGTTTCACTAAAGAATAAAGTTAAAACGCTAACGTCTTTATACAGTGGCTTTTGTTCCGGTCAATAATGGTACCGTTAATGGGAACGTTCTCTGTTAGTTTAACTTTACTTGCAAATCACGCAAATACGTGAAAAGAGAATATTTTTGGAATTAAAAAAATCTTACAAGCAAACGAACAGCTAAAACTAAGATGTCAAGAAACTGAAATGGTCTCACCTTCCTTTTACCGTCTAAAACTTTGAAATGAACTCCGAGCTTAAAGCCTTTCTTCTTGGAAATGACTAGAGCTTATCTCTAGTACACGCTATAACCCTGTTAGTATAATTTATGGCTGAGTTGGCAAGCGCTGGAGAAATTCGTTGTCGGTCATACAAATCAAACAGATGAAAACATTTGCTTTCCATACATTGATAATCTTTATTATTACATGTGCAACCAGTTTGTCGTTATTTGATTTGGCTTTTGTCCTTTATATGTCTTCATTTTTCTTGCGAAAAAGAAACGATTATATTCCACGCATGGTTGATGCACACGAGACTCAAGTGACCTCAATCGAGTTTTCAGTTTTTATTGATTCACAACGGAGCTACACGCTCGTGGAATATTCGCGAATGCATTGGCTATGACCTCCATGAAGAAGACAAAATGTTTTCCCTCAGTTACCAGTTTGTCGACATATTAACTTTCATATAACACAATCATAGGAACAAAATTCGGTTTAACAGTGTTCCATTCATGTAAACAGATAAATATAGTTTTTCTACTGCTCTAAAGGATTCCGTGACTTATCTGCCTGTCTTAAGTACACGTTATACATATTGTAGTATAATTTATGGGTGAGCTGGCAATCCCCATTAGAATAGCTAACTGGTTGCGTGGACTTTGCTGTCCATACCTTCATAATCTTTACTGTTTCAGTCTGTTTAGTTGCAGCTACGTATACCGTATTTTATCTTTATTTTATTTTTGGGCTTTTTTTTTGTGAATAGTTACTGCGCAATTATATTCCACACATGATTGTTGCACATGCACGAAAATCAAGTGATCTCAGTCGAGTTTCAGCTTCTTGTTTTAATTCACAATTGAGCTGCGCGATCGTGGAATAATCATGAGTCGGAACAAGTTATGATCTCTTGCATGAAGACAAAATGTTTTCTGTTCCCAGTTTTTTGATATTTTGACACCAAAATAACACCGCATTTCCGTTAAACAGTGTTTGGCCGATCTGGAAAAATGGAAAAGGTTATTTTAACGCTCTTAAATACTCCGCCACTAACACCAGGTTCCTTAACTTCCTACGCAGAACATGTGAGTAGGACGCAAGAGTCTGCCACTCAATATACATTTCAATCAATTTTTACAAGCGGCTTTAAACAAGTTCATTTTTGTTATTTTCTATCACCGGGGTATGTTTTCCTTTTTAGTTTTAGATTTGCAGGATTTAAACTCAAGGTCGCAAGCGAGCTGGTACTCTAATTAAGAATCAAAACCTTTCAACATGTTCAAAGCAACAACCTTAGAGCAGGGGCCAAAACCTAAATCGAATTGCTGTCGTTTCGCCTACGATCGAATTCGCTAAGGAATAGCTTGCTAACGTCTTAGGTCGATTCGACTACGTCTAAAGTCGTTTCGCTAACGAGCTGTAGGTCGTCGGCTTAGTATCAGGCGATATTCCGCGCGATTTCGCAGGATAATTGTTAAATATTCGTCAATTTGAATTATGAAGGTTTCGCTCCCAACCGAGTTCGCACCGTCCGAGCTTGAATTACGTGAGTGTTAATTTCTTATAATCATAATAAGGTAAGAAGCTCGTATTTGAGTCTTTTTTGCGATGTAGAGACGATCTCATCTTTTTATAGAGTGGCTTTTGTCCGGTCAATATTGGTACCGTTAATGGGAACGCCCTCTGTTAGTTTAACTTTACTGGCAAATCAGGCAAATACGTGAAAAGAGAATATTTCTTGGACTTAAAAAAATCTTACAAGAAAACAGACTGCTAAAACTAAAATGTCAAGAAATTGAAATGGTCTCACCTTCCCTGTACCGACTAAAACGTTGAAATGAACTCCGAGCTTAAAGCCTTCCTTTTTGGAAATGACTAGAGCTTATCCCTAGTACACGCTATAACCCTGTTAGTATAATTTATGGTTGAGTTGGCAATCACGGGAGAAATTCGTTGTCGGTCATGCAAATTAAAAAACTGAAAAAAAAAAATTATAAATAAAACAATTGTTGTTCATACATTGATAATCTTTATTGTTTCATGTGCAGCCAGTTTTTCGTTATTTGACTTGGCTTTTGTCTTTGTATGTCTTCACTTTTCAATACTTGCGAAAAAGAAACGATTATATTCCACGCATGGTTGATGCACACGAGAATCAAGTGACCTCAATCGAGTTTTCAGTTTTTATTGATTCACAACGGAGCTACACGCTCGTGGAATATTCGCGAATGCATTGGCTTTGACCTCCATCAAGGAGACAAAATGTTTTCCCTCAGTTGCCAGTTTGTCGACATATTAACTTTCATATAACACAATCATAGGAACAAAATTCGGTTTAACAGTGTTCCATTAATGTAAACAGATAAATATAGTTTTTCTACTGCTCTAAAGGAATCCGTGACTTACTGCCTGTCTCAAGTACACGTTATACATATTGTAGTATAATTTATGGGTGAGCTGGCAATCCCCATTAGAATAGCTAACTGGTTGCGTGGACTTTGCTGTCCATACCTTCATAATCTTTACTGTTTCAGTCTGTTTAGTTGCAGCTACGTATACCGTATTTTATCTTTATTTTTTGGGGGGAGCTTTACTCTTGTGAATAGTTACTGCGCAATTTTATTCCACACATGATTGTTGCACATGCACGAAAATCAAGTGATCTCAGTCGAGTTTCAGCTTCTTGTTTTAATTCACAATTGAGCTGCGCGATCGTGGAATAATCATGAGTCGGAACAAGTTATGACCTCCGGCATGAAGACAAAATGTTTTCTGTTCCCAGTTTGTTGATATTTTGACACAAAAATAACACCGCATTTCCGTTAAACAGTGTTTGGCCGATCTGGAAAAATGGAAAAAATTATCTTAACGCTCTTAAATACTCCGTCACTAACACCAGGTCCCTTAACTTCCTACGCAGAACATGTGCGTAGGAGGCAAGAGTCTGCCACTCAATATACATATTAATCAATTTTTACAAGCGGCTTTAAACAAGTTCATTTTTGTTATTTGTATCACCGGGGTACGTTTTCCTTTTTAGTTTTAGATTTGCAGGATTCAAACTCAAGGTTGCAAGCGAGCTGGTACTCTAATTAAGAATCAAAACCTTTCAAAGCAACAACCTAGCTTAGAGCAGGGACCAAAACCTAAATCGAATTGCTGTCGTTTCGCCTACGAGTGAATTCGCTAAGGAATAGCTTGCTAACGTCTTAGGTCGATTCGACTACGTCTAAAGTCGTTTCGCTAACGAGCTGTAGGTCGTCGGCTTAGTATCAGGCGATATTCCGCGCGATTTCGTAGGATAATTGTTAAATATTCGTCAATTTGAATTATGAAGGTTTCGCTCCCAACCGAGTTCGCACCGTCCGAGCTTGAATTACGTGAGTGTTAATTTCTTATAATAAGGTAAGAAGCTCGTATTTGATTTTTTTTTTGCGATGTAGAGACGATCTCATCTTTTTATAGAGTGGCTTTTGTCCGGTCAATATTGGTACCGTTAATGGGAACGTCCTCTGTTAGTTTAACTTTACTGGCAAATCAGGCAAATACGTGAAAAGAGAATATTTCTTGGACTTAAAAAAATCTTACAAGAAAACAGACTGCTAAAACTTAAATGTCAAGAAATTTGAAATGGTCTCACCTTCCTTGTACCGACTAAAACGTTGAAATGAACTCCGAGCTTAAAGCCTTCCTTTTTGGAAATGACTAGAGCTTATCCCTAGTACACGCTATAACCCTGTTAGTATAATTTATAGTTGAGTTGGCAATCACGGGAGAAATTCGTTGTCGGTCATGCAAATTAAAAAACTGAAAAAAAAATTATAAATAAAACAATTGCTGTCCATACATTGATAATCTTTATTCTTTCATGTGCAGCCAGTTTGTCGTTATTTGACTTGGCTTTTGGCTTTGTATGTCTTCACTTTTCAATTCTTGCGAAAAAGAAACGATTATATTCCACGCATGGTTGATGCACACGTGAATCAAGTGACCTCAATCGAGTTTTCAGTTTTTATTGATTCACAACGGAGCTACACGCTCGTGGAATATCCGCGAATGCATTGGCTATGACCTCCATCAAGGAGACAAAATGTTTTCCCTCAGTTACCAGTTTGTCGACATATTAACTTTCATATAACACAATCATAGGAACAAAATTCGGTTTAACAGTGTTCCATTAATGTAAACAGATAAATATAGTTTTTCTACTGCTCTAAAGGATTCTGTGACTTATCTGCCTGTCTCAAGTACACGTTATACATATTGTAGTATAATTTATGGGTGAGCTGGCAATTCCCATTAGAATAGCTAACTGGTTGCGTGGACTTTGCTGTCGATACCTTCATAATCTTTACTGTTTCAGTCTGTTTAGTTGCAGCTACGTATACCGTATTTTATCTTTATTTTTTGGGGGGGGCTTTACTCTTGTGAATAGTTACTGCGCAATTATATTCCACACATGATTGTTGCACACGAAAATCAAGTGATCTCAGTCGAGTTTCAGCTTCTTGTTTTAATTCACAATTGAGCTGCGCGATCGTGGAATAATCATGAGTCGGAACAAGTTATGACCTCCGGCATGAAGACAAAATGTTTTCTGTTCCCAGTTTTTTGATATTTTGACACAAAAATAACACCGCATTTCCGTTAAACAGTGTTTAGCCAATCTGGAAAAATGGAAAAGGTTATTGTAACGCTCTTAAATACTCCGTCACTAACACCAGGTCCCTTAACTTCCTACGCAGAACATGTGCGTAGGAGGCAAGAGTTTGTCACTCAATATACATTTCAATCAATTTTTACAAGCGGCTTTAAACAAGTTCATTTTTGTTATTTGTATCACCGGGGTATGTTTTCCTTTTTAGTTTTAGATTTGCAGGATTTAAACTCAAGGTCGCAAGCGAGCTGGTACTCTAATTAAGAATCAAAACCTTTCAACATGTTCAAAGCAACAACCTTAGAGCAGGGGCCAAAACCTAAATCGAATTGCTGTCGTTTCGCCTACGAGTGAATTCGCTAAGGAATAGCTTGCTAACGTCTTAGGTCGATTCGACTACGTCTAAAGTCGTTTCGCTAACGAGCTGTAGGTCGTCGGCTTAGTATCAGGCGATATTCCGCGCGATTTTGCAGGATAATTGTTAAATATTCGTCAATTTGAATTACGAAGGTTTCGCTCCCAACCGAGTTCGCACTTGAGCCGAGCTTGAATTACGTGAGTGTTAATTTCTTATAATAAGGTAAGAAGCTCGTATTTGAGTCTTTTTTTTTTGCGATGTAGAGACGATCTCATCTTTTTATAGAGTGGCTTTTGTCCGGTCAATATTGGTACCGTTAATGGGAACGCCCTCTGTTAGTTTAACTTTACTGGAAAATCAGGCAAATACGTGAAAAGAGAATATTTCTTGGACATAAAAAAATCTTACAAGAAAACAGACTGCTAAAACTAAAATGTCAAGAAATTGTAAGATGCATCAAAATTCGCCGACTTCAATGTCCGCGATTTCAATGGTCTCACCTTCCTTGTACCGATCAAAACGTTGAAATGAACTCCGAGCTTAAAGCCTTCCTTTTTGGAAATGACTAGAGCTTATCCCTAGTACACGCTACTAGTCGTTTCGTTAACGAGCTGTAGGTCGTCGGCTTAGTATCAGGCGATATTCCGCGCGATTTTGCAGGATAATTGTTAAATATTCGTCAATTTGAATTACCGGCGAAGGTTTCGCTCCCAACTGAGTTCGCACCGTCCGAGCTTGAATTACGTGAGTGTTAATTTCTTATAATCATAATAAGGTAAGAAGCTCGTATTTGAGTCTTTTTTGCGATGTAGAGACGATCTCATCTTTTTACAGAGTGGCTTTTGTCCGGTCAATATTGGTACCGTTAATGGGAACGCCCTCTGTTAGTTTAACTTTACTGGCAAATCAGGCAAATACGTGAAAAGAGAATATTTCTTGGACATAAACAAATCTTACAAGAAAACAGACTGCTAAAACTTAAATGTCAAGAAATTGAAATGGTCTCACCTTCCCTGTACCGACTAAAACGTTGAAATGAACTCCGAGCTTAAAGCCTTCCTTTTTGGAAATGACTAGAGCTTATCCCTAGTACACGCTATAACCCTGTTAGTATAATTTATGGTTGAGTTGGCAATCACGGGAGAAATTCGTTGTCGGTCATGCAAATTAAAAAACTGAAAAAAAAAAATTATAAATAAAACAATTGTTGTTCATACATTGATAATCTTTATTGTTTCATGTGCAGCCAGTTTTTCGTTATTTGACTTGGCTTTTGTCTTTGTATGTCTTCACTTTTCAATACTTGCGAAAAAGAAACGATTATATTCCACGCATGGTTGATGCACACGAGAATCAAGTGACCTCAATCGAGTTTTCAGTTTTTATTGATTCACAACGGAGCTACACGCTCATGGAATATTCGCGAATGCATTGGCTATGACCTCCATCAAGGAGACAAAATGTTTTCCCTCAGTTGCCAGTTTGTCGACATATTAACTTTCATATAACACAAACATAGGAACAAAATTCGGTTTAACAGTGTTCCATTAATGTAAACAGATAAATATAGTTTTTCTACATAAGCTTCACAGCTACCCCAGGTGTTGAGCTTCAGAAACTGCATGAGCAAATCATGATATGCTTGTCGTTTTCAATGAAATAAATTTAGTACCTCTTGTTTTTATCTATTTTTCTGTTTTAATTTTACAGTAAGGAAACAAAAATTGGCTTCCAAGTCGAATGAAGCTACTCACTTCAGTACGTTGGGTTTTTTCACCTCCCTTAACTTGAAAAGTGAAATTTGTTTTTGCGACAATATTAATGCGTCATATGACCAAATAATGCATATATTGTTTTGATTCGTTAAGAGCATGTGCGATAATAGATATTTCTTACAAGATTCTCTTTTTTTTCATCAGAGAAATTGAATTTGTCACAATACATAGCTTAAAAACTCTATCATGGTTTACAGTTTGTATTTGAGCGTTACTAAATAAACACTAAGTCTTTATTATCATACCAAAGTAATGTTATCGCCTGTTTGATATGTAATAATTTGAATTTTTTAATCGTGTTTTATTTTATGAATTTATAAGGTATAGTCAAGTTAATGCTCGGAATAAGCCATATTTTGACAATAAATTTTTCCGGGATGCCATTTCACCAAGCATCAAGTTTGGAAAAACATAAAATTTCTTACCATTTCTATGTTGGAGCGCAGATTCATCATGGCAGCTTGAATAACCTGCTATCGCATTGTACTGTGCTCCTGATATAAAATCCGTCCTTTTCCTTCGTTAAGTCCATTGAATTCTCCTTCAACTCTGTGCATGTTGGGGAGACTTCTGACAACAACGGGACTGTAATGAACTGCACAATATTGGTAAACGGCTATGTGTGGCCATCGTTCCAAACCTGTTTCACTTGTTGGTAGACTGACAGTTTCGTTTGCTCTCTGTCGATGACGAAAATCGTCTCGTAAAATATTTTCAATGGAAAAGGAAATCTTATCGCTACATAACTTCACGTTTATGGAACAACCTACCTGACAATATAAGAGGAGCGTCCTCTCTTAGAATTTTTAAAAATTTACTGAAAAATGTTAACCTGACCACCGAGGCCAACTGCTGCTGTAATCTTTGTATCGATTAGTTTACATTTTTAAATTTTATTGTCTACGTAGTTTTTAAATTTTTATAGTCTAGTTTTTAAATTTTAAATTTTATAGTCTAATTTTTGTATTTTTATTGAATAGATAATCATATTTAAATTTTTTACATTGTAATTTTTAGAATACACGTTCACTTTTAAACGAGCCCCAGGCTCATTGGTGACATGTGTTTAAATAAAGTACTACTAAAGTACTACTACTACTACATCTACTTTTTGCTGAAGGGATTCCATTTCAATAACGGCGACAGTGAACGAAATGGGCTAAATTTCTGACTCATTACGTCAATGTCGCTCATGCATCAGTAACAAATGCTCTGAGAAGACCATTTTGCGCGCAGTATTTTCGACAAAGCATTCGTCTTTGTCATCGACGTGAAAGAGTTTTCGTATATCCCCAGGCAAAAAGCATATAATAGTGCTCTTCATTTCAATGCAGCCAATCACCAGAGTCGAATTGTCATCAATAACCAATAAAATAAAACCACATGTTTACCATCTCTCACACCCTCAATTTGGATTTCAAATCACCGCCCTGTAGACTTTAATCACTTAAGATAGGACGCTACCCGTATTCAGCATTGTTACAATTATTCACAGATGACCGAGGTAAGTTAGATCTTGGAAGTCTCTCAAATACTGCACAGACTGCCGTTAATGGTATATTTTCAGAAAGTTAGCAGTATTTTTTCTACTGTATTTGAAATGCTTTCACGGGTTGTGATACATTAGTTGAGAAATTCGAGATTTCAGTTTAGGACAGAAATAATTAACTTCGCAGAAAAGACCGAGTTAAAAAAAAAAGTTTGAGAAAAAATTCTTAAAAATTTTTTTCATGTTGAAAAATGTCTTCCTGGAAAAAATATTAAAATTTTCCCTGTTTTTGGTCTAAAGGTGAAATTTTAACTTAAAAAAAACTTTGAGAAAGAAAAATGTTTATGTTTTTATTAGGTTATTTGTTCTAAAAAATATCTTCGTTCTTAGACTGAAGTTTAAAGTATAAATATCCGAACTTTACCACGGAAATGCAAACATGTGTCGTTTTAATCAGTGATTTTTACGAAGAGAAGGGATGGGATCATTTGTACGCGCGCGCTCCCTAGCCTCCACGCGCGTTTGCAGCGAAAACATAGAGATTAAATGTCCCTCGTGTCGACTTTTGTCCTTTTTGTCCTTATTTTGACCTTTTTGTCCTTCAGTAACGTCTACATTAGACAATGATATTAACAAAACTCTGTCATTTGCGTCAATATTTCATGCCATTAACATGGTTAGAAGAGTTTGCCGAGACTGTCCGGTTCCGGGATGTGGAGCAAAATATCTCGTGAAATTATCTAACCATCTTACTAATGTTCATCAGCTGGATCTCAATCAAAGAAGAAAGTGGCTACAAGAAGCAAAACTACAACCTAAAGTTAAAGTAATCATCTATGAAAACACTGAGAACAGCCAAGAACTTAAAGCGTGTACCATACCTCCGTCTATTCAACAACAAGGTATTGACATTAACTACCAGTTATCCACGTCAAGAAAATCAAAGGATTTATTGAAAAACAGAAGTAAAGGCATTCGAAAAACAGACAAGACTAGCAAACGGTCTAAAATAGCAACACCTTCACATCTACGGTGGCTTTCTCTGTAAAGTTTTTGCATAAATATTTGCTGTAGGATGACACGGACATATAGGTTTAAGTCTGTTTTTGCAATCTTTGTTTGAAGGAATATAACGTCAACGGCTATTATATAAATCAAAGTGTATTAAAAGAAGAAATTGAGTGATTTTCTTCTGTTTATTTCCTTAAAAACTCTAATTGTTTACTTAAAAGATATTCAATGAACGTTTCCAGAATTAGGGGTTTCGCTTAATACAAAGGCCTTACAAACATGCTTTTCCCAAGGGTTATTATCGGAGCGAAAAATTCACACTCAAACCTTACAGTTTTCCAGTTCAAAATTTTGTATTAAGTCAAGATCGTAATTTCGAGAAATCATTTAACTAGTTAAGTGACCAAGAGAAAACAACGCCAAAAAAGAATAAAACTAACAATTATTACAAGCAGCAAAAATAGATTTACAATTGCGCTTACAATGACATTTTGATTTCAACACTATATATTGAGTCAATACTGAGTAAACCTTATTAATCGGGCGTGGCCGATTTATAGTTTACCCTTTGGTCGTCCTAGAGCATAGTCTCCTGGCGCGGCCAAAAAGACGGGGATAGCTTGGGGTTGCTACAAAACCGCTACGGGTGACGCATACCGCAATGGTTTTCATTTTAGTTTTGACAGGAAATCGTTGCAGGCACACTTGGTCGACTTTTGGGTTAATGTGTAATCAGGTTGTGTTTTTTTGCTTCGGCGGAAGGACAGAGAAAAAAGCTTACGGGGCAAAGTACAGTATGGGGCCCAGTTCTCGGCCACTTTTGACGTAAACTTGTATTTCTTACCTCAGAAGAACCGCAGGAACTTGAAATTTCTCCCAGAGCTAGCTACATTATTCAGCTTTTTGGTGTAAAGCTATCGACCGGTCAAAAATTAATTTGCCCGAGCAATAATAAAAATAAAAGCTCCATTTGTGGGCCCAGTTCTCGGCCACCTTGGCCCAGTTCTCGGCCACTTTTGACGTAAACTTGTATTTCTTACCTCAGAAGAACCGCAGGAACTTGAAATTTCTCCCAGAGCTAGCTACATTATTCAGCTTTTTGGTGTAAAGCTATCGACCGGTCAAAAATTAATTTGCCCGAGCAATAATAAAAATAAAAGCTCCATTTGTGGACCCAGTTCTCGGCCACCTTGGCCCAGTTCTCGGCCACTTAAAAGATTGTGCGTAATTATCTGTAAAAAAAATGCTCAATTAATTTTTACAGTCATAAAATCACTCTGTAAACCTATTTATAGTATATCGATCCCAAATTATTTTTATGAGGCTTTGTTTTACTTTAGAACGCGCCTAGTTGCCTATGTGCAGGTTCTGGCAAAACCGCATTGTGTGACCCGTGCATTTAGATGGTTTATTTTGCAGTGAAAAGGTCTTGAAAGATTTAGGTGTTGTAGAAATAATAGACAAGACAAGAGTCAGCTCAAAACTTAGAGATAAGATTGAACTTTATTTTTAAAACATTTATTTCTTTCATTCTGGCAGCAGCAGATGAAATTATATTAAAAACCAAGCGCTAAGCTGTGATAGCGAGCAGGGTGGCCGAGAACTGGCAAATACGCAAACGTCGCAAGAAAAAATTTCGAAGTAAATTAAGACCAAAAAATACAACGGTTCAACGAAAAGTTAACTAAAGCAGAAAGCTGAATTATTCTACGTTTCACATGCCAAAAATTAGCTCGTATGGTGGGGGCTTTTGGATAAAATACGAATTTAACTACATCCATGAATTTGGAGCCGTAAACAAACAAATTTTTCGGGAATGCAAATTCACTCACCTCCGCGTAAACTCGACGTGTGAGCTTTCTATATCGAATTGAACGATCAAACTCAAGATACTTAAAGCACATGAATCAGTCTATCGTTTGAAGGAAATACCTTTTTCTTTTGATTCAACTGGAGTGTGAAAAAACGCGTTAAACACAAAGTGGCCGAGAACTGGACCCGGCCGAGAACTGGGCCCCATACTGTACTGATATTCACCATTGTGAAATTGCACTTACTTTGACAAGTTAAAGTTATTTTTGTAAATGAAAAAGGTAACGTCATTGATGTCACGCAGTGTTTTTTTTTAGCAAACTAGATGGTTTGCTGGTTTCTGACTATGAATGGGGGTGTGATCTTGCGGTATATTTTTTGAGCCTGACTCCGCCGTAAAACTTTTTTTTTATTTAGCAAGAACTGTGTCGATTTTCATTTCTGAACAATTGGTCGTCAAGTCGTTTGTCACAAAGAGTAGAATGTTTGTACAGCATGTTTTGGAATTATTTTAGATTTGGTTAGTAAGACGCTTCTGAAGACCTGAGCAAAACATTGGGAATGTACAGTATTAATAGGAGCTTGAATGGAATTTTTCACAAGTTGGAGAAAGGTATCAACTGAAAAAAATGGACTTCAAAATGAGAACTTGGATTTTGTTGTAATTAAATTTTATCGCGGATTGGATGCATAATATCACGGCTTTGAAAGTCTTCAAATAATTAGAAAGGTTCCTTTCTTCCTTTTGATCTTATTGTTATTTTCATGTATTGATTATTCGAAAGTGGTTTTCGTTGATACGAAAAAAAAAACGGGTTTTCACTGAATTGCTTGAAGTATTTTTAGACGTGATAATATTGGCTTAATCAAATTACATTGTGCACGAAATATTTGTTATTCTTTTGTCTTGAAACTTTGAGGAAATTGAAATTTTTGTTTGACAGTAGTGTATGAAAGGCATTTTATAGAACTGAATAAAAAATAAGAAACATTGATAAAGGTTATTTCAAAGATTTATTTTGCCTGATTTTGAAGGGTTTCAGGAGTTTTAAAGAGTGCTGGTAAACGGCTGTATGTTGTTTGTGATTACGGATCTTATTTAGTTTCGAACGCTCTAATTTTTGAAAGGTTAAAACAGGTTAAAACCGGGCGGTTTCATGAGTTTTTTGGGTAGAAAGGTACGGTGGTGGTCAAAAAAAAAATGTTTAGAAAGGAATGACTGTAGTAGCACGTAAGTCGGAGGTTTGCGTGAGTCACGGGGTATAGTATGCGTGAGCTGGATTTTCGGCGTCATAACGGCATGTTTTGTTTACTGAAAGATACACTCGACGTTTAGTTAGCTTAGTCGGCTTGGGAAACTATTTTAAAAATGAATGTTGTAATAGTTAATTAATAGTAATCTAGAATTAACCCACTCTCGATTGGAGTCTGTTCTGGATTCGCGCTACCTTTTCGCCGCGAAGGAATTTTGTAAAATTTCGCTAGTGGAAAGAGGTACTGTAAGAACAGTATCAATAACTCAAAAGGAGGAACTTCTTTGTAGCTCTGAATTAAGACGTATGATAAAATTTTAGAATAAGAAACTTTCGATATATGGTTTTCATATTGTTTTTGTCAATTTCCTTTTGTGGCAGATTTTTTGAGAATCAGCTTTTCTTTCGTGTGATGACAGACACAGGACAGAACGAGAGGTGGATGAGAAAGATGCCGAAGATGAATAGGCACCGAAAAACGACAAGAACCGTCAAGGACTTATCTTTAGAGGGCGGGGAGTTTTGGCATACTGTATTTCGAGGACTGGACTGGACTGGACTAGTAAAACGCGGACTAGTAAAACGCGGACTTGTAAAACGCGGACTAGTAAAACGCGGACTTGACGTCTGTTGAGTGCAGTCGTTTGTATTGCTCACACGAGGTAGAACGGGGCCCGTCCAGAAATCAACAGTCAATGGTAAATAAAGGTGACGGGCCTACACGACTCCTACGTTCGTGACATTAGAATATTTGCCGTTAAATGTTTAAATTCGGTCTTTCGACCTTATTTGCTTCTGACTTCTTTCTGAGGGTACTGTTTTAATTTGGGGGCAGTATGTGGTAAATAAAGGTGACGGGCCTACACGACTCCTACGTTCGTGACATTAGAACATTTGCCGTTATATGTTCAAATTCGGTCTTTCGACCTTATTTGCTTCTGACTTCTTTCTGAGGTTACTGTTTTTTTGAGACATTATGTATTGAAGAGAGCCGTAAGATGATTGTGGCCAAGGAATTCGAAGTGTCTAGAGGCGTTTTACAAGTCCGCGTTTTACTAGTCCGCGTTTTACTAGTCCAGTCCAGTCTACAAGTTAAAGACACATCAAGACCACCCCACTGTGAATTGCCATAGCACAGACAAAATTATAGTCAATATCTTATGTGTTTTTAAGAGAATTACATAAGAACCAAGGCATGTCTTGTCTTGCCTTACATTGACATGCAATAATTTGGAAATACTAAGCTCGTAACAGTTTAAGACAGAATCCATCAGGAATTTGAGTAACATTAATTTTAGTTACGCAAAAATTGAGCACCAGAATAATTTAAATCCTTGTGTTCTTTCATACCTTGTTAAAGGCTTGACATGTGATAACACCAACATAACACCAACAACAGTTCTTTATCAGTGGGGATTGAAGAAAAAAATGGAAACATCATCACACAGTTGACCCCCATGCAAAAACACTCCAGGATGTCACGGGACTGTTTGGTGTCCGTCTGCCAATTTCTAACTTCAAATTCCAATGTTAAATTCACATTAAATTTTCAATATTTCTTAGTTGTCTAAATTTTACTAATTCTTTTAAAAAAACTACCACCTGCCAAACATCCCCAAAAATCACTCAAAAAATTACAAAATACCGCAATACATAGATACATGGGATGAGTGAAGTTTCCTTGGATTCCTTGAAACACCAACAAGATATTTCCGTTTAAGGTGGCTGATAATGGGTTTCAGTATTTCCCAGTCCTTATACTTTGGTTCAGGACTAAAAGCCTTCATCAATTGCTATTACAGTAATGGTATGAAACAAATGTTCAATCATTCATCAACAAGTTGTGATAATTTTCTTGACAATAGTAGTTCCCCGGTAAACAGTTGTAGTACTGTCCCATCAAAGTGCAATGCCTGGAAAATACCGAAAAGCACACGACCTTCAGGTGAAACCGCACCTTACAGTATTACCAATACACTGCACTTTGCTAAGTCTTAAAACTTTACATTTTCTAGTCGTCTACTTCAATCGTTTATTTGTATTGTGTGAAATACATTTATAAATTGAAACCATCATGTCATTAAGTAATAATGCAATCTCGACAACGTTCTAGATATTATATTATGCACACTAATACAGCTCATGCAAGCCCTGTGACTTACACAAACACAGTCGGACTGAGTGCTACTTAAGTAACTGCTTCGTGGTTTCTGCTGTACTGAACCCTACCTTTCAAGGCAAAGCGCCCGATTTTAAGCTTCTCAAGCTTCTCAATGTTCTTGTTTTCAATTTATTTAGTTGGGTGCGAATGGCTTTTACTAGAAGTTAGCAGTAGAAGTAAGAAATTATCAAATGTAAAACATATCAGACAGAAACAATGGAAGAAAAGAGCTAATAGTGCTTAAATCTCGCAGAAACTCGAGTTAGCAAAACTCACAGCAGGTCATTTTCGCATTTTACTGATTTAAGAAAACTTTCTTAATGTCGAACTGAGACTAATACATTTCCATGTTTATAAAAGTTTAAGTTCTCAGATTAACTTATCAATTTCAGTTGAAGAGTAAACAGCGACAAACAAATCGAATCAAACGCTTTTACAAACTACAAAGAATTGCGCCTACAATAAGCGGATCAGTATATTTCCATTTCTTTTTTCTCTGTGCTTATTAAACAAATATTTTCATACCTTTAAAAGTGCGTTCCGTTTTCTTCAAGCATTCAGTAAACCATGCATCAACAAATTCCAATACCTCTTGCTCTTGCAAGTACCTCTTTACCGCTTTGGAACACTGTCCTGGACACATTTCGGCGTCATTTCGATGCGGTTCTACAGCATCAGGGTACTTTATGGTGAACTTAATTAGATTTTTTACCTCATTCCTTGAGAAATAAAAATACGAAGAACCAATGGGCGCAAACGGGAGAAGATGGAACCGTTCAACATGATCCATTATAGTAGTAATGTACTACACTCTGAGGCAAATTTGCCTTAGAGATGTAGTACATCACTACTTCCAGTGCTGGATACAAAATATGGGACAAAAATGGATTCAAATATTGGAATCAAATATTAGAATCAAAAACTGAATTTTTGCGCTGGATTACAAGCGGAGCGTTTCATAGTATTTTATTTATAAAATGCATGAAACTTATGATCAAATATAATAAAATATTATATTTGCTCCTTATCTTAACAACTGACACAAGCCTGAAAAACCAACCCTAACTCAACCCTAGTTTCAAAATAAAAAAAACTTCTTATACTCTTTTTAAAATATGGAAAATCAGGTATATACCCCGCTGAGTTGTCTCATTATTAATATTTAAACACCTTGAACATCTGCCCTATGTTTAGTATGTCAACCAATCATAACTTTCATTTTTTAGTCAAAATTGTTTCTTAAATGTATTATTTTTTCAAATTTGTTTCAAAGTTGGTTTTAGATTTGGTTATCAAAAAAATTCTTATACTCTTTTTAAAAAATATTGGAAGTGCGTTTAAATCAAGCTATGGATTCAAGCTATGGATTCTAGCTATGGATTCAAGCTATGGATTCTAGCGGAGCTTTTCTTTTTTATTTTCTAAAATAAAATAAAAGAGAAAATCTTGTTCATATAAAATTTTATTTTATATGATCAATTATATTTATTTGTTTGTGGCATTTGGCTTAATAGTTCTTATACTCTTTTTTTAAAATCTTGCATCTTAGTGCGTTTAAAATGAACGTCTTATATTACATTTTCAATATAATATTTTTGTATTTTTATCAGATTTTTGAACATGTTTTTATGTATGATCATATTTGATATAATACCTAGATCATAACAAATGTTAACTAATCTTTTTGATTGTTCTTTTTCACTTAATTGTAAAAAATGTATATTATCTTTCATGCAATGTTTTTCAATTATATTCATCATCTCAACGAATTTTTCTTTGATGTAATTTGATGTCATTATAATATTTATTATACATTATTTTTTTATATCATTTATACAGTGCGTTTAATCTGATTTTTTGTTGTAAATGATGCTGTTATTAATATGCTTTTGTGTTAAAAGATGTCTCCATTTACCGGCTAGTTTATAGTTATAATTATTACAAATGACACAAAACCATTCCTTTTTAGAAGCATATACTCTTTTCGATCTTCTTTTTGCATCCATTTTGTCCTTTTCAGTAAAATATCTCCGGACTTCAACCATTTATATATATATATACTTTAGAAATTTTTATATGGTTTTATGCGTTTTTTACTAAAAGTTATATCAGTAATATTCATACTAATTTAAAATATAATTTAAAATCATTAAGGAAAAAACGCATAAAACCATATAAAAATAAAATCTCTTTGTAATATATATATATATGAATGATAAAAGATTTATAATCGGTTTAACCTCGGATAAAAATGATAGATCGAATGATATTAAAATAATTGCTAAAATCTTAGAAGATGAATTTAATTTCAAGCACATGGTATTTAATCAGCCAAAGAGTGTAGTTATTATGGATGGTGGTGCTAACCCATGGGCTGATTATATTGAAGCATATTTTGATAATTATAAAGATACTAATTACGTAATATCAAATTTGTTTAATTTAGATATTGTCGAAATGCTTTTTGATAACGGCTGTAGTATTATAAATATTGATACCTTTTTTTATAATGAAAATCAATTAGATGAAAAATTAGTTGTTGATAAATTCAATGTTTTTTTAAAATGAATGTATGTCCTAAAATATTTTTTGTAATCAAATACTGATTTATAAAAATATTATACTTAATATTTTTATTTGCATGTGTAATACTTGATAATTGATTTTAAGGCACTCTTAACATATACTCCATAAATAAAATTAAAAATTGTTTATATATCTTTCAAATCCTTGATTGGAATCCAACTGTTGAAGTCATCACTGTATCCTTTCCACTTAACTAAAGCTTGTTTCTTCTTATAATCTCTACGGATCACTTTATCAATTCTGAATACATCCTGTTTTGCTTTTAATAATTCAGGTTCATAAAAGCTACCTTGTATTTCCTCATCTCTGAGGTCTTTCAATTTGTAAGTAATAGGATTAGTGTATTGTATCTTATCGATTGTAAAAATTTCTTCGGTCCAGTTTGGCGTGTACCCTTTATCGAAAATATTTCTTTTATACTTCGATATTCGAACCTTATCACCTATTTTGAATTTCGGTTTCTGTTTTGATGTTTCCATATCACCGTATAAATTGAAATATACTAAGCCTTCATTTTTTTTCCTCGATGCTTCTACGGGTGTCATTTTAATGCTTGAGTGTTTGGTATTATTATACTGTTTTAACAGCTTGGGTAGCATATCGAGGTACGTCGTATTACCTTGAGCAGTGAATTGTTTCCACATTCGGGTTTTAATTGTCCTATTCCATCGTTCGCATACGCTACTTTTCTCTTCATTTTCGGTTGAGTATAGTGTTATACCATTCTTTTCCAAAAGCTCCTTCATATTTTTATTGTAATACTCTTTCCCTTTATCAGTCCAAAGATATTGAGGTTTACGCCCCTCTTTGAATATGGTTTTGAATGCTTGAGTTACAGTTTCACCTTTTTTGTCTTTTAGAGGCACTATCCAACCATATTTACTGAAAACATCCAGTACCATGAGAAGATATCTGTATCCCTTGTTCCATTTACTGAACTGTTGCATTTCGACCAAATCCGAACACCATATTTCATCAATATGGTTAACTATAACACGCCGTCGAGTAAAGTTACGCTTTATTGGTTTGTGTAACTCATCAGCTAATTCTTTTTGCCAACTTTCTTCACTCGACGGCCTTTTCCGTTTTTTGACTTCTTTTTTTTATACCCATACCTACTTTTGATTTACCAGCTATTATATTTCGAGCCAAAGCATGCCCCCATTGCCTGTCTTTCCATGGTATTGCGTCTAAGGATTTAACCATTTTCCTGTCTGCTTCATTTTTACACTTTACTTGATCTTTTGAGGATTTATTTGCACATACGCTGTAATCTACATCATGTTGCATGCTGACGGCATCTGTTTTTCCTGTTGGTTTTTCATATATTTCCAGTATTTTACCTGTTTTTTGATCCCACTTTACCTGTTTCTCTAAAGGATTACCAGGACCTGTATACCGATGACCAGGCATTACAAAACCCTTTTTTGGTGCTACTTTTAAAATAGCTTTATGGATATCGATACCTTCACCTTTGATGAATTTACTCTTTTTGTTTTTACAGATTGAGCAAATTGATTTTTCCATAAGTCGGCCATTCTTTGCTTTTACTTTTTTAGTATTGATTGAATTTGTTTTTTTATTACATGAAACGCAGTATGACAGGCACATATATATTATATGTTAGATATTAATCACAATAATGATTAACCCATTTGCCGTTTTTATATTCTGTGTAATTACATGATGGATTAAATTTTTCATTTGTATATGCACCAGCAGGCTTCCAAAAATTAGATGTCTGAATTCCGCTTTTTTTATTAAATATACCTTTAGCAAAGTCACCGCGCCAATATTTTTTAAATAGATCTTTATCACCTCCGGTAACTGCCATGATAGCCGATGCTAAGTCTTGAGCCTGTTGAAACCCTGGAATCTTTTCGCCGACCTTTTTGTTAATCGTTTCACCTACTCCACGCCCCTTTTTCTCACTAACAAAACGGGTTTTAGTGATACCACAAGAAACGCATTTCGATTTGAGTATTAAACGATTGTTTTTTGTTCTCATATATTTTTCAGAATTAGGAACTGAATTAGTTTTTATTTTTTCACGTACACAATACGATTTAGTCATTGTATATATATTACGTTACATATTTTTGAAATAATGTTGAATGAATTTTTCATTATTCATTGTGTCATATATGTCAAACACTTCTAATAAATTATAATACGAATTCCCCTTATTCATTTCGTTGAGAAAGTATAAAGAGAAGTATCCGCATGTGGTTGTATTTATATTCTGTATCTGATTGTTTTGATGTATCAATGTTAAATTCTTCTTTTTTGCGTGATCGACTATTTCTTGAAATGGATTCATACCAAAACTATCAAAATAATTGATTACCTTATCTTTTACATAAGTTGCAACCCAATGGCTACCGCTCATATAAGATGGTTCAAGATTGTAAATAAATAATGCTTGTCTATGGTTATGTGGTACTCTTTCATCCCTTGACAAAACATCACTGATTGGGATGCTTAAATATCTGCACCATTTTATTAGATCAAAATTACTCATCGGTATATTCTTATGGAATGTTGGCTTTCTTACTTTCTTTTTGGTTTTAAGATCTTTTTTTTTTTTGGAAGCACCAATCCGCCTTTAAGAAATTTATCATATTCAGCCCACGAACCAATAATTGGAGGACTCCTATAAGATAATGCATCTCTTTTAGTCGGTAGTTTGATTTTACCACCGTTTTTTGATCTTTGTTTCCTAATGTTTGGTGATGGATAATAAGGGTATTCTATTTGCATACCGGACCCTCCTTTATCAGGAGTGACTTGTATTCCTTTTCCAATCACCTTTCGCATTTTACTTATTTGTGTTTTAGATAAACTCAATGTAATCCCTTTACCCTTACTTTTTAGTTTATTATACCGTGTTATTTGTCTTTCTGTAAGGTATAACTCAGTATTACCCTTCTTTTTGATCTGATGCTTATCAATCAATAAACTCACTTCACTTGAATTTTTGATTGCTCTGGCTAGCTTTTTCATTTGGCCTTCTGTTAAAGGAATATATGTTGAAATATATTTTGTGCTCATAGTCTTGCTCTATATATAATAGTGTTAGATTAAATATTACATAAAAATAAGTTCATTCCCAATTTTGTCAATTACAATTTTTTCTTCATAAAGAACTACAGCGTATATCATGTAATCGTCAGTAGCTTGTACATTCAATCTGTAATGAAACAATAACTGTTTTGGATCATCGGTAACCGATTCCTTATAATTTCTTAAATCGAAATAGATAACAGGAAATAATTCAGAATAATTTTGTAAATTTAACTGAGTTCCTGTATTGTAGTCGTTGGTTCTAAATGCATATTCTTGAATGTCATTATATAATCTTGGTTTAAAATCACAATCATACTCTAGTTCTGGAGTAAAATATGAATTCCCAAGTTGCAATCGACAGGTAGATAGTGTACATGCATTATCACCCGCATTTATTTTAAAAGTATCAAAAATAAAGGGATTTTCTAATTCATTATTTGACTTGTTTCTTTGTAGATATACAAAAACATGTTTTGCATTTTTAATAGCTGGTGTAATTTGATATATTCCGGAAATAGCATTTGTTGGCGATGAATGTTTAATAAATTCTCTTAAATATGTCCATTTTGTTGCTGTTAAAAAACTACTATTCACTAATTTTTGTCCTGCTGATGTAAAGTTCAAACGTGGTAACCATAACTGAAAATCTAGAACAACATACCGTGTTTCATCCCCATCAACTCTATAAATAAATTCTCTATCATCATTTAGTGTTATGTTTAGTTCGATTTGCATAGGTGGTATCATTTTATCGCGGAGTTCTTGAAAAATTGAAAACCTATTTAACGGAATTATTGCGTATACGTCTTTTGATTGTGAACACAATTCAGCTCTTTTAATTGCTCCTACTTTTGGGGCTGTTCTTAAATCGCCAGCTAATACAGCTCTATCGTCGAGATACCAATTGAAATTGGTAGCTACTGTACGGCTAAAGTCATCAGAAAATTCAAGCAATCCTTTTATGAAACAGATTTTATGCAAGTCATTACCATCGTAAGGTTTTTTACCTCCTGAAGTTATCATAATGTGATTTATAATACTGGTACTATCATTTATCGTTGACGTTAGCGCAGGTGTTTCTAGAGCATTGACCGCAATGTTCGATCCATCAGCCTTTTTCTCAAGTTTATATTTCACGATAAAATACCCATTATACCAATCAAACCAACTAGACCTATCAGTCATATTGAATATATACCCTGTTTTTTCCTGATATAGCCCATTTGCAGGTCGAATAATAGGTGTTTGCAGATTGAATCGGAGATAATCAACTTTTTCAACATTTTCTATGCTTCTGAAACTCATTTATATTATTAGATTATATAATTTACTTCAATTGTGCTAATCGTTTTAAAATAAGATCCCCAGCTTTTTCACTTCTATTTAACACGGTTTTTAAACTTTTCTTTTGTGCTTTGATTATTGGTGATTTATTGATATCTTTTATCATTTTTTTAGCATATTGTCCGATATTTGATAAATCATTAGTTATTAAACCTGATCCTTTATGGCGATATTGATATAAACCTTTTTTAGGGTTATAAAATTTTGACCATTCGTATACTCGATTCATTTTATATTATTAGTTTAGATTAATTCACCTCTTTGATAACGATATGAAACGCCGTATCGATTTCATTTAAATCAATGGGACGATTATACGAATCGGTTATATATATTCGAATTGAATCAATGCTATTTTTATTAATTGGAGAAAATTTCAATCTTCTCGGTTCAAGAGTGAAAGGAAATGACCTACGAATTCCTTGTGCTATAATACTAAAACAAAATAAAACGTCTCTTGATTCATCTGTCAAGGATCTTTTAGTCAAATCGCAATGAATACATATCATATCAACGCTCCTTGTTAAATCAGGTATTTTGTCACTTATATTACTACCTGAAGTTAAAATTTTCTTATCAAAACCCAGTATCATATTAAAGTCTGATACAGATAGATCTAATTCATAATTTGGCTGTATGGTTATTATTGTTCTAAATAATGATAAATCAAACGTAACTAAAAATGGATAATCATCGCCATCTTTACCAGTTGTATTTTTTAAAAAAGTATCAATATCACTATATGAATACATGCCATTAGGAAATTCAACATTTTTAAAACTTGTATCACTACCTGTTGTTTTTCGATATCTAATCTTATTATTGGTGAATGAAGCCGAAATATTATACCAGCTATACGTCATACTGATTATTTCGTCTAGTGCCATCTCATAATTTTTATTTGGATCAAGGAATAAAGGCTGGCCAAGATAAATTGTAAAATCATGTGCTTTCTGATTATAATTATTGGCTTGTCTTTTAGCCCTGAATGAACTAAGTATCAAATGTTTCTCCATTATATATATTTAAATTAGATAAAATAATTGTTATAAATTTTTTCATATAGACGCTTTGTAATTCTTTTCACTCTTAACAGTTCGTCCAATATTGTAACACCTTGATTTCTTACTTCATTACTTGAATTTCCAGCGTTAATGCTTCCGCAAATTACATCCAGTTTTTCAATAAGTTTTTCAGGGTCTCTGTAATAAATAGCCTTATAATTATGGGCTAGACCACCACCTTCCCATTCATCGTCTTCTCTATCAGAATCAGGCGCTGTGTCCCTTCTCATAGCATCTATCTTATCAAATAATGATTCCTCTATAGTTGGTTTTTTTTTATATTTAGTTTTTTTGGGGGTCTTTTTCAATTTTTTTGATTTTTCCTGTAAATCCGAAGCTGAGAAAGGAACCCGTTTGTACTCCATACGTTGTATTTTATGCTTAGTTAATAACAACTGGTTTTCAATTCTATCAATTTGGTTTGTAAAATCTTCATCTATTTCCAACAGGTCATTATATGATTTTCCTTTGTATTTACCAGATTTGATCATATTTTTACCACTTTTCTTCAGTTTGCCTAATAAAACACTAACCTGACGCCTTTCTTCGGCGAGAGATTCCCTTTGACGATCTAACTCCTTTTGATCAGCCTTTTTGAGCGAACTAGGATCCCATTCTTTTCTCTTTCGTTCTATTGAGGGTGGTGGATCAAAATCGGGCATTTCATCTTCATCTTCTGTTTGAGCTTCATCAATGGGTGGTGGTGGATCAAAATCGGGCATTTCATATTCATCTTCTGTTTGAGCTTCATCAATGGGTGTCGGGGGTGGATAATTTGGCATTTCATCTTCATCCTCATCTTCATCAATTGGAAATTCTGGAAGAGGGTCAAGCTCTTTTAACCCTATATTATTCAACTTTTTAGTTGCTTCAATTTGTGTATCGAGACGAGATGTTACTGGTTTAAACATTTTTGTGAATTTGATTTGGCCTAATTCATCTGCCAATTTTGAAGACATTATTTGATTATTAATATTCTTGATTTGATTTTCAACTTCTTCTTTTTGATCAGCAATTTTTTGCCAAGCTAATAGACTCATTTATATATATTAGTGTAGATTATTATCAGTCTTTCATCGGTCTTCTAGAAGTCTTTCATCAGTCTTTCATCGGTCTTACAGAAGTCTTTCATCGGTCTTTCATCAGTCTTTCAGGCGTCTTTCATATTATATAACTGATATATATAGATATGAAAATACCAAATTATGACACTGAAGACGATATAGTCTCGAACTTTAAACAAGTATACGATTTCATGCCAAATCAATGTTTTCGGATGCTACTTTGCGCTCCGAGTAATATGGGAAAGACTAATACTTTAATGCATATGATTTACAATTTATTATATTTCGATAAAATATATTTATATGCAAAAAATTTAGACCAGTCTAAATACCAGAATCTTATCAATGTGTTCCAACCAATAAGCGATGAAGCTGGTTATAACATTATTGAAGCTAGTAACGACCAAATAATTCCTGTTTCTAAACTAAATGATGATAATCAAAAGCTCGTGATATTTGACGATTATGTTTGTGATAAAAATCAAAAACCATTAATCGATTATTTTATACAAGGGAGACATAAAAACTGTAGCGTGATATATTTGTCTCAAAGCTATTTTAAAACGAAAAAAGACATAAGACTTAACTGTTCGCATTTTTGTATTTACGAATTCCCAAGTGCTAATGAGAGGGCACTGATATGCCGTGAAAACAGTATTCCAAAAGAGCTATACGAGCAAGCAACTAAAGACCCATTCAGCTTTTTATATATTGATAAACCACGTAAATTCATAACAAAAAATTTCGATGAGAAGATTTAATCTAACATATTAACAGAAAATGGGGTACATTAATGACGAAAATGATTTTATGCATACCAAATATTCTCAAAGTGCAAAACCTGCAATTGGTTTTAAACTGACAGCTTCTGGTGATTATGATATGGACAAGAAGAAAATATTCGGTCTAAAAACTCAGGATGACGTAGCCTTTGATGCCGATCTAGATACCTACGCCAAGGATTTAGGGAGTGCTGTCAATAAACGGTATGTTAACCAATTTTTAATGAAAAAAAACAGTGACGAAACACATTTTGATTGCGTAGGTTTATCACTTCAAAATACTGAAGATTATTACGATGGGTTATATAATGACCGTTCAATACCGAATGTCAAATACGTGAATTTACAAGACAATAAGTTAAGATCAGAGCTAAATAACAAACTCACTGACAAAGCCGATCTTAGTACCAATAATGAACAAACGTTTAACAGCATAATAAATGTACCGAATTTTGATCTAGGCTATAGTAATATGTCTAACGTTATGAATAAAAGGTATATTGACTCAAAAGATGCGCTTAAAGCTGATAAAACATATGCCGATAGTACTTTTTTGACAAAACAGACAGGTGGAATTCTAGCCCAATCTCTTCAGAGCAAGGCAGACAAATCGTACGCTGATGATACTTTTTTAACTAAGAAAACAGGAGGTGTCTTAGCTCAAAAAATCCAATACGTGCTTGATCATACGAGTGAATCACACGTTAGTCCAATTGATCAAAAAAATGTATTCGATAAAATTATGACAGATCAATACAATCAACTGTCTGAAGAAAATGACATTGAACTTGGTGACACAATTGAGCATCCAAATCCTGTTCATCAAATCAATAAAAAGGTGATAGATGCAAAATTACTTCTTGATAGTTCGAAAAATTACTACTCAAGCAGATTAGGTATCAACATGTACTCATATGAAATCGATCATTACACGATGATAATTGAAATATTTTATCCAACAGAAATTGACAAAAATACCATCGATATCGATGCCGTCTCATTATTAGACACCGTGAATAAAACAACTACACGAACTCATGATGATTATTCCAGAACTCTAGTACAAATTAATAAATATCAGCAACATCCCAACAACTATTTGTATATCGATATCGTATTAAAAATGAAGCATGGACACTCATATGTCCAAAAATTGCAAACATACCTCGTTATTTATGGGATTAAGAGCTTTCAAAGTAACGTTGATCCTACCATATACGATCAAATATATTATATAGCTAATAATCAAATTGTTTTCAATACACCAATCAATATGAATACACAGGCTATTTATGGTATTGAAGAAGGTACTACTGATGATCAAGCCGTGAATTTCAAACAGTTAAATAGTTACAATAATGCTCTCAAAATCTCCCTTGAAAATAAAATCAAATTGTTACAGCCCAAAAGTTACTATAATGAAATACTTGAGTATTATTTCGATTTATTAGATCCATCAAATTTCATCATGTCAGATAGCAATGGTGCTGTAGTGTCTGGCTTAGGTAGTAATCTCGTTTTTCAAACTACTAAATTGATAACAGAATTTGAACAAAAAGGGGGTTTTAAAGGTGTTTTCGTAATTAATTTAAATGAAAATATCAATGAATCCAATGACTGGACTATATATATGGCATTCAAATATGACTACAAGACCAATGATAATAAAAGGATTAAAATTGAATTTATCGATGCAAGTAGCTTTGAATACCCATGGTTAAAAGTGGAGCAGAATAAGCTATTCCTTGATTATGGGTTAGATTCATATACAGAGCAAATCAGAGATGTTTATATAACTAAATTTTTAAACCTCTGGTATACTAAAATAGGGAATCAATTTAGAATCGCTGTTTGCAATAATGTTATGAGTATTGATCAAACATTTTCTGGGTTTAATATCAATACATCTAGCATTAAAATTTCTTCAGATTACTTTGTACAAAGAATCGGTTTTAGTAACACAGCAATGTCAGTGAATAGTAAAGAGTATCACAAAGTCATGTTTATAGACAAAGCTGGAGGAATTTTCTTTGAATAAATTTATCTAACTCACTATTATATGAAAACTCCAGATTTAATACATGAGATACTGAAAACTATTGAACGATTGATCCAAAATATAAGGAAATTGTATAACAGAATGAAAAATAGAAATAAAACATAGTCTAAGTATATAATATATATGCCGAAACAACACAAAAATATATTCGAATGGAACCATATTAGTGACAAGCTAAATCAATCGCAAATTCAAGAATTGAAAGAATACTACAAAGTTTATCATAAAAAGTGCTGGGCTTATAAACAAGCTACAAAACACTTCAGAAGGTTGAAATTAATAGGTAATTCGTTATCTATTGTTTTTGCTTCTGGGGGTCTAGTATCAAGCATTGTTACAGGAGGCGTCAGTTTAATTACAATCAGCACGGGAGCTTTATTGATACAAGGCTGGCTTAAGCATCAGAATCTCGATTTGAAAATTCAAAATGGAATTTTTGCTCATCAAAGCTATCAGCACTTGCTTAATACAATAAAATTCATGTTAAGAACGGGGGAATATGAACTATCCAATATCTTTTTAATGATGAAAACTACTGACGACTACATATGCGATACCGGTCCAATAATCGATCGGTATCTGCTCAAGTATGATGATAAATTTACTGAATAATCCGTGCAATCTCAGCCGATTTTAATGCTAAAATCTCACCCCAATACCAATCATTAAAAGCTCGCGTTTTTTTTGATTTAGTAACACAGATTAAATTGTACGGGATACCAAGCATTTTAAACAGCTGTCTTATAATATATTTCGTGCTTATCATTCGTCTTCGGAGTTTATTTATAGATGGAAGAATAGTACCGATCTCATGAAACACTTTGTAAATCTTATCGCGCTGATTATGAGACAATTGAACTCCATTTTTAATACATAAATCGTTTAAAACATTCTCAACGTGATACTTCCGATGATATACCGATTTTCGGCGTATTTTATCCATATTTGCATAAAAATCAATGAACTCCTTGTAATAAATAGAACCATGAACCAAACCGCAATTAATACAAACATTTATACCGTTTTGATTTGACATATCCTGCTTACTACAGCATGGCTCAGCATCCTTGTTACCTTCTATCAATAGTTGATCACAGAAAGGGCATATAGGTTCTTTTAAAATTTTTAAATCATAGTGGATTTCAGAATTACAAAGCATTATATATATAACACACATAACTTCACGGAACAGCTGTTTTGGCAGTAAATTTCAGAATAAACTTTTTGAGTAAAAAAATCGTTTCCATTTTGGTTTCCATTTTGGTTTCCATTTTGGTTTTGGTTTTGGTTTTGGTTTCCATTTTGTTTCCATTTTGGTTTCCATTTTGGTTTCCATTTTGGTTCCATTTTGGTTTCCATTTTGTTTCCATTTTGGTTTCCATTTTGGTTTCCATTTTGGTTCCATTTTGGTTTCCATTTTGGTTCCATTTTGGTTCCATTTTGGTTTGTTGGGCAGTAAATTTCAGAATAAACTTTTTACTTGTTGAAATATGATTGGTCAATAGAAATCATACGACAGCATGATGACCTTGGAAAGTAATGATGACTCATTTTCATGGGAAATCCCCTATAGTTCTTACATCTTCACAAAAATATTTCACAAAAATATTTCACAAAATGAATAAAGTTTCACAAAAAATTTTCACAATTGTGAATCAAAATATGTAGCTTTTGATTGGTTAAAAAAATCATATGAAGAAGCATTTTAAATATTAATCATTTCAAAACCGTTGGGGTGCCAGCCCTGATTTGCATATGTCAACTTAAGCCAAAACCAAAAAACGAACCAACTTTTCTGATTCCAGCATCTATCCATAGACTGAATAAATATGTATTTATATCACAAACATTGCTTCTGAGAAGACATATGTTGATCCTTACGAGGCCTTCCACGTCGTCGTTTCTGGTCTTCAGGTATACACTCTAAACGTGCATGATTTTTGTCTTCATTTGATATTTCAGATCTGCTATTTAGGTTCGAAGATAGCATTTTAATAATACAAATATTAGCTTCAAGAATGCTCTGAATACACCACATTTTATTTATGAAGACTATATCATTCGAGCTTTCATCAGCTTCTGGCAGGTGTTTGATATTTAATGTAATATCACTCATTCTATATATATTAATAAAGAAAATAATTATATGTTTATATCTATCACTCAAACGCACTATAAAAAACATATAAAGAATTGTATATATAGTATATAATAAATGGGAAGGAACAAAATTTATACAACCGAAAAAGACCGATTAGAAGCTATTACTAGATCAAAAACGAAATACATGCTTAATAAGCCTTGGTATTGTGATATTTGTGAATATCACACTTGCCTTTCAGGAAAATGGAGTCATATAAAAACTAAAAAACACATTAAAAATGCTGTCATTAAAGGCATTCAAGAAGATGATCGGTTTAATATTATACCTGATGAATAACATATAAAGAAAAATTATATAATTATATATTGTATAGCACAGCATATATAAATTGCTGTTTTCTGTTACCTTTGGTGACCAAAAATATATTATTTCTGGTTATCTTTAAACGCACCAAAAATCTCAAAAATAATTTTTACTATAAAAGGACTTAAAGGTTTGGGTGATTTTATATAGTACACAAAAATGACACAAAAAAATATCTCAACCAATATTAATATGGACGAATCTGATCTCAACAATCTATCTAAAACCGACCTTATAAAACTCATTTTATCACTAAAAGCCGAACCAAAAGCACACGAGCACAAAAAGGTCGAGCCGAAAGCACACGAGCCCCAGAAGCCGAATCGAACCCCCACCCCCTCGCGTAAAATACCAAAAAAGAAGACATACCAATCTCATTCAAATACTCCTAAACCAATAACAAAAACCCATAATACTCTTAAACAACTATCAAAAAGTTACCTGAGGGATGCAAAGGCACTAGGCTATACATGGATAGATCTTGTAAAAAACTCAACAAGGAAAAAAGTAATCAATAAAATTCAAAAATATAAGAACGATAAGACCTTAAACAGGACACTCAATGAATTTAATTTCGATGACAGTATTTTTGATACAACATCCAATGACCAACCTCTATTCAAAATAACTGAAATCGGAAATACGGTAAATAAAAAGTACAATGCTTACACAAATGAATTTAAAATAATTGTACGCAAAAATTTCATAGGTAATAAAAATGACGTTTTCAGTGTCTTTGAAAAAATGGTTGAAATGACAATAAAGAAAAGACAGTTAAAACCAAATGATAGGTTCAGATTGGTAATTTCAAATAATGAATTAACACATCCGATTTCAACAAAATTGTTAAAAGTTTCTGATTTCAAGTTAAATCAAATTTTAGATGTAATCAATACGTTGGAGTATAAAGAAATAAATTTAGAAAATTGCAAAATAATTATTCAATCTGTTAAAATACCTTCAGGTAAAGGTCGACTATATTTATCAAAACAAACAGTAAATAGGAAACAATGCATTATCACAATAAAAAACACCGACTCAATATGCCTTGCTAGGGCAATAGTAACAGGCTTTGCTAATTTGCACAAGGATAATTACACCGCAACTCAGTTGAAAGATGGATTCAATAAAAGTCGAAAACTACAAGAAATTAAAGCCAAAGAGCTACATAACAATGCTAATGTTTCAATAAACGATTATGGAAATTCTTTAGAAGATGTAAATAGCTTTGCATTACATTTAGATGTAGAAATAAATATAATCGATAGTGAGCAATTCAATGAGATTATATATACTTCCAATAAGGGAAAAGCTGATAAAATTTATCTATACAAAACACGGAATCATTTTGATGTTATAAAATCAATGACAGCTTTTTTAAATGTAGCATATTTCTGTCATTCTTGTAAAAAAACTTATACGAAACGTGATAAACATAAATGTCCTCAGAAATGCTTATGTTGTTTTAAATATTTTTCAGATGGTAATAAATGTGATGGTAAAGACGTCACCTGCAATCACTGCAATCGTGTTTTCCATGGTAATAGTTGTTTTAAAAACCATACTAGTAACCGATCGAAAAAAGATGGAAATGATTCAGTATGTAGCAGTGTAGCAAAATGTTTAAAATGCAATCAAATTATACTAAAACCATATATTAAAATACATAAATGTGGTTACAAAATGTGTAATAATTGTAATAGCTATTGTGAAAGCAAACATAAATGTTTCATGAAAAAGATCAAGTGTAAGGGTGGAAATTGCATCAAAAATAGCAAAAAACCATGCCGATTAAATAAAAACATTCTCAAAAAAGATTATTGCTACTCATGTAAAACGTATAATGAAAAATATTTATTTTTTGATTTCGAATGTACACAAAACACTGGAATACACGACGTCAATTTAGCTATCTGTCATGATTTCAATGGTAATGAATCAATCTTCAATGATATTAATGATTTTTGTAATGAAATTCTAAATGAAAAATATAAAGGATACACCCTTCTTGCTCATAATGGCAAAGCGTATGACAATCATTTTATACTAAAATGGTGTATAGATAATGGTTTCAAACCTTATTGTATTTACAATGGTGCAAAAATTATGATGATGGAAATTTCACAATTAAGAATCAAAATAATCGACAGCTTAAATTTCATTCAACAATCGTTATCATCGTTTCCTAAAACGTTTGGTTTAAACGAGTTGAAAAAAGGATATTTTCCACATTATTTCAACAAAGTTTGTAATCAAAAGTATATAGGAGAGATGCCTTCCAAAAAACATTATGGCTATAATCAAATGAAAACACAAGATAGAGAGAAATTTTTACAATGGTATAATGAGCGTGTTAATGAAAATTATGTTTTCGATTTCAAAAAAGAAATAATTGAATACTGTCGTTCGGATGTTGATATATTGAGGCGATGCATGCTAAAATTTAGACAAGATTTTATAAATGAAGAAAATATTGATCCACTAAAATACATCACAATAGCTGGTGTTTGTATGGCTATTTATAGAGGTAATTATATGCCTAAAAATACCATAGCTGTAGTTGATAACGTTGTTCAAACAGAAAACCATAGTGCAGTCAGTATTGCATGGCTTGATTACATTGCTGAGAAAAATAATATTAAAATTCAACATGCCTTAGAAGGTGGTGAAAAAGTTATCAATAACAAATTAAAAGTAGACGGATTTTGTGAATCTACAAATACTGTTTATGAATTTCAAGGTTGCTTCTGGCATGGATGCCCAGATTGTTACAAGCCTGATGTAATCAATAATAAGAATCAATGTGATATGGGTACTTTGTATAATAAAACACAAGTTAAAAATAACAAAATAACAGATGCTGGTTACAATCTTATTGAAATGTGGGAATGTAAATTAAAAAATGATAAATGTTTCCAAAAATATTATAAAAATAATTGGAATAGAGAAGTCGTCGCTCCATTAAACCCAAGAGATGCATTCTTCGGAGGTAGAACTAATAGCACAAAGCTACTTTATAAATTCAAAGATGATGAATACGGAAAATACGTAGATTTTTGCTCCTTATATCCCACTGTCCAGTTCTATAAAAAATACCCCATTGGACACCCTATAAAAATTATATCACCAGAAAAATACGATAAAAAATGGTATGGACTAATAAAATGTAAAATTTTACCACCAAAAGGGTTATATCATCCTGTTTTACCAGTGAAAATCCAATGCGAAAAAGCTGAAAAGCTAATGTTCCCTCTGTGTATATCATGTGCAAAAACAAAGCAACAAGAAAGATGCCAACATAGTGAAAATGAACGAGCATTTATTGGTACATGGACAACAGATGAGGTCAATAAGGCCATTGAAAAAGGCTATAAAATTATAAAAATATATGAGGTTTGGCATTTTGAGAAGTCATCTGATGAACTATTCAAAGGATATATAAAAAAATTCATGAAGCTAAAACTCGAATCAACAAAATACAATTTTAAAAATGACAAAGAAGAAATGATATTCAGAAATAAAGTCAAAACGAATTTAGACATTGAATTAGGTAAATTAAATGAAAATTCAGGTTTACGAGCTATTGCAAAAATGTGTTTAAACTCACTTTGGGGTAAATTTGGACAGAGAACCAACATGAATCAATGTAAATATGTAACTGATATAAATGAATTTTATCAAGTAGTTCTCGACGATACCATTGATAATTTAAACATGAATTTCATAAATGAAGAAATGGTACAGATGAGTTATACTTATAAAGATCAGTTTGTTGATAATAGCTATAATACAAATATCTATGTAGCATGTTTTACGACTAGCAGTGCACGGCTAATGTTGTATGAAAAACTAGACTATTTAGATAAACAGGTATTATATTTTGATACAGATAGTATTGTGTATATCGAATCCAAAAATGGTAAGACAATAGAAACAGGTGATATGTTAGGTGATTTAACAGATGAGTTAGACAGTGAGGTTATAAAAGGTACCTTTGTAAGCGGTGGCCCTAAAAACTACAGTTTCATATATGGCGATAATAAACAGAAATGTGTTATTAAAGGTTTTTCCCTTAATCATGAAAATTCACAAATACTAAATCACACAAATATGATTAAGATGGTTAAGGGCGATATCAAAGAACTCACATTAGTAAATGAAAATAAGATAACCAGACAGAGTAAACAAATTGTTAACAAATATGAGGAAAAAGTATACAGCTTTGGATATGACAAGCGCACAATAAAATACATATCGGATAGCTGTATAGAAACATATCCTTATGGATATTAAAGACAAACTCATCTGTTTATCCTAGGTTTTGATTTTCATTATGTCAACGAGGTTTGTTTTAAACGCACTAAGATGCAAGATTTTAAAAAAAGAGTATAAGAACTATTAAGCCAAATGCCACAAACAAATAAATATAATTGATCATATAAAATAAAATTTTATATGAACAAGATTTTCTCTTTTATTTTATTTTAGAAAATAAAAAAGAAAAGCTCCGCTAGAATCCATAGCTTGAATCCATAGCTAGAATCCATAGCTTGAATCCATAGCTTGATTTAAACGCACTTCCAATATTTTTTAAAAAGAGTATAAGAATTTTTTTGATAACCAAATCTAAAACCAACTTTGAAACAAATTTGAAAAAATAATACATTTAAGAAACAATTTTGACTAAAAAATGAAAGTTATGATTGGTTGACATACTAAACATAGGGCAGATGTTCAAGGTGTTTAAATATTAATAATGAGACAACTCAGCGGGGTATATACCTGATTTTCCATATTTTAAAAAGAGTATAAGAAGTTTTTTTTATTTTGAAACTAGGGTTGAGTTAGGGTTGGTTTTTCAGGCTTGTGTCAGTTGTTAAGATAAGGAGCAAATATAATATTTTATTATATTTGATCATAAGTTTCATGCATTTTATAAATAAAATACTATGAAACGCTCCGCTTGTAATCCAGCGCAAAAATTCAGTTTTTGATTCTAATATTTGATTCCAATATTTGAATCCATTTTTGTCCCATATTTTGTATCCAGCACTGGAAGTAGTGATGTACTACATCTCTAAGGCAAATTTGCCTCAGAGTGTAGTACATTACTACTCATTATGAACAATTTATTTGAATATTCAAATTTCATTGCTCCTATTTACTCAAACTATTTCACAATCACTTCACTTGTTTTCAATACTCCAGAGACTAAAGACCGTGCTTGTTAGATGACATTTATTAGGTGTAATGGTTGAGTGATTACTAGTAATAGATCATATCTTTTAATTACTTAAGGGAAATACAAAGCTCAATAGAACAAGAAATTATATCACTTAAATGTCTTTTATTTTTATTTTTTAAAAAAACACAATACAGTTTAGATGAGCAGTTTTCTTTTTTATTTAAAGTGTAATATTCACAATTTTAGAACATGTGATCATAACAACCGAGTCTTAAACAATCATCTGTTTCGTCATCTTTTCGACGCTCATAATGTTTATACAATAAAAAGGCACTTGTGACATCCACCTTGAGAAGTTGAAGGAAATATGTAATCCATGAGTCATCTAAAAAGCCATTCAGTTTTGCCATTATTTTTTCTCAATTAAAGACCATAGATTGTTCACATTTAAGTGCACTTTCGCTCGTTCATAGTATTTTATCCAAATTTCCTGATGATTCATGGTCAAACACTCGTGATCCAGTTCACTAAGGTCATTCACAGCCCAGACAGCATTTTCTTCCTTCTTCATGAACGAGAGAGTTCATTTCTCTCGCAAACATCTTCATAATCATATCAGCGATCTTATTCCGCTTAATCTGTGCTTCAACTTCCATTTCATCCGCCAACTAGTGATGCGAGTTATGCATGATTTCAAGAAAGAAATGTCTCTTTCAGCTAAAATTTAGCCCCTTTTAAAACAAAAAAATCCACCGATTGCTGTGGTTAAATATAAATCCATTACATCATATTTTTATATTTTTAGAACTGTGATGAGATTCCACCCCAAAAACCAATGATTGAGAGGAATATACTATTTTTAGATGGTGATCTCATCATTTTGATGAATTCCACCGCAAAAAGCGACGAATATGGGATGTATTTTTAGATGGTGATGATGATGTCACCCCTGGGGGAACTGTGACGTCACCTGAGGGTATTGTGATGACATTATCACCACCACCGCATGGCGCAGTATCCCTGTTTTTGCCCTACTCGCTCATGCATCAGTAACAAATGCTCTGAGAAGACCATTTTGCGCGAAATATTTTCGCCAAAGCATTCGTCTTTGTCATCGACGTGGAAGAGTTTTCGTATATCCCAAGGCAAAAAGCATATAATAGTGCTCACCATTTCAATACAGCCAATCACCAGAGTCGAATTGTCACCAATAACCAATAAAATAAGACCACATGTTTACCATCCTTTACACCCTCAATTTGGTTTTCAAATCACCGCCCTGTAGACTTTGGTCACTTAAGATAGGACTCTACCCGTATTCAACATTGTTACAATTATTCAGAGAATATCCGAGGTAAGTTAAATCTCAGAAGTCTCTCAAATACTGCACAGACTGCCGTTAATGGTAAGACAAGCGCTCATTGTGTCATGCATATATTTAATAGGGATTTTTAAATCGGAGAACAAGTACTTAAAGCTTTCAAGTATCTCATTTCACAGCAATGAGGTACCGATAGTCTCCGTCAACTTGCGAGTGCGCGCGTGTGGTCAAAACAGTCTCGTCTCACAATTGCCGCCTACGTGTACTATAAAAGCTGCTTATTGGACTTCCAGAAAAAAGGGGACTGTAAACCGTCCACAAAGTTAATACCTTCGCCAGATCTATGACAAAATGAAATACTTGAATTTGGAACACCTTACAAGTGTACGTCCATGAGTATATCTATTAACGTACAGGTATACGAAAACGTCCAAACGTTTACTCTCCGAAATCGCTTGAAACGGGCTTAACGAGCTGGCTGACAAGAAATAATTTCACCGAGCAACAGCGTAAATCATTTTTTTGTAGTAGATTTTGGGTTTATGCCGTGGACTGATACCGAGACGTTGCTTTTATGAAGAGAAGATCATTCGGAGTTTCTCGTTTATGGATGTAAGCCTTTCGCACCAAGGTCTCCAATATATACCACTTACTGAACAAAACTGTTCCGTTGATCCGACACAAACCTTTATAAATTGGGTAAAACTAAAGTCTTGAGGCTGGGTGGCCTTGTGATAACGTCTGCTTGTTGGATTTCGAGAGAAAAAAAGGAATACAAACGCTCCATAAGTTAAGGCTGTCTCTGTAAAAAGGACCATCGCATTTTGGTTCGGTAAAACGTTTTCCTTCACCCTAAAACCAGTCAACTATTTAAGATTATAAGTAATTTTAACGACTTAAGTTTTAACGTTGAAATATTTTTTGAGCCTAATTATTACGAATAATTCTCAAGGTTTCTTATAACCTGACCAAGTTTGGCAGAGAATGCAATTTGCACAAATTTTTGCTACATTTCTCAGTAAAGCATGTAAAGATCGATACCGAATAATTCGCAATTTCAAGCCATTTAAAATCGTTTTACGAATATTTGTGTACGAGCTGGCTAACAAGAAATAATTTAACCGAGCAACAGCGTCAATGATTATTTTTGTAGTAGATTTTGGGTTTATGCCGTGGACTGATACCGAGACGTTTATTTTATGAAGAGAAGACCGTTCGCAGTTTTTTGTTCATGGATGTAAGCCCTTCGCACCAAGGTCTCGAATATATACCACTTAAAACAAAACTGTTCCGTTCCGACACAAACCTTTATAAATTGGGTATAACTAAAGTGTTCAGACTAGGTGACCTTGTGATAACGTCTACTTGTTGGATTTCGAGAGAAAAAAAGGAATACAAACGGTCCGTAAGAAAAAGGTTTTCCTTCACTCTAAAACCAGTCAACTATTTAAGATTATAAGAAATTTCAGCGACATAAGTTTTAACTATTTTTTTGAGCCTAATTATTACGAATAATTCCCAAGGTTTCTTATAACCTGACCAAGCTTGGCAGAGAACGCAATTTGCACAAATATTTGCCACATTTCTCAGTAAAGCATGTAAAGATCGATACCGAATAATTCGCAATTTTAAGCTATTTAAAATCGTTTTAAGAATTTTATTTGTCTTAGCTGTCTAATATTTTTGATTTAGAATCAGTGAATTCTAACGATTAAGATGTTGGCCACCTAACGTGCTTGTGAAAATTAATACCGTTTCCACTGAGACATGCAAAGTTTCTAGTACTATTATCTTTTTCTGCTGTTATATATAATTTGTCGTGCGTTTGAGTTTGGGAGAAATTTCTGACTCATTACATCAATGTCGCTCATGCATCGGTAACAAAGGCTCTGAGAAGACCATTTTGCGCGTAGTATTTTCGCCAAAGCATTCGTCTTTGTCATCGACGTGGAAGAGTTTTCGTATATCCCCAGGCCAAAAAGCATATAATAGTGCTCACCATTTCAATACAGCCAATCACCAGAGTCGAATTGTCATCAATAACCAATAACATGTTTACCATCTCTCACACCCTCAATTTGGTTTTCAAATCACCGCCCTGTAGACTTTGGTCACTTAAGATAGGACTCTACCCGTATTCAACATTGTTACAATTATTCAGAGAATATCCGAGGTAAGTTAAATCTCAGAAGTCTCTCAAATACTGCACAGACTGCCGTTAATGGTAAGACAAGCGCTCATTGTGTAATGCATATATTTAATAGGGATTTTTAAATCGGAGAACAAGTACTTAAAGCTTTCAAGTATCTCATTTCACAGCAATGAGGTACCGATAGTCTCCGTCAACTTGCGAGTGCGCGCGTGTGGTCAAAACAGTCTCGTCTCACAATTGCCGCCTACGTGTACTATAAAAGCTGCTTATTGGACTTCCAGAAAAAAGGGGACTGTAAACCGTCCACAAAGTTAATACCTTCGCCAGATCTATGACAAAATGAAATACTTGAATTTGGAACACCTTACAAGTGTACGTCTATGAGTATATCTATAAACGTACAGGTATACGAAAACGTCCAAACGTTTACTCTCCGAAATCGCCTCAAACGGGCTTAACGAGCTGGCTAACAAGAAATAATTTAACCGAGCAACAGCGTTAATCATTTTTTTGTAGTAGATTTTGGGTTTATGCCTTGGACTGATACCGAGATGCTGCTTTTATGAAGAGAAGACCATTCGAAGTGTCTCGTTCATGAATGTAAGCCCTTCGCACCAAGGTCTCGAATATATACCACTTAAAACAAAACTGTTCCGTTCCGACACAAACCTTTATAAATTGGGTATATCTAAAGTTTTCAGACTGGGTGGCCTTGTGATAACGTCTGCTTGTTGGATTTCGAGAGAAAAAAAGGAATACAAACGCTCCATAAGTTAAGGCTGTCTCTGTAAAAACGTCCATCGCATTTTGGTTCGGAAAAAGGCTTTCCTTCACTCTAAAACCAGTCAACTATTTAAGACTCTAAAACCAGTCAACTATTTAAGACTCTAAAACCAGTCGACTATTTAAGATTATAAGTTATTTCAACGACTTAAGTTTTAACGTTGAAATATTTTTCTGAGACTAATACTACGAATAATTCCCAAGGTTTCTTTTAACCTGACCAAGCTTGGCAGAGAACGCAATTTGCACAATATTTGCCACATTTCTCAGTAAAGAATGTAAAGATCGATACCGAATAGTTCGCAATTTTAAGCCATTCAAAATCGTTTACGAATTTTATTTGTGTTAGCTGTCTAATATTTTTGATTTAGAATTAGTGAATTCTAACGATTTAGATCTTGGCCACTTGATGTGCTTGTGAAAATTAATACCGTTTCCACTGAGACATGAAAAGTTTCTAGTACTATGATCTTTTTCTGCTGTTATATATAATTTCTCGTGCGTTTGAGTTTGGGCGAAATTTCTGACTCATTACGTCAATGTCGCTCATGCGTCAGTGACAAATGCCCTGAGAAGACCATTTTGCGCGCAGTATTTTCGCCAAAGCATTCGTCTTTGTCATCGACGTGGAAGAGTTTTCGTATATCCCCAGGCAAAAAGCATATAATAGTGCTCACCATTTCAATACAGCCAATCACCAGAGTCGAATTGTCACCAATAACCAATAAAATAAGACCACATGTTTACCATCCTTTACACCCTCAATTTGGTTTTCAAATCACCGCCCTGTAGACTTTGGTCACTTAAGATAGGACTCTACCCGTATTCAACATTGTTACAATTATTCAGAGAATATCCGAGGTAAGTTAAATCTCAGAAGTCTCTCAAATACTGCACAGACTGCCGTTAATGGTAAGACAAGCGCTCATTGTGTAATGCATATATTTAATAGGGATTTTTAAATCGGAGAACAAGTACTTAAAGCTTTCAAGTATCTCATTTCACAGCAATGAGGTACCGATAGTCTCCGTCAACTTGCGAGTGCGCGCGTGTGGTCAAAACAGTCTCGTCTCACAATTGCCGCCTACGTGTACTATAAAAGCTGCTTATTGGACTTCCAGAAAAAAAGGGGACTGTAAACCGTCCACAAAGTTAATACCTTCGCCAGATCTATGACAAAATGAAATACTTGAATTTGGAACACCTTACAAGTGTACGTCTATGAGTATATCTATAAACGTACAGGTATACGAAAACGTCCAAACGTTTACTCTCCGAAATCGCCTCAAACGGGCTTAACGAGCTGGCTAACAAGAAATAATTTAACCGAGCAACAGCGTTAATCATTTTTTTGTAGTAGATTTTGGGTTTATGCCTTGGACTGATACCGAGATGCTGCTTTTATGAAGAGAAGACCATTCGAAGTGTCTCGTTCATGAATGTAAGCCCTTCGCACCAAGGTCTCGAATATATACCACTTAAAACAAAACTGTTCCGTTCCGACACAAACCTTTATAAATTGGGTATATCTAAAGTTTTCAGACTGGGTGGCCTTGTGATAACGTCTGCTTGTTGGATTTCGAGAGAAAAAAAGGAATACAAACGCTCCATAAGTTAAGGCTGTCTCTGTAAAAACGTCCATCGCATTTTGGTTCGGAAAAAGGCTTTCCTTCACTCTAAAACCAGTCAACTATTTAAGACTCTAAAACCAGTCAACTATTTAAGACTCTAAAACCAGTCGACTATTTAAGATTATAAGTTATTTCAACGACTTAAGTTTTAACGTTGAAATATTTTTCTGAGACTAATACTACGAATAATTCCCAAGGTTTCTTTTAACCTGACCAAGCTTGGCAGAGAACGCAATTTGCACAATATTTGCCACATTTCTCAGTAAAGAATGTAAAGATCGATACCGAATAGTTCGCAATTTTAAGCCATTCAAAATCGTTTACGAATTTTATTTGTGTTAGCTGTCTAATATTTTTGATTTAGAATTAGTGAATTCTAACGATTTAGATCTTGGCCACTTGATGTGCTTGTGAAAATTAATACCGTTTCCACTGAGACATGAAAAGTTTCTAGTACTATGATCTTTTTCTGCTGTTATATATAATTTCTCGTGCGTTTGAGTTTGGGCGAAATTTCTGACTCATTACGTCAATGTCGCTCATGCGTCAGTGACAAATGCCCTGAGAAGACCATTTTGCGCGCAGTATTTTCGCCAAAGCATTCGTCTTTGTCATCGACGTGGAAGAGTTTTCGTATATCCCCAGGCAAAAAGCATATAATAGTGCTCACCATTTCAATACAGCCAATCACCAGAGTCGAATTGTCACCAATAACCAATAAAATAAGACCACATGTTTACCATCCTTTACACCCTCAATTTGGTTTTCAAATCACCGCCCTGTAGACTTTGGTCACTTAAGATAGGACTCTACCCGTATTCAACATTGTTACAATTATTCAGAGAATATCCGAGGTAAGTTAAATCTCAGAAGTCTCTCAAATACTGCACAGACTGCCGTTAATGGTAAGACAAGCGCTCATTGTGTCATGCATATATTTAATAGGGATTTTCAAATCGGAGAACAAGAGCTTAAAGCTTTAAAGTATCTCATTTCACAGCAATGAGGTACCGTTAGTCTCCGTCAACTTGAGAGTGCGATAGATAATAGATCTTAAACACGATTGAATTGCAAAGAACATACAATTAGTTACTAACTTTCTTCGTAGAATAGAAGTAAAATCAATTCATGTCTGTTTTACCGATATAAGTATTTATCAAGCAACGAAAGCATTTGGTGGCATATTTTGATTACGAATGATCTTGGATCTAATCCTATTTGTTGGAGCTGGGACAGCGCCTGCTGTGGCTATGCAGTCCGACCGGGGAGCGGCAGTCCCTTTTGCAGTGGCTGCACTGAAAGGGTGTAGATACAGATGGAGTCTCTTTCTTTGCTCTTCTGAAGCCAGACGTTGCTTCTTCTCTCCTCTGCGGAGGCTACGGGTCCGTTTTTGTCTCCAACGGGGGCGATCTTGGGCGAGGTCTTCCCATCCAAAAACGTGAAAGCATGAAAGCATTTACTGATTGCATTTTTAAACTCCTTTTTGACAGGAGGCGTTTATTGTAAGTTCTTATTCTCTCATGACGAAATTTTTTTTTTAAACTTTATGTTCAAAATTCTCGTTTTACGACTACAGTAAAAACCCGCGTATAAGAACAAGTGGATTAAGAACACCCAGGCCTGATGTTAGGAAATAAAGTACCATTTATATAAGAACACATTCAGCCTGAAAAATGAAAGTTGTTCTTAAATGGAAAAATATCAAAGATCAACACTACTTTTCATTGCACTCATAATAGTTCCACCCCAATTACAGTACAGTATTGCCTTGATTTATCAATTTTATTGAAATTAAAATACAATTGTGTGCATATATATTGATTTCAGCTATTGGTAGAAACTTTTTAAGAACACTTAAGAACACTTACAGGCTGATTTTGCAGATTATAACCCTTTATATAAGAACCAAATCAGCCTGAACCGCCAAAATAGGTGTTCTTATACGCGGGTTTTTACTGTATTTATAATTCCCTTCAAGATATCTCGGACCGATGCACCTAACGCATAAATTCATCCAAGTATTTTAAAGGAGCTTTGTCACGGATTTTATCAGATTTTTAAAAACTTAAGCCAAAATTTATATTTGTGTCGCAGGAAACTTAAAAATAATGGTCGTTTTTGTTAAAAAAAAGTGCTATACAGTAAAAACCCGCGTATAAGAACCTAGGTTTTTTCAAGTTAGCCTAAACAGGTTCTTATATAAATGATATTTAGTGTAAAATTAGGCTAACTAGGATCTTAATTAGGTTCTTAACTTTTGTTCAAGAAATAAAGTAGAATTTTTAAATGATCTGGTCTTTAATGTCCAATAACAGTATTCTTGGAGGCTTCGGTAAGCAAAATACTATACTATTTTAATCTGATTCTGTTAAATTCAAACCTATACTGTAATGTTTAGTGGAACATCTGTAAACTAGCTATTCTAAGCTAAGCATGTTTCCCACTTTAAATAAAGTATTGTATTGTAAAGTATTGTATGTAACCTATACTACATGAATGCAGATTTATTTTTGAATTCATGTACTGTGATTTCATAAGGTTTATCTGTTCATCTCAGTTAATAATTATATTCAAGGAGGACAAGTTTTATGTAACTATGCTATGCTACTATGTGTACAGACTGTGTTATAAACATATTTTTGAGAAGATTTTTTAATTCTATATTTTTGAGAAGATTATTATTTTCTTTTTTGAAAATAAGAACCTGTTTTGAATTTTAGCCTAAAATGGTTCTTATGTGGAGGGTGGTTAAAAATGAAATTTTAGCCCAACAGGTTCTTAAATGTTAGGTTCTTATACGCGGGTTTTTACTGTATTAGAGCACTGAAACTGTTAACAAGCGTCTTTGGCTGCGGATGGCTGGGATTGAAATGGATTGAAACTTGAAAAATCAAGGCTTACCTTTTCAAGTTGTTTTCGCGCGTCTTCAAAAAAGTCGATGTTTATAGCCCTAGTTTGGTTTCTATCCGCAAATTAAGGTTATCTTCCCTTTAGATGTTCAAAGTCAATGTTTTTTATAGGTTAAGTTTCGATCATTCAGCAGTAAAAACTCGTCAGCAGACAAGACGTCATCCTTTTCTTCGCGACTGTTGTCAGTGAACGAAATCACTTTAATTTAACAAGTTTTAGCCTTAATTTTTAGTGCAGAATGCACTTTTGTGATGGTTTGGTGGGCTGTCGTCTGCTAAACCCCTAAACCGCTAAACCGCTAAAGGCACTATAGTGTAAACTTTTAATCAGTAATTAATTGCTCTCCTTGTGGTACTATTCTTTCTGAAACAAAATACTTTGCTCTAATCGTATCATGGCGTAGAGTATTACTCTCACGAACATCGCGTGCTTCTTCCTGCGGGAGGATTCCTGTAGACTCCGTGGCGCCAAGTTAAAACCGAAAATTAATTTAAAAATGAGACTTTTGGATGTCAATGCAGTTTATGTGAAATAATTCTTGATATGGCAAAGCTGTTTCTTAGAAACGGTGACCTTGCATCTCATAATCTGAAAAACCATTTCTTGGATAAATCGATAATATCTGTGTTTTAATTGATGCGGTTAAGGGGTCGCCCTGTATGCTGAAAACAAATCTATCACGTTACATACATTTTAGACAAAAAACAAAAGTATCGTGTTACATTTGTTTGAACAGAACGTGAAATGTATTACGTTTTCTGTTTCAATGTCTTACTGAAATCCAAACCAACGAAAATTAAAATAAGAGGGACTTGTTTAGAATTTTGTATCAAAGCCTAACGTCGTGTGCTTTTCAATGCGGTAGGATACTAATAAAATCCGTGGCTTCGTAAAAACCACAAATTAATCCAATTAGACTTTCCTGCGTCCCAGCGGTCAAAGAGGAAAACAAAAGTATCATGTTACATGCGTTTGCACGAAAAGTAAAAATATCACGTTGGCTGCTTCAAAAGTATTTTTAAAATTCAATTAGCAAGAGTTAGAATAAAAACAACGGTTCAAATGATTAAAAATTATCTTCCTTAACTTAACACCTGCACTCTAACGTCAGCTGATCGGCCGTGTGTGTGATGTTTCAATAAGGGAAATCCTTCTCCTGTATATAGGTTGTCACATGATTTTGTAATTTGCTTCACCAAAATCCAAATGTATCACGATCGGTCTTTCAACATCTTACAAGTAAACATAAAACAGCTTTTCAAACTGAAAAGTGAACTCATTGGACTTATTCTCAAGCGAAATTATTACAACAGTGTCAACTGATTGGCCATATTGCATTTTGCACTACCCTTTAAGGACAGTTCAGACGATTCTATTTCATGGTGCTTCTTGACCCTTGCTTCTTGTGTAGCTCTTTTGTCGTCAGAGGGCATAAAATGAGGCTCTGAAGTCACCAATGTCAAAGATAACTTCAAAAACGATCTAAACAGTTTGCGGACCTTTACTAGTGGCGTTCTGGAGAGAGGAGGTTTGTTGTTTGCAAGTGCTACAACATATTACTTCGCCAAAAACGATCCTGTTGAAACGATCACGAGACGGAATACCGTAAAATTCCGATTATAAGCCCTGGGCTTATACAACTTCGTAAGGGGTTCTGGGTGGGTTTTTAAGCGGAGGGGCTTTTATTTGGGAGGGCTTATAAGCAGAATAAAAAAACCTTTCGAAACGAGCCACGGGAGTGTTGATCGAAATACGTTTTAGGTTAAACTGAAACACATAATAAAGCAACATTTTAGCCCTGTTCAGTACTGTCATTCAGCAGAGGGGGGCTTATAACCGGGGGGGCTTATCATCGGAATTTTACGGTATCTTAACAAACCAATTTTACACTGCGATCGCGATATTTTCGGCACCCAGAAGCTTTAATCAGCATTAACGGTGTTTTTCAACAGAACTAATGCTGTTTTATTTTCAGTGACTGAACAAGAGTGAAATGGCGGCTAACACGGCGATATCTGTGCTTTTCCTGATAATGGCAATTCTGTGCATGCAAGGTAAACTAAATGCCATTGATACTCGTTAGATTAGTTATACACAGCCGTTCATTATAAAAAATTGAAAACAAAAATGATCAGGAAGCCTACATAAGGTTAAAGGAGAAAATTGAGCAGCTTTGCGATGTATGTGTGACGTCAAAGAGCTCAACCTGAAGTTTGGCAGGAATCAATCAATCAATTTATTAATGTCATGCGCGGGATGAGGTTGCCCTCTATATCCAAGCCAGAGGCTCATGTTAAATGCGCATGAAAATAATTAAAATACATTATAAAAAACAATAGAAACTAGTATAAGTAAAAAATAATAAAAATAATTAAAAATTTTAAAATAGCTAGAGTACAATATCTTATGAGTAAAAAATTTTAAAATGTAAAAATGCTTTAACCCACACACACTAAATGTTACACCCAGGATTAAAAACTTGAAAAATGATAATTATGCTAAAAATAAGTCGCTAGAATCTATAAAATGCAATAGTTACATTTGCAACTAGCCTTTAAATTAAAAAAGTCAAATGTTTTCAAATGTTTTCGAAAGTCTCAAGTTACTAGATTGTTTAACGTAAGAGCTTTAATCGTTTTTTAATTACTTGACACTACTTGTTAATTTTGTATTGGCATGTTTTTCGAAATGCCTCTTTGTACAGCATCATTTGTACAGCATCATTTTGCACAAAATAAAGCGCAAGAGATAGTTGAGCTCATTGACGACACGCATACATCGCCAGGCTGCTAATTTACTCCAAGATGGCGGCAGCCGGTTCTCATTTTTTGGACTGCTTCAGACAAGGATTTCATAGTGTTTGAATACTCTTTGGAAGCTGAAATTTTGGTTAATAACATATCTTTGTATTACCTTTTCGTTGGTGTGAAGAAAAGGGTTAGTTGCGGAGTTATTAAATACTGGGCTTTTCTGGAGTTCGTTGGAATGACGGGGGTTTGAATTAAGACAAAGGGAAATTCGATGTAATGCTTATTTAAAGTACCTCGTGAATTTTATTAAAAATTTATGATTGGTTTAATGTTGAAATTCTTGCTATTTCAGCATGGCACAAAATTCAACAAATCGTTCCTATGTAAAATTCAACAAATCGTTCCTATGTAAAATTTTTCCCGTTTATTCATAGATTCACCACCTTGAAGGTTATTTAGCATTTGAAAAGATTCCCTGTATTATATCGGTCGTCAATTACAAGTTCGTCTTTTACGTTGGTTAAAACAAACTCGTCTTTTCAAAACGAAACAACACTGAAAACGCCCGGGGAGGGCACTCCCATATATGAGCTATATAGGTATGTGCTGCTGTGAAGGGTATGGTTTTCAATCAGTTTAGTCTGGGATAGGATATAGAAATCAGAGAGTTTTAAAAATTTGGTCTAGAATAGGGTGTCATTTGCCGGGAAACTGATCAGTGGTATGAAGAATTAATTTTAGAATAGGAATAGAAACTCAGAAGAGAAAGAGGCTTTCCTAAACGTAAATAAAATCATCGCGGCAACGTTGTTGACAGATGGTTTTCCATTACAAAAACGCTAATAATGATACAGTTCTCATAAACAACAAGTCTGGGATAGGGTAGGGATTTTCGGTGTTTAGTCTAGTATAGGGTTGCAAAATCAGCTGAACATGGTCTGGTATAGGGTAAGGGTATCTGAGTCCCAGCGGCACATCCCCACCCAAAAATATACAGAGTGCCCTACCCTACCCCCTCCCCCGGGGTAAAAACGATAAAAACTCAGGCTTTCTGTCATGCAAACAAGACTTCTAACGGCCATCTCTCTCTGTAGCGAGTGCCGGGGATCTCTGTGATATAGCAGTGCCATTTTCAGCACGTGGCAGCTTTCTCACCCGAACATGTGTGTACAATGGCTGTTACGGATGTTACTCTAACCATGCCGGAAGTGCCGCGTTGGACCAAAACTGCAAGGATCATTATAAAGGCATTAACAACTTCTGGCAAAGCTATAAGTGCTGTGGTTACACAGCTAACCAGTGCCCCACTTCGGTGAGTTACGGAGCTTTTAGGGCCGATTACATGGCTCTAACCTTAAGTGGCGAATTTCAGCCCGGGCTGAATTTCGCCACTTAAGGTTAGAACTTTAAAATTCGCGTTTGCTTTTGTTTCGCATTACTTGGCTTAGTGATCATTTGTTTGATAAAACCCGCGCCACTTTCTCAGCCAACGCTTTATAAACGACTGAAAATACAAATAAAATGATCCTAAATTGTCGAATATTTATCGTTTTATCATACATTCTTTTTTTTCTGAGGCCTACTCTGGGACCCCAAATCGCCTAAAGTCGCCCAAAGTCGCCTTAAGTCGCCCAAAGTCGCTCTAAGTCGCTTTAAATAGTATAGATATTTTCTGTAACAATGCTTTATGGTGTACCATGATGATTCCCATGTACATGTATACCACAACTGTACTTAAGTCGGTCACCTAAAATTGCCTAAAGTCGCCCAAAATCGCCCGTAATTTTGGACAAAATAAGCTAAAATCGCCTAAAGTCGCCTTAAGTCGCCCAAAGTTACGGCGACTTTGGGTCCCAGAGTAGGCCTTTTCTGTTAGCTTTGTTCTACGAGCGAAAATTAACATTTTCACGATTAAAATCGCTTTTAACTCTTGTAAAGCGCAGTGAAAAGGTCGCACAATCTAGTTGCGAGAATGCCAAATGAGAGCGACCTGTTAGTTCTTAAAGTTTGCCTCTTGTAAATCGCTTATGAAATAATGCATCGTCGAATTATTACAACACTAGAGGATCGTAGAGGAAAAACGTTCTAATTATTAAAGAAATTTTGTCAAAAATTGCAAAACCTTATCTTGATGTCAGTCTAGTACAGATGGAATTGAAGTTGTCCCAAGTTTTCTCGCCTGTATTTTTCCTGGAAAGCTAGGCTGAAAGAGGAAAAATGTGGAACCGCTGATACTGTTTCTTACTAGATAACTATAAAACATGTTTTAATCCTGTTGAAAAAAATCAGAGCTCGCAACTGTACCGTTCCAACTGCTAATTTTACCACTAGAGGAAAAAAAGTTATGTCAAACAATGGACTTTGCCAGCGATAGTTGTCTTTACATGACAATAATTCTAACTCCCATTTCCTCCGGACCAGGTATGTTCTTTGTTTGAAATTTACACAAGCATATGAATATATATGATTAAATTCAAAAGGAAAATTATCTCATCACATGGTCTGAAATGGGACAACAAACAAACCACGTTATCAGAATAGGTCCATTGTTAAAAAATAAAACTTAAGGTAAAAGCTGTTAAAATTGATGCTAAACGTTTTCGATCTGTTCGATCATCATCAGAGTGAAAAAAATCTGTATACGCTCAACGTTCTTATAGTTCAGATAACACCAGTTATGTAATACCTGTTCCCATGGGGAACAAGGTGAGGTCCAGTGATTGCACTTGTTTGTTAAGTTCAGGACGGTAGCGTGCAATGTAGAATGTCTATAATGCTTCTTTTATTCTTCTTTTTAACCATGAGTGGGCGAAATGAGTGATCGAACAGATCGAAAATGTTTAGCATCAATTTTAACAGCTTTTACCTTAATACTTTCGTGGCTGGTCTGACACGCATGTTTCGTCTCCGCCAAGAGACTCATCAAAGACCTTTCGGTGAAGCTAACTCGTCGAACATTGCGTTCGAAGTCCCGTTGCGTCGAAATGATGGTGCAATCTGGCCTTACATCGCGTAAGCATTCCCAATTGCGTAACGTGTAAATTGTTAATGAATACTTTCGTGGCTGGTCTAAATTGTTAATGAATACTTTCGTGGCTGGTCTAAATTGTTAATGAATACTTTCGTGGCTGGTCTTTACCTTGGCTGGCTTTTACCTTAAGTTTTATTTTTTAATTTTTTTATCGGCGATATGTATACAGGTCTATTGTTATTATGTAAAATCGTGAAAACCTTCTGTCTCCTGTTGATGTGCCATTGACGGTTGTTGAGTCTTTGCTGAATGTTTTCTCTTGTTTTTTTTTAACAGTCTGGTGGTTGGCGCCGTGGCACTCCATTCAAACGCTTTCTTAAAATTGCACGACGTCAACAGCAACACGATGCTTAAGATCAGCGGTGCTGTGTTCGATTAGCACATGACGTCATCTGCATACTCAAAACACATCAGGCTTAATTGGGTTTAAACACAAGCATGAGCACAAGCACAAGTATAAGCCAACAAGGCCGATAAGAATAACGATCACACTCATTCTTCTTGCGCTTTCTTCGCTAGGAGCATTAGCATTAGCAGAAGAAGAACGAACAATTTTGTTTTCTTGTTTTCGTGCTTTTTTAAAAAATTACTATATTTAGAGAGGAAGCCGCATCAGCCCTATGCGGGTCCTCTATTACAGATTGAATTTGAATTTAGCATGTTGGTTTCTTTAAGCAGGGAGGGAAACCGGAGAACTCGGAGAAAACCCCTCGGAGCAAGGCGAGAACCAACAACAAACTCAACCCACATATGACGCCGGGTCCGGTAATTGAACCCAGGCCCCTTTCTTGTGAGATGTGCATGAAAAGAATGTAGGCCATTTCCCAGTCACCTTTAACCTCTGTTTCAAAACGAGTCTACGTGCGAAGCCATTCATCATCATCATCATCACTTTGTTTACCCTCGGATTTGAAGAGTGGCTTATACAGCTAATATCTCCGAGCATTTCACAGTAAGCACAATACAACGGGCAAAGACCAGACTACAACACCGGGAACTCCATGCCCTACAACTCATATGGAAATGAGTTTCACCTACAGGTCCATTTTCATGCAAATCAAAATCATTTTTATTTGAATGGTTTAGCACGTAGACTCGTTTTGAAACAGAGGCAAATGGTAACTCGGAAATGGCCTATTAGTCTGTTCGTTTTTCTTATCCAGTCATGATTACACTTGTGCCTGTCCTTGTGGCTATCAGTTTAGAATAAGGTCATTTTCCATAGATAAGGTTTTTGTTTTATCACTTGATTATTTCCTAGTTTTGTCTGTGCTTTGTTGATACGCTATATTAGTACAACAATTTTAAAGCACTACTTTGAAAACACCAATAGACACACTTGAACAATAAGCAGAAAATAAAAACCCTGATTGTGTTGCAAGTGTTTGTTTGATTTCTTGTTTGTTTACTCTTTTCAGAAGAATGGGATGGGTCAATTTACGTATTTTCTTAAACAAACTGTGTCACGGCTGAGATAAGTTTCTTTTGTTAAGCTGTGCCAAATACTCACTATGAAACTTAATGTTTGCAAAGAAATAACTTCTATGGATCTAATAAACAAAATCATAGCTTCATTGCAGCCAAACTTGTTTCCCGGGAGCTATAAATTAAAGTTACAACAGTTATAAGCAAACAAGATTAACTTTGAAAACTGTCCAGCCCAACAATTCAAAAACCCAAATCGCAATCCGTTTCAATCTTCGTCAGTTTTGGCCATCCGTACCTTCTTTTGTATTTGCAGTGTTTATGAAATGTCCCTTCACTGTTTGAAGTAGTTATTTTTTTTATATTTTACCGAATTTAATGAACTTTTTATCATGCTTAAATTTGGCTAAAATCAATGACACAGTCCCTTTAATTTCGTTACACTATCTTCTGCACTTTTAGCTACTTTTGAAATCCATTTTCTCTGGCGACTTGCCTTTGTGGATTAATTTTGAAATTAGTATAGGTAATTGCATGGGGCCGAGTAAAATGAAGGATTAATATCACGCGTGTTTTCAGAAATTGTAGAAATTGCCAGAGTCGCGAAGCGACGAGGGCAATTTCTACAACTTCTGAAAACACAAGTGATATTAATCCTTAATTTTACGAGGACACATGTGATTACTTGTTTATGACATAGAGGGCAAAATTTTCTGAAAATTGTCGATGCTTAATAACTTATGTACAGCGCGAAGCTTAATAATTTGGCTTGCAAAACGAAAACGTTCCTCATAATCGAGCAAATCTTGGCGTTCGAAGAGAATAACGCTGACAGTTGTATGCAATGAAAGGTATGAAAGTCGTGAAAATAAAAAAAAAGCTATTAACAGCTGAACAAGCGAACACTCAATATAAACGTAAGCTTAATTTTATTCACCTGTTTGCACGTTTTGAAGCTTTCCGTCTACGAGCGGCCCCACATGTCAGTCCAACACTGGTGAGGGAGAAAGTAACTGTGAGAACCCGGGGGGGGGGGGGGGGCACTCAAAAAAGTTTTATACGGGGAGGCTCCGCCCCAAGCTCTTACCCCTTACCCTTTTATATACCATTTTCACAGAAATTGTACCCCTTTCGTATACCTTGTCATTTTCATGTTGTGCTTTATAAATTAAAATAATACAGCCATAAAGTGCGTCTGTTCGAAATATTTTAATTCAAGGCTCTTTTAAAAACCTAAATGACGGATTTACATACCCTTTCATATACTTAAACTTGTGAAATCCCTACCCTTTTATATACCTGAAGCCTAAAAAAGGTACCCCTTTCGTGCGGAGCCTCCCCGTATAGGCCATTATATGGAGTACCCCTTGGGGAGGAGGACATTGTTCTTGTACACTACAATAGCTTTAATTTAATAGAGTCCTCTGAGAGTGAAGAAAAAGAGGAGGAAACTTCCCTGGTGCCAGTTATATTCTTGCCAGCCCACCATCTGGCATAAATAATGAATGGTCCCTAAAGAAAAAAAAATCTTTGTTGCAGACTTTTTGTAAAATACTCTCCACCTGTGCTTGACCGGGCAGAAATTTAATATTATACTGAGCAATTAGGTTTTGACCAACGAGAACCGAGGTGGTACAGGGTCTGGAAGGGGGTCCTGATCCCGCATTCCCGCTCCATTTTTAAGAAAATCCTGAATCCCACAAATTTTAAATCGCTATCCCGAATCCTGTTTTTTCTTTCCCCAAAAAGACATTAAAAAATACTTATTTCTCCAAAAGCTAATAAATGTAAGGTGTGGATTTGCCCTTTGGATTGAAATAGCTTTTCAAACCTCAGTATGATGAAAGAGCTTGATATGACAGCTTGTAAGACCGACGTGATGGGTCGTTTTGTAACAACCTCGTCCACAGGGCGCTGTTCCCTTCAGAGCGGGAGGAAAATTGCCCTGGGGAAGAGGTTCGTCCTGTTAGCGTACCCACTGTCCTTGATAGAAAGTTTACAGGAACAACCTCAACCACGTCTTATCTATAGTTTGGTCTAAAGCGAGAAACCACTGAGCGCTCGCCTGGTTGATTAGCTTTTGCAGCTAGAACGTCTATTTGGGTCGTGACGATTTCCCGAATTCCCGACAGACAGGCAAAAAACCCCGCATCCCATGCCCAAATTTTGGTGAATCCCACTTCCTGAAGAGAAGTCAAATCCCGAATCCCGTCAAAATATTTTGCGTTTTCCCAAACCCTGCAACATATTTTCGTCAAATTCCGGATCCCGAAAATACCCTTCCAGACCCTGGTGGTACAGCTGGTACACCACAGGGTGGAGAGGGAGGATGGGATGGGAATTCACTTTATAAGCTATATATATGTATGTGTGGCCCCAAATGGGTCATAAACTCTGCCATAGTTTGGTAAAAATTTGGTATGGTATGAATAAAAGGGGACCACAAGAGCATTGAAAAACAAAATCATCTCTTTTCATCAGGCTTTTCATCTTCCTACAAAAAAAGGGACAAAAGCGAAGTAACAGAAATGAAATTGTCTTGTTAATGCTCAGTCACTAGTCTTCAAGACTCTTATGGCTTTTTTAGAAGGGTTGAACAGTTTAAAAAATATAACAAGAGAAAATATATAAGTTCACTGCAGAAATAAACAATCAGATTGCTCAATCAATATAACCTTTTTATTATCAAAAGGATTATCTATAATGTACAGTATGTCCTAGTTTTGACAATTATATTATTATGACTGATCTGAATCCAAAATTCTTATTGCATGCTCTTATGTTATGCTGGGATTTAATCCCAATTAAATAACTATCTTATTTTTTTTAGTAGTAGTGGATCCTACTGGACAGACACCCCGAGGGGGGGGGGTACTCCCATATAAGGGCTATACGGGTATGTGCCGCTCAACAGGGTATGCTTTTCGCCTCTCTGACTCTGGAACAGGGTATAAAAATCATCCTTTTGACTCAGGAACAGGGTATAAAAATCACCCTTTTGACTCTGGAACAGGGTCGTTTTTTCCCCCAGAATCCAGACTAAACGCGATCAAAGTTAGCTATTAAACTCCACTCCTCTAATCGCTTTATCTCCGAGCCACAGAAGAAGTCAAGTGAGCCAGAGTGAGCGCTTTGTGATGTATATGCTAGTGTTTTTATATCTATCTACATATATTTCCATTGTGGATATTGTCTGGAACAGGGTACCTATTTTGCAATGTTTGTCCGGAACAGGGTCGCACATTCAGCTTTTTTTCTCTGGAACAGGTCAAGAGACTCAGCGGCACACCCCCGTGGTAAATTTTAGGGAGTACCCCCCCCCCCCCCCGGGACAGACTCAATGAGCTACAATGGTCCCTATATGGCTCTGTGATGTCAACCCCAAATCATGACATATAAACCAGCACAACTTCTTCCAATTGGGCAAAGCCCGGCCAGTATAAACACACAATAAGCCCAAAGTAAACATACATGAAAGAGTGAACCCAGACACTCATATCAAATATGATGTGCGACAAAAGCAGACTGCAGACCTGCAGACTGGCACTCCAGTTAGCCTGAATTATAGTACTCCGGTTTAAGCCTACTAATGGTAATGCCATTTTAAATACACTTAAAAAGTCTGCAGTCTGCATTAATATCGCAAACCGTACAAAATAACTAAGAATCCATAAAGTTAATCTATGGATTAACTAATTAAGCTGTTTCAAATTCACTGAGGTTGTTGCTGATATTCGTGGAAGTTAAATTTTAAAAATTGGTTTTGCACAAGCTTGCAGTTGAGCCCAACTGATGAAAGGTACCACTTTCCTATATACAAATTAATTTGTACAGAAAATTATATTATTTTCTTGTGTTATGGGATAAATGATAAAATCTTTGAACATCACAAACTCTGGGCCAAATCAGGAATGAGCATATATTACAATTATGACTGGCAATTCATTTTCGCAACAGTCTAATCTTCATGGTGTTTAAGGTGTTGCAAGTCTCCAGTACGCATTCTCCGCTTCAGGATGGCCTCCTTGGAAATTGTTTTTAAATCATATGCCAGTCCAAACATTGCACACAGGTCAATGAACCATTTAGAAGGATTCATTGGTGAACCCAATTCACTTGTGGCATAGTCCTGAGGAAAGGTGTGATGAAAATTGTGGAAACCTTCACCACCAGTTGCTAGGACGACAGAGAAGTTCTCTGAAGGATTAATGTTCTCATCATAAGGCCGTGATCCCCAAATATGGGCAAAACTGTTAACGCACCATGTCGCGTTAAGGGTGAAGGCATAACGGAATGCATAACAAATGAAAAACCCATTCCAGATGCTTTCATTCCAGAAGTACCAAGGAACCACAATTGGCATTATGATATTGAAGATTGTACTGAGAAGCTTGTAGTGTCTGAAATAGAAAGGAAAAGATTATTACATAAATTCTCATTGCAATATCACCATATTGCTTGTCAAGTACTCAAAAAGCAGGGAGATGGGGGGGGGGGAGGCTCCCCAGGAGTTTCAGGAAACAAGGGAACTGTTTGTAATTTTAGAGTTTTTATATTTTTGTAATAAATTTATTTAGATTAATTTAATTAGTTTTATATTTTTAGTAATTGTAATTTTTACAAAAATAGAGGGCCACAGGTTTTACAGAATGTCTGTTATGTGCTATCCTCTTTAAATAAAGTTGTCTATCTATCTATCTATCTAAGACCATAAACTTTTTGGGAACATGGGAGCAAAAGGAATATACAACTGAAACACAGAAACAAAAGCATAGTTTAGGGAACAGGGTACACCGAAATCTAAATATAATAATTAATATTTTTCGAAACACCCGAACACATGAAAGGTTTTGATGGGAACAAGGGAACATGGACCCCCCTCCCCCCCCCCCCCCGGGAGGCTCTCAAGGAGTGTGGCGGTGGCGGATGGAAATTTTCAGCCCTTTTGGCCTTACGTTTTCTACACATAGGAACACCTTAAAGCATGGTTTCACTAATGCACTAATTTCACTAATTTCACTAATTATGCTTCCCACCTTAGTCAATTACAAGCAGTTTGCACGAATTATTTTTTTCCAAGTCAACCTTTTTAGGGTGTAGTTTGGTTTTAAAGTGGATGATGGTGAATGTATTCCATCAAGAGAGGATAATGGGATTATCCTCTCTTGATTCCATCCAGGACATGTTTTTTTTCTTGTTAAAGATAGAACAAAGGGGCTGAGAGCGCACCCTCACCCCATCCCCCAACCAGACAATTATAACGGTATATGCATATATTAAATTACCTTCTTTGAAACATGACGATTTTATCTTCGTACAAATCGCTCAGATCCAGTTGCTTTCCCTTCTTTATAACATCAGGATGTTTTTTCACCATCAGCCATCCAACATGAGAGAAGAAAAACCCTCTCTTCGCGTTGTGCGGATCTGCGTCGGTCTCGGAATATTTGTGGTGAACGCGGTGGTCGCGCGCCCATTCAAAGATGTCGTTTTGTGAAGCGATGCAATTCATCAACATAAGCGCCAGCCTCAAAGGCCAGCCTGCTTTGTACGATCGGTGAGACCAGAGTCTGTGTACTCCGACAGTTATGCCAAAAGCGCCGACAAAGTGGCACAGCCAAGTCCATAACCAAGTCCGTGGGTTTGCCCCGGGGATGAGATAAATGCCGTATATTGCCATGAGGTGGAGCACTACCATGAAATAAACATTTAGCCACACGATTTGTCGCTGCGGGCGTTTTTGTTCATGGCCGGAAGTCTTCGTTTCTGTGTCAATGGTTTCTGTTTGAGTAACAGTGGCACTTCTTGGAGCCATAGAAAACCCGCAGCGGTATAAATATTGTGGTTCAAAAAAAGTAAACAAGATTCAACCCGCCAATAGCTATATAAAAGAACCTCGTAAATAAATTTAAAGCGTTGTAACAGACCAAAAAATTCCCCACAAAGATAAAAATTTACTTCAAAATTCTCTTAGTCTTTTGAAATCTTTTCATCATGATGTTTCAGAGACTGAAAATTTGCATGAAGCAACTGTCTTAGCAGAGGTTTGGTCGTCTAGACATATTAAAAGCCCGCGACGAAAAGCGCGAAAAATAATGTTCTTGCATCCAAGGGAATTTAAAACTGCTTTGCACTTTCCTGTTAAGGTATTAGAACTGCTATAAGGTCAAAAATAAACCATACCTAAAAACTCGCTCTTTTCAAAGATATAAATAAAGTTAACACAAATGCAAGAGATGGGGGCTTCTTT